>NC_143016.1:51254330-51554330 GCF_055824585.1 Amblyomma mixtum | reverse complement strand
GCCTCCGTGGCCGGGATCGAACCCACAACCGTGGTATCAGCAGCCAGACGTCAAGGTCACTAAGCCATCGGGGCTGGTAGTATTCAGTGGCTTCCAGTACATTGTACAGACGACAGCCAACAGAGAAGCATATTTTTTCCGGAGCTGCGTTCACCCACAGAGCTTCTAAAAAAAGTGTTTCGGTGCAAGGAGAAATCGGAATTTTACGCACTCACGCTAACACATCATTCCTCTTGCGTTCATGAAGAGATTAATCCCAGGTACTAAGAACCGTAACTTTTTTTAGCAGGCATTCCGCTGGCCTTGTCAATGGTGGAGTGGGCCAGAGCAAGTGCGATGGCGGCTCCTTCCACTTCTGCAGGCGAATTAGTCCGGATAGTGGCGGCGGCCCCCCACTGTGCCGTCTTCATAGGCTGCGACTGCCGTGAAATATTGATTTTTTTTTGTGTGTAATATAGTTTTTTCCATCCATCAATCCGCTGGCCTTCGGGGAAACCAGCGCCGTGGGCCCGCCATTGCGAAAAGCAAGTTCAGGTGTCCGCCGAGATATGTGAGACAGATACTGCGCCATTTCCTTTCCTCAAAAACCAATTTACCAATTTACCAAGCCCAGACTGCTGTTATGCCCGAGCACGCATTCCGGCGGACTTCGTGGAAACCAGCGCTCTGGGCCCGCCATTGCGAAAAGCAAGTTCAGGTGTCCGCCGAGATATGTGAGACAGATACTACGCCATTTCCTTTCCTCAAAAACCGATTTACCAATTTACCAAGCCCAGACTGCTGTTATGCCCGAGCACGCATTCCGGCGGCCTTCGTGTAAACCAGCGCCGTGGGCCCGCCATTGCGAAAAGCAAGTTCAGGTGTCCGCCGAGATATGTGAGACAGATACTGCGCCATTTCCTTTCCTCAAAAACCAATTTACCAATTTACCAAGCCCAGACTGCTGTTATGCCCGAGCACGCATTCCGGCGGTCTTCGTGGAAACCAGCGCCGTGGGCCCGCCATTGCGAAAAGCAAGCCCGGATTCTCGGACATGTCGCGGCTTGCCGCATGATTCATCCTGGCTCGCCGGGCGCAGTTCCTTCCCCCTTTCCGCGCTAGCGTCGGCTCGAGTCTCAACCGACGCTTGGCCGACAGCCCTTTCCAGGCTGCAAACTTTCAACGGCCGAGCTCCTCACGTCTATCCGTCCAGTTCAAACGGTGGCCTGTAACGAGTCCTGATTGATGAGTTCGAACGGCTGGCTGCTGCAACCGTCACTGGAGGCTATAAAAACGAAGCCGCGCTGCTCTTTCTTGCCTTTTTCTCTTTCCTCTGATCTCTTACCTCTCCTCTATCTGCACGTGGCAGCGGTGGTGGCTTGTCTAGAGCCAGTAGCAGGCCCGTGCAATTTCCGATTCATCCTTCTCTCAGTCACAACAACAACAACAGCTCTTTCCTCTGATCTTTTAACTCTCATCTGTCTGCACGTGGCAGCGGTGGTGGCTGGGCTGGAGCCAGTTGGCAGGCCCGTGCAATTTCCTTTTCGTCCTTCTCTCAGTCGCAACAACAATAGCCGGAGCAGCAGACGAGACAACACGCCAGAGAGACTCTCTCCCAATGCATCGCCGTACTCCTTTGCGCTAGCCCGTGGTGCTCCATTATGTAAAGCCCTTGTACATACTGTACCTAAACGTCCATTGACTCATAGTCACCTCGACCGTTTCTTCGCTCAGCTCTGCACAACATTGGCAGCAGGCTGAGATACTCCAGTCCCAACCGTGGTGACCAGGCTCGGAGGCCCAATCCTAACAGTATCCATTGAAATACTAAATGCTGCATCTTTGCCGAAAGTCGCGGGTTCGATCCCGGCCGCGGCGGCTGAATTTCTTTGGAGGAGAAATTCGAGGCCCGTGTACTGTGCGATGTCAGTGCACGTTAAAGAACCCCAGGTGGTCGAAATTTCCGGAGCCCTCCACTACGGCGTCTCTCATAGCCTTAGTCGCTTTGGGACGTTAAACCCCATAAACCAAACCAAACCAAGCTGCATCTTTGATGCCTTTACGAATTCTTGAAGCGTTCTTTCTATCTATATATTTTTCTTTATTTTTTTCCTTCCGTCCTACCTTCTTCCTTTCTTTCTTTCCTTCTTTCTTTCTTTCTTTCTTTCTTTCTTTCTTTCCTTTCTTCCTTTCTTTCCTGTCCTTCTTCCTTTCTTTCTTTTTTTCTTTCTTTCTCCGTGCTTTCCTTCTTTGTTTCTTTCCTTGTTCCTTTCTCTCCTTTACGTTGAAGCTTCATCTCGATCGTTATTTTTGCCTTTCCTGTTTGTTGGATCAGTTCTACGCCCAATATGAGTTCAATGTTACGCAGAATGCCAACTTAATACTTTAAAACACAGAAGAAGCCGCAGGACTAAACCCGTATACAAGCATATTACGCCTCTCAAGAATCACATCTTAATCTGACACTAGGTCAAACAACTCTAGCGTGCGCAGCTTTTTAATTCTGTTTGGGTTAAAACACTATCCATATTCGCTGACTTCAGTGCGACGTGCTTTTTTTAGCCCCTTGCCAACTGCGAGCGAGATCGTCGCGAAATGGGGCTTGCTGCGTATTCTGTACCGATCCCCCCCCTCAAAATACATCAGCGTCGCACCTAAGTAAGTGCTGGTTAATGGTGCTCGCTCACTGCCTCGCCTGTGTTGCTGTCAAAAAATAGACGTCGTACGGCAGTACAGACAGCATCAGCAAGAAGCAACAGGTTCGCACGGCAGCTCTAACGACCACTCTTGATTTAGAACGGGGCTGCGGCACGAGAGCGCCATGCGACGCTAGAAGTGCACACTCGTCGTCGCTGCGGCTGGCCCCGGGCACACTCCCTTTTTCAGGGCCTCGCTAATTCTCTCCAGGAAGGAAAACAGAAATAAGAGTAGAAATAAACGCGCCCACCCCCGTATCACCGGCTGCCGCAGAATTCCTGCCTTCTGTCGAGCAAGAAACGAAGATGAAAGATGTCTAATGATGAATGGGACTACTTAGCCCCGAGTGCGTAGCGAAAGTAGATTTGTGTTATGTCAACATACCACGCCCTCGTCCCTCCGAATAAGTCGATCGGGCCACACGTGCTCGTTTGGGATGGCATAAAAGGTTTGCCGAGCTGTCGCACTGCGATGCTCGCGGCACAGTTTGTTGCGCGTAGCTTTCCTTTAATAACTGTGTGGGTGCCGCCGTAACGGAAATTGTTGGTGACTCCTGTTGCAACGGGGTCCGGGGCGCTGAAGTAGAGTGTCTGTTGGTTAACGGACAAAAATGTCGACTCTGTATGTTGCGTGCATCCGCCTTAAAGTAAGGAGCTGAGAAATATGCGAGTGATTTGAACTGTATAGTTTCTGCAGCGAAGGAACAAGGTAAAAGACTCAGCATCGCGAGGCGTGTGGTTTTCTCAGGTTGGTTGGCCGTGTTGGCTCTATGGATTTTAAAGTGACAGCTGGGAGATTTCACATAGAATTGGGCAATTGATGGCTCGTCTACTTCTTTGATTTATCTAAAATTTTTGCATATGATTGCCTGCTAAATCAAAAGGAGGAGTGTGGAATTTTTTTAACGAGAAAAATATTTCGAAGCACTCTAACTCCATTGTATTTCCACATCCTGTATTTGCAGATAGTGTATATTACCGCCCTACCTATATTCTTTCTTATATAGCTCCCCCCCTTTCTTTCCCTATTCCTGTCCTCTCCCTGTCCTTTTATTCCCTCTAGCCGCAGCTCAGGAGCTTCAAGCTTCAATGGCAGATGTCGCGGCCAGCAACATCTTTTCCTTCCGTTTTTAGTTTGTTTTATTAATAAATAGCCACTAACAACAACAACAACAACACTCAAAATCCCTGATAACAAATGCACATAGACTTCAGAGCTTACGTGCACTGACATGTTCTCAATTTCATTTCGAATAACTAGAAATATATTGCGAGGAGATGCCCGAAAATTTGTACTGCAAATTTATGACTGGTATGGAGTACGCGCAGTCGTGTTTCGCGGTTTTTGTTTTTATCGTTTTGCCTAAAAAATCGGCAACTTCACGCAAAAATACTTTCTTTGGTAACATTAGGGGTTTACCTACAAGCAGAAATAAACTTTAAACGCAAACTCTTAACGTTACATTCTAGAGAAAGCTATCGTTCACTATTACAATATCTAGTGACACAACTTCTCCAAATGAGGAATTATTGCACAACCTTCTAGAAATCCCAAAAGTACAAAAATTTGGGTGGTGGTCAAAAAATAATTTTTGATAACTTTTAATATTGCTGCTGTAGCAGACAGAGCACTTCTAATAGACGCATAGCTGTTTTTGCCACATTTGAGATAAAATAATTTTTAATTATATTGCAGGGACGTGCATATAAATTTATAGATGACATTGCTACCTACTTTAGAGCGTGCCCAGTTATTGCTGCTGATATCAAACTTTATTATTTTTTTCTAGAATTGTACGACCTTATCATACAAGCAACTTTTTCTGTTTTGCAGGCCCTTATCTCAGAAGAGAAAAAACTATACCCACAGCTTGCCTTGCCTTTTATGCAAAATCTTCTCTTATGTGATATAAAGTTTACAGGTAAGTCGTTGAAGCATAGGGAAATATTATCGCTCAAGATTTTGTAAGACAGCTAAAAAGCATTCTTATGTTTGTTGCCTTGCTCTCTCGGGTCATAATTCACAATATGGACAACATTAAACATTACACAATGTTACATAATACCGCTGGCAGATAAAGCACTTATTACGAAATTTTTTTTTCGAGAGCTTAGCAAACTAAGTACCTGTGCAGAAATCCGTTTTCTGTAATATATACGAAGCTCCTGCCGCTTCTGTAAGAGTTAAAAGTTAAATAAATGAAGAACGTAGTATGAAAGCCCCCTTAATCTGCACAATAATTAGACGGACACTTAAGCGCCACCTTAAGGGTATGAGGCGACAGCGCTAACGATAATTTGATATTTTCTTAATTAGTAGCTCTTTCTAATTACACAGGCTCATTAGCATGCATTAGTAGGCATACTTGACCATTTGGCATACCACAGGACACTCAAGGTCTCCCCTTAACCATGTCGAATGAATGTGCTTCAATGGTCTAGGAGTAGTCTGTCTTATTCGGAACCGAAGGGTCATGAGTTCAATTTTCTTTTCAGCGTAATTACTTTACTTTTCATCGATACAAGTCGTAATGACGCGTTAGTTATGCTATGACCTCATGGTCTCGTTTTAAATCGAGTTCTAATCATTTCAATTCCACAACTGAACGTGTGACGTCACAACCCTCTCTACAAATTCTTAATTAGTGTGAACAAGCTCAAAGATTTTCCTGCCAACGTCCGCTGTAAGGCCGTCGCGTAAATAACTTACACCACCGCGTTGCCGTAGAACGGAGGCTTCAGTTACATGAATATAGGCGGAAATTCACACTTCTGTGGCGGCAAATGCAGCGCAACATATATTCGGTGCCAAGCTATAGAAGATTTTATGCCATATATAAGTATTGTGAGGCTCTCGCCTCGTAGTGCCATGCACATGGAGGCGGTTAGACCCTCTCACCAAACTCCCGGCCGTGTACTTAAGCGCCTGCTCCTCCCATTAGCCAGAGCGGACGCGCCATCTTCGGACTGTCGCAACAAAACTGCTGCAGTCAACTGCCTCAGTTTTTAATGCTTATGCATGCTCATTTAATGGAAACTGCCTGCAATGAGTATAGAATTAAGAAATTTTTAATCGCATTAAATACTTTTGTTCTTCTGCGCTCTTTAACATTATGAAATAATATTTTCTTCGTGTGAAAAGATGTCAGTGAATTCTTTATCGTTTAATAAGCACGCGTACATGAAATGCAGCGTAAACTATAGTGATTATATTTTGCTTATTCTATTAGGTAACGACATCCAAAGCGATCAGAAATACTTCTTGTGCAGTAAGTTCGCAAATTATTGAAAAATTTAAATTTTGAGATTGTGTAATATAACTGAGCAAACTTCGAGGTAAGCAAAAATGTTCGCTAAAATTTTCTTGCATGTCCTAGAAAGATACTTGAAGTTATGAATAACCAAATTTTGCGAAAGCAGCAATTGTACCACAATGGGGTCTTTGAAAGTGCTGTTGATACTACATCAACAATTTTATCCAACACGTTCTTGCTGCTTATGAATGTTCATTTAGTGCGCAATATCTGGAAAGAACAGGTTATGAAACTGGTTTTGTGTAATCTTCATCTAAGAGTTTTGCATTGCTGTGGTTTCTTGCCTTTTAAGCAGTAATATTTTCTCATCTGTGGCAAATATGTCGGCGGTTTTTACTTTAATGAGCAAATACGTTAGTTTAGAATGCAGCGTTCAACGTTTGTGACAACAGCATGCATCTCCTTTTGGGTAAAAACCGCCAAAGCTTAACAAAAATATACCACGGAGAACTAACTTCTGGCTGTCTGCAAAAATGATAATACATATATTGTCCAGAAAAGTGAGCCTGCTCCATAGAACTCATAGTTATGCAGTACGAATTTTCTGGCATCTCTTCGTAATATATTTCTAGTTTTCCGCAACCAACAGCGGCAAGAACAACAGTTCATGTGATTGTGAAATCGACATACTCGTGACTAAAATTTTGTGATTCGAAATAGTTTTTCTGGAGAAAAATAGCTGCAGGTCCCTTCTTTCCAGTCATCGGTCGGTGACATATAAAAATGATGTGTATATCCCAGCAGTCGACCAACGATCCATTGCGCGATCTTATCTGAAGTCACGCTGCTGTAACAGGAACTGAAAAAGGATCGCGCGAGGGTAGCCTCCAAAATGACGTCATGTCTATGATATGCGCTCCCTTTCCATTAGTTCTGCACTCTTACCGGCACCAAGTTTTTATTTAGAACTGAAGGAAGGAAAGTTATAGACGGATGCGGGTACACGGGTCTTCAGGGTGAGAGGTACCCCAACTCCTGGGCACACCATTCGTGTCGATGCTGACCCGGTTTTTGCTTCAGACCATTCATACAGAGGTCTTCCGCGTGGGCGAAAGAAGAGATTGTGCTACGCCGCAGCATAGGATTGACTTGGTGATTTTTTGTTTTTCAGAATGTCAGAGATCAACTTCGGTCTCTCACCAGGACTTTCCATCCGACCCACCAGGGTGAACTGACCAAGCGTTCACCTTTTGCTAATAGAGCACCTTACCAAAATGAAGCCCGTACCGATTAAAGTTATCACAGATACCCAGACTCATTAGGAAGGGACTCAGGATCAAACCACTACCAAAGAATATGCACCCTTTCCATCACGAAGGAAGGCGGAAAGCTAGGGCACTCGCTCTACACAAAAAATACGATACGGACGCAGGAGCTCTCTATGTAGACGCGGCACAATACACATCACGTGGAGCGTTCGCACTGGCGGTGGTGGACGCGCGCGGGCGGCTGCGGGCCTCGGGGTCGGTAGTTACAAAATCTTCGGAAACAGCGGAAGAGGCGGCTGTGGCGCTAGCCATAGCTAGCACTGACGCGGAAACGATCTTCTCGGATTCCAAATTGGCCGTCCGTAGTTATGCAGGGGGCAGAATCACGAATGTGGCACAGAGAATACTGAAACTGACCAGGGAACCTTACAAGGAAATTGAGGTGTTATGGGTGCCGGCTCACTCGGGGAATCCGGGAAACGAAGCGGCCCACAACATGGCTCGAGGTTTCGTCAACCGAGTCGGTGGGTCGTCCGTATCCATGGATTACTCCAAGGAGGCGCTGACATCTTTTCATGATATTACAACTAATTACAAATTGGAAAGACACAAATTTCCACCCCCTGACAAAACGTTGGATAAGGCGCAAGAGACCACCTGGAGGAGACTCCAAACGAGGTCCTTCCTTACCCCCTATCTACTATCGAAAATGTACCCGGATGACTATATCCCCGAGTGCAGGTTCTGTGGCGAAACAGCCACGTATGACCACATACTATGGCAGTGTAAAGAAGAACCTCCACCGGAGGATCTAGTACGAATTCATTCTGTTGAGCGATGGGAGGCCGTGCTGGTCAGCTCGGACCCGGGCATTCAAGCCTTGGCCGCCGAGTGGGCCGCTCAGGTCGCCGCCAGCCATGGTTTGGTGGCCATCTAGCGCGGACCGTCTGCATCTGCATTTTTGAAGGAATAAATGTTTTCCAATCCAATCTAGTATCGGCTGGGTGATTGGCGGTCTAAGAAGCGAATCCATGACCTCCCGAATGCGAGGCGGATGGTCAACCATAGTCCACCGCTTCGGATATCAGCGCTAAGAGGCGCTGATCTCTGCATGCCATCCGCGCAACCGACAAAAAAAAAAACCATTGAAAACTGCAGAACGCAAATCGCTTAGAGTCTGGACGCTAAGGTGAGCGCCAGTACAGGTGATGAAAAATTCTTCAATGTAAAATGCGGCAGCTCTTTTCACAACTGGCTCACCGTTTCTTTCGTTCATCTAAGCAACCTTTCTTTTTCCTCTTTCATACTGCAAGGCTATAGCCAGCTCTCCATTTTTTAACAGTCCAATTACATGAGCGTTATCCGAACTAGCCACTACACTAACAAAAAAAAAACTGCTTTCATTCTTATCTGCGCGTAATTTCGCGAGCGAGTGGTTAACCTAACACTGTGGCTATGCCGTCTGTCGCATTTATAATGACTATAATACGGCAGTGGGCAGGCGCGCAGTATACGCCCTAAGAAAGGGTAAATGGGAAACAAAAAATTGCTTCTTTATTTACACAGTAAATGCCAACGACTTTCAAGCGCAGCCAAGCGACTAATTGAGCATGGAAAGCTACCTCAGCGTTTAAAGTGGAATGCAGCCTTTCCTTGCAGCTGCTTCGCGCATGCTGCTGGTTTAATAGGAACATATACTGGTTGAGGAAGGAAACCTGTAGCTACCGCAAGTGCAGCCTCTTGTCCGCTTTTTTGGAAGGAAAGAGGGGCTGTTGAATACCGCCCATGAGCAAGGTTTTATGTAAATTTGTTTTTCAAACCTGTGCGATGAGAGCGCACGATATAGAACCTCAGGTGGTCTAAATTCATTAGGGAGCCTCCACAGCGGCAAGGAGTGTAGTAGTATGCACAGCGCTAAACAAGCTAGACAAGACTTACATTATACTGCTTGCTTATGTATAGGACGAAATTTATGTCTATAAAAATGCAAGAGAAACATTTCATACTGTACCTCGAACCCAACATATATAAACATAATTCGAAGACTTAGCTGAATGGCAAAAACCATTCATTCATTCATTCATTCATTCATTCATTCATTCATTCATTCATTCATTCATTCATTCATTCATTCATTCATTCATTCATTCATTCATTCATTCATTCATTCAAATAATGCGCCAGCGTATCTTTGCGAGGGTGTAGAGTAAGAAAAACATACATGACAGCTGAGATAGCTGAACCACGCCGCAAGGATCTACAGAATCAAGAAGGAGAAGACTGCACTCAAACGCTTTTATTCAGTAAAATCTACCCTTTATCTTGAAGTTCTTAATCAGACTCAAAGCAACCATCAAAGTTAAGAGTGAACAGAAACAATATACATCTACGGTCAATATGCGTGCCCGAATAAGCAATTCTGCGTGTTAGGAGTGCAATTGACTGAGAAAAACCTTACTATAGTAAGTGACCCCACCGGAAAGATACTAGATTTTATCGGCACAAATTAAAGAATGTTCTGATGATAATGCGCGTAGCTCTAAATTATTTATGCACTCACGTTGGCTTTGCTGAGTTAATAATACAGCTTCTGAAGTGCGCATAGAAGGATTTTGCTGCAGCTAGTTGATACTGGATTTGGCGCGAAGGTTCGGCAAATACCACGTTAGTACAGCGTTTGAATCCTGCACTGCCCCAGAAATGCATTTTAACACTCCTTGTTGAGGGAACCAACGTATAATTCCAATTCCAGCAGTACAAGATGCTGTTTTTAAATCCAACTTTTCCCTTTAGGGCTCAGAGCCACTACTTGTAATGCAATTAAGTAAAATGTTTTTTTTTTTTGGAGAAGGACGGGCGTTCGCGAAAAGGTGCTCTATGTGGCAGTACATTTAAAGGAAACATAACAGAAGCAGAATGTTAAGCAAAAATACTGTTAAAATACTCATAACAATGGCAGACATAACTATCCTTCGGAGCTCAAAGTCATGCACAACCATTATCAAGCGAGAAAGCACTGAGGAACAAGGCACCGTAAAAAAAACATGCAAAGGAAACTAAAGACATAAGAGAAGGCAATACAAAAGTAGCAAGGTTTTTCTGTGTATCCTGCGAAGTAGAATGTGGTGCATGGCAGGAAAGACAGCAAAAAGTTACTTCACAAGAAAGGGGCCTTCAAATATTTTTCTATTAAGGTGACAAACATCTATTCTAGAATTATTAATCTTGTTTAACAAACTTGAAGAACTGGATCTTAATTATCGTAAGCCTTAACAAGCATGTAATGGGGTGATTCTTAAACGGACACTGAGGACGTTTTGAGGTTGGCCTGTATCGACTGACTACGGCATCCTAATGGGAAAAAAATTTCAAAGAGGCTTAAGCACTGCCTTAATTAAGGGTATGAGGCTATAGCGCTAATGGGTTCTTTATTGTGTTTTTATTTCTTTTTATTTATTCTTTTATTTACCACAAGACACACAAGGTCTTCCTTTAATCAAGTTGAACAATCTTTCCTGAGTGGTCGAGAAGTAGCGCGCCTGGCTCACGGCCCAAAAGAGGCATCGGTTCGAGTCCCGGTTCGCTCATTTTTCTTTTCAGAGCAGCTGCTTTTATTTCTTGACAGACACTATGTAGTGGCGGTGCAATGACGCCACGTCCATGTCGATTATTGAGAAATTGAATAGTGACCCCAACCCCGAATTTCTCGACAAGCCAGCGCCAACAACTGAGGCTGTTTCTCCACTGAAGGGAATTCTTAACATTATCACGTTAAGAGACCACTCTCATCTATAGCTTAGCTTTTTATAAGCCAGAAAAGGCTAAACAATAAGTACAAGTGTCGCCATCACCGGCCGATTTCTCAGGTACTCTGCATCCATCTAGACCAAATTTTTGTGCGGATCCCAGATGCTATTCTAAACCGCCATTCACTTCAAAACGGTAGCAACCAGTCCTTCTCGGTGTAGAGGTCACGAGTTGGAGTCCAGGGGAGGCAAAATTTGTTAGTTCACTTTAGTTAGCCACAGGTAGTTTAGTTGTTAGTTAGCCACAGATGGGGGTTTTGCAGCTAAGCATACGTGAGGATACCCGGAATGAGCCAGAAAATTATTATTTTTTTTTATTTTTAACAATAACTGAATGAAGGTATCTTCTGTGTCCCTTTAGTTGCTGGAGTTGTAGACAAAATGCATTAATGTCCTTAAAGGCTATGCCTTAGGTCTGGAGTAATCAATATTGCCGTAACTTGCTTCGTTTAATTATTTCATATTGATCAAACAGTTCCCGCGTGTGTGAAGCAAACGAAGTATTAGCAATGATTCTGAAGATTTTCTTCTGCAATATTATTAATTTGTAAATGTTTTTTTTATTTATTTTTTTTTTGGGGGGGGGGGGTAGTTTCTGAAACCGAATAAGTCAAGTGCAGATGAAACGGGGCGCTGTAAAGAAGAATCATTACGCGTTCAAGTAACATATAGTGAGTTTTATTTTGAACGTAACTAACTTTGCATAGCGTTTTGGGAATTTTGTCAACATGCACGGCCAAGCCAGGTTAATTTATTTGAAAAGCTCAACCATCAGTACTATAAATTTATCGGCCAGAAGAATTGTCTTTGTGCCGAGTCATATCTTTAGTGGATGCGAAATTTTTTGTTTAGGCCGGTGAAGCAAAGCTTTTGTCTTCGCAGAGTACATACAAATAAGGTTTTTATTAGTCCACTATAGGAAATTAACTAAGAGCAGTTGATTCTTTCTTGCGAAGTCAGCCGTATTCGTTCCAGTTATCAATAGAGTTGTGCCGTCAGCATAGCGTATGATGGAAACAGCCGGATGTACAGAAACTCAGAATACAAGACGTCTAAACTGCATATTTTAAACAAGTGCGGTGCTATTTAGTACCGCCGTGAGGCAGTCCTGCTTGAATACTTCCTTTTTTTTGGATGAGAAATTACCAAGTGATAGAATTTGTTTATAGAAACTAGAATTTCAAGCGAATCAAACGCCTTAGCTAGATCTGCATAATTCTTAACGTTAGCATGCTATTTCTTAAGTTTTTAAAACTATTTCTTTTCTTTTCAGTACTTCAGTTTTGGCTGAACAGTCTGTTTCAAACTTATGTTAACTCCGTAGTTATTTATACATATGTACATATTCCGATATCCTGGAATGCTGAAGTTTTTCTTTTTCCTTGAAAAAAGAAGTGTTACTATTGATAGGGATAAATAGCTATTCACCACATTATTGTCCTCCCATAACAAAGCGACGCATAGTCCACCCGTTAGCGGGAACAAAATTTCAAGTTGGCATGCTCAGCATAATGTCTTGAACTAGTTGCTGCTTTGGCTTCAAACTGTTCCAAACAGGTGACGTGGTATGACTAGTTGGGCATACCTGGATAAACTTAATCGCCATAAGTGAATATTATCATATGCACCGAACGGACCTTGATGATGTATTATCCCTGCCTAAGGCATCGGTATGCGTGGATCATGAACCGTGGGCCAAACATTGTGCTGCAGGGGAGGGCTGCAAAAGCGAGGAGGTCTAGATGGATGCTTTTGCTTGCTCGGCTGCGCCCTTTCTTGTCACGTTGTTTGTAAACAGCGAGAGCTTATGTAATCCAAGGAGACCGGGGACAGGAAGGTGTTGGATGCTGAGAAGGTGTGGTGCCGGTACATGCGATACTGGTCTGTATTTCTTCAACTTATTTATCCGTGAATACACTGTGCACGAGAGGATGTGCGTGCGTGCGTGCGTGCGTACGTGCGTGCGTGCGTGCGCGCGTGCCTTTTAGATAGAATGCTTTTTACGCAGGAAAGCCTGTGCATATAGTATAGCCCCGCTCCTTTCCTCGGCTGTTACGCCTTGAATGACATTGCCGAGTTCGAAGTGGTCCAGGTTTGCGGTGCTCCAAAAGCGACAATAAAATTCTTTTAACTCAACCCTGTTCAAAATTCGACTAATGTTGAAGGAAAAATGTGGCGTCCAGAGTAGGGAATAATCTGAGGGGATCGCTTCATGGGTATACACTCCACACTGCAAATAAAATCTTTGGTTTCTAATAATTGCTCTTGCCCATATAAAACTGCTATTATTCTCGTTCGTTTTCTCTTGTAATTTAGCGTGTCTTCTTTCTTGTTTTTATCATTTTCCAATAATCTGCGTTACCCAGATCTACGTCCCTCTGTTCTGCCGATCGCAAGATATTGGCCATATAACAAATGATTTCCTTCACGTCGCTTCCGTTAATTTCTCCCTACATTTTACGAAAATGCGTGTCAGGCCTCAAACCCCTTGCATTCGGCCGTGAGAGGCATTTCAACGCTTGTCGTGACTCTTCCAGAAGTCGGGCAACCCTGTCGATACACCAGGCCTCAATGCAGAGCTCACGCCGATCGATACACGAGCGACCAGGCCCACAACGGCAATCGGTGCTGCGTGGCCGCCAATTGGCGTGAAAAACACGCTGGAGGGTGCCGCTACAGTCCGCGCTAGCTAAGAATTCGGCCTATGCGCCCGTCCAGCGCGAGCGTGCGGTCGGCGTTCTCTCGGTCCGTCATCCGCGTCTCGCTAACCGGCCGCCGAGCGTGCGTGCGCGCGTGTGTGTGGGAAGCCTGAAATTCGAGTGATGTGGAATATATATACCACGCGCGCAGAGCAAACCAATTAAAAAAGGCGCCGCGGTGCCGCCGCCGATCGCACTGCCCCACGCTCTCTCTCTCTCTCACTGGCCACCAGTCGATGAATTAATGAACTGCGCCGGTTACACCTGCGCCTCGGGGCCTGCCGACTGTTGCCCACACGGTATCGGTTGGCTGCCACCGACCGACCGGAGACCGCGGTTAGCCTGCATTTTTGCCTCGCTTTCCTTCATTTTCACCTCTGTCTCTTTCACTGTCTCGATTTGTTGTTTCTCTTTTTTTCTCTCTCATTTATACGCTGGGGCTCGTTTTCGAAACATATCGCCACTTCGCTCGCGAGAGCGTGTGTCTTATTATCGGCGACCGCGAACCGCTGCTGCCGCCTCTTATACTGCTGGCCGATCGGCCTCCGTCACTTTTTTTGTGGGTATCTTTTTTGCTAGAGCGCGCAAGCGTTCGCGTGCTAATGCTTCCGACCGGCGTGCTCGCCTGCCTGCCGGAGGGGTCCTACTTTATCTTCATTCTTTCCTGGCTTTCCGTTCTTAATTTCCTACTCTACTTAGCTAAGGGTGGCCAACGTGAACACGCTCATACTGTTTGGTCCCGGTCAGCTCGCGCGCGCGCGCGCTCGGGAGAGACAGATAATCCTGCCTTCTGTGACAATTTGCGTTTTGGTTTGTCGACGCGACTGCTCCCTTCGCTAGAGGGCTCGATCTGCGACGGCTGCCCAAGAAGGAATAGTCGTAGAGTGAGAGAGTGGGAAAGGGTAACTATGTATCCAGGCTTTCGTGATCCCCTTTCTCTTCCACTAACCCTCTCCCTCGCTGGATCCGTCTATCAGCGCGTGCGATCGGGCCTGTATAATGGATCTGTTTCTTGTGTGCATGGCCACCGCATATGCGGCCACGGTAGGGTGACACGACGCCCGGCCGATCGGCCTGCGAGATTGTGTGCAGGGTGCGGGTGGGGAACGCAGGGGGAAGGGGGGGGGGGGGGGGGGGGGGTAGTATGCGCGCATACGCGCGTTGCGAAGCCTGGTTCCTCGGCGTGGCCCAGGAATTCCTCGGCTCCACCCGTAAAGCACCGATTTGTCCGTGTCCGTTTCCTGCATACGCGGCTGATCGCCGCAGGCACTCTAAAAAAGTTAGCGCGTACGTGTGCTTGAGAAATTTGAGTTTTGGTTATCGCGGAAATGAAAGCGATTATACTTGCTCTTGTCCCCGAAGAAATTGACGTAATGTGGAAGGAGCGTGTACGTATACGGCTTCGCTTATATCCCGAGCGCCGCCAGAACGAGTCGAAGCAAGGACGTTCAAGGAAGGACGCCTGAAGGACGCCGAGTAATATTAAACGCCCAGTCGGTGCTCTGCTTTTTTTTGTTTTATTTTTTTTTCTGAAGGGATGTGGGTACCTCGGGTTGACATAGCGTTTCCTACGTCCTCTCTAGAAATAATTTCTTCTGCGACGTTTGCAGGTGTCTTCTAGGCCATTATTCTTTATTATTGTGGATGAGTTGTTGCTGTTGTTGCCTAGAACCAAAGAAAAATATCGAGAGCCAGAAAATGCCACGTGATTGTGGTACCCATTTTTTTATTCTGTTGCTTTTCACTGGCGCCTCGTGAATTACTTGCTTAAATGAGAAAAATTGCTTGATTTACGAGACACTGTTAGTTGGTTTAATGGCGACACGGACACGCATTCTAATAAGTTTACAAACTAATAACTCATCAGGTGGGGCACTGCAGTGGAGGTGATGGCAGTGCAGTGTATAATGAAAGCGTTCTTCTAATTATTTTTATAATGGTTATCTTATCCAAGGTTATGAACTCACGGACCGGACGCAAAAGTTACCTGCTCTTTCTATCAGGTATATCAGTGTAGTCTCGAAATATCATTGTGGAAGTTTTCGCTTCGTAGTATTGAAGTGGCTGTAATGCTGTATGGAGCCCAAAACTGTCACAAATATGACTACGCCAAATGTGCACTGCCAACTGGCCTTTCACTTATGCCCAACGAGAGTATTTATGCCAATATAAGATAAGCTGATTATATTAGATAATACTATTTGGCATTAACGAAGCAGCTGAAAATAAACGAGAACTTTAAAGAGCGTTTCTATCAGGCTACAGCACGTATGCCGGCTCTTAGTGATTTTCCTCTTATCATAAGCGCCCTGGGTACCTGCCAATACTTATTCCGAACGCCTCCATTGTGGCGGCCTTACAAAATTTTTTTAGACAGTCTATAGACTGGCCATAGACTCCTGTCTATAATGTCTGCAGACTCTCTATAGATAAATCCTATACTTCTATAGACAGCCTATAGACAATCTATAGATTTATGGCCATTCACTTTCAGTTGACTTTCGTTTATAAACAGTCTATAGACTATGAGTAGACAAAAGCAAATATATGTAGGAAGGCAATAGAGCCTATAAGAAGTCTATAGATTGTGTATATACCATTTTTATAAGGGCGTCGCGGTGCGCAGCGCCAGTTCTGCAGCACAAAATCTATCGACATCATCGATCAATCATAAAAAGCATAAATGTAGGGAAGCTGACGCAAGAGATGCGAATCAACGGCAATGGCGCTCTTTGCTCCGCCCTGCCAACTTAGGCAAAGTCCTGTGCAGAGTAGGACTTTGCGCGGAGACCTTGACAAGGCCGGGACCGCGGGACGTATGCGGTGCGCGGGGGAAGTTTAATGCAGACGTGCTAATTGCCGCCGCTGGTCGATGTACTTGATACTAGCATCCACATTGCGCAGCCTGCTTCCAGATCCGGAGCGAGCAGGGAAAACGGTGGGAAGGGTGTGGCCGAGCAAAGAGGAAAAACCTTGAAACCGAGTGCACCGCGCGTCGTGGCTCCGCTCGCTCTGACGCTTCAATGGGACAGCTAGGGGGGGACAGGAAATTCCCTTCGCGCGCGCTAACGTTGTCCAATTATCATAATTGCCCAGGCCGAAAGACGTAAGCCGGCCACCGAAGTGTGTATATATTCGCATGCGCGCATTGCGAGTGTATTTGCTCTCGAGCTTGTCCGGCTGTACTCTCCGCCGGACGCCGGAAACAACGGCGCTCGTAGATTTGTTTGTCAGCGGGCGTTTCCTGCCCCAGATTTCTGTAACAACTTTATCTGTGGTGCCATGAGAGGGTATTTCTTTTTTTGTTTACATCTGTGTTGTCTTTTAATGCACGAAGGAATTCTAGCGCTTGCGCGCCGTATTTTCACCCGTTCCGACGCACTTGGCGGCAGCACCTCTGCACCAGTATGTAGTCTTGCCTGGATAACAATTCAAGTTTAAGTTCACGTAGCAGTGATTACAACCCAAATAATTAACATTGTAACCTGTATACGTGGTCACTTATCGCATACGCCTCATACATGGGCGTGGAGGTGGAAGGATAGGTTGTTGATGTTGCCCAGGTGAGCCTGTAAGGAGTAGAAGAAGAATATAAAAAGAAGATAACCTGGATGGGACATCAACAACAATAACTGAGGATTTCATGTGCGATCGAAAGGAGTGCATTTCAGTCCATTTCTTCAGCATATTGGCATACAGCGTTTCGAGTGATTATTCTAATCTTTTTTTTTTATACTCAGATATGTTTATGTGCACTGATATATTATTCTGTATAGATTCAATTCAAATCCTTTTATTTCCTTTTTCAGAGGAGGAGACAGGACAGAAAGCCGTGACAACGGCTTGACGCAGGTCCTGCCCCCTTACAGATTGGCAGTCATACAGATATCTTTGTGGCACAAGTGTTTGACAGGTCAAGACAAAAAAGTAAAGGAATACGCAAGTATTAGCAACCTTTGAGCAGTCATTCAACACTCAACAACAAGTTTTGAAAATGAATGCGAATAGACATAAACAGTAGTCATCAAAAGACGTTAATTAGGAAAGACTAAAAACATGCTACACACTTCACATAGATAAAGACGATAGAAATTACTTAATCTTAGAATTCGGGTTAGAAATAAGATCAACGACTCTTGCTCCAACCGATTTAACAAAGAGGGGAGCGTGTATGACAATGATTCTTTGCAGTAGTTTGCTCATGGTGTGGGCCCATTCCACATTTCAGTATGACGGGTGCGGTGACAAGATTCGTTTATTTCCAGCTTCGCGATTTCCGCTAAGATGTTGTCGTTATCTTTAACAGATGTCTTGAATCATACCAGTAATCTGTAACTATACATTCTAAAAATGGGAGCAATATCATATCGCAAAAAGAGATCACGGGAAGGAGAACGGTAAGGAACATTTGCTATACATCTCAAGGCTCTTTTCTGAAGTAAGGGCAGAGTAGACAAGTTTGTGACACCAGTTGTGCCCCAAACGAGGTTACAACATTGCAGTAAAGACAGCACTGGAGAATTGTACAGCATAATTTTAAGTTTTTCGGGAACCATGCGTTTTAATCTGCACAAAACCCCTACTGCTGAGGCTACTTTAGAACAGTAATGTTGAATGTGTTTATTCCATGTTAAGCGCGTTTAAAAGATTACACCAAATGAAAAGATGACATGCCAAATCACAAATGGTTATTGTGCTGACGTCATTTTTACCCAAAGGATATCAGTTTTCTGTAATTACCCTCTCCTGCTCCGGCAGACAAGGATTTCTGCTACCGGCAACCTTCTCAATGCGTTCGCCATTCTGGAAGAGCAGCGCGCGTGTTGATGGCGCCAATGGTATAAACCTGCACTGGTGTCTATTCGTCGGACGCAGAGCGCTGTACTCTTAAAAAGTACTCCATTCAACCTGACAAACAGATAAAATTTCGATTTTGTCAGATGCCTGCTTTGAAGGGGGAGAGGCGAAACAGTAAGGAATTTCGCTCCTCGGTGCATTCATTTTGTGGGCCACTTTTTAAGCTGCGACTTCGACGCCACTTGAGTCGTCTGTACAAAACGGTTCGCATATGGCAGAAGGACTTTCATTTCAAGGTCGCATTTTTTGGTTTCCGTGAATTATTTGAAATGCTTTTAAAAGCAAACGCTGACTGTTTCCGGCGTCGGAAGAGATGGCAGAGAGATTTCCTAATCGTTTGCCAGGCGGCCCTTTCATAATGATATTCGTTATATTTGCCACCGCGGTGGCTCAATGTCTATGGCACTCGGTTGCTATCCCGAAAAATGCAGGTTCGATCCCGGCCGCGGCGGTTGAATTTCGATGGAGGTGAAATTCTAGGGCCCCGTGTACTGTGCGATGTCAGTGCACGTTAAAGAACTCCATGTGGTCGAAATTTCCGGAGCCCTCCACTACGGCGTCCCTCATAGCCTGAGTCGCTTTGGGACGTTAGACGCCCAATATGCAACACTTCAGTGCGCGACCTCAGAAATCCTTGATAGCGTTACTCTCTCTCGGTGTTGGAAAAAAAGAAAACAGCCGTTCTTCCAGATGTCCGAGCTCTTCTATGCTACCTGAACTCTTTACTACAGCCAAAATAAATTTTATTGAGCCCCTTCGAAGAATATATAAAGTCTAAAAAACGTGAAGTGAGTTTTGAGGCTACTGCTTTTACAGGACAAAACAAACATGTCTGTAATTAACTTGGGAGAAGGCACCGGAATGCTCAAATCGCCGTTAATCTCCTCCTTCTCGCCGTATCATTTCACCTGTGCCGGTTCATTAATCACGACCCATTGTTCCGGCATGGCGGCGGCGAAGCGAGCCATTGACGGTACTGCCTGATAGCCGAACGAAATGCGGCTCTCCTAGATGTCTGCGTCTGAACCCGTCGAGGGTGCGAATCAAACAAATAAGTGAAAAGTAGACAGCAGCGCGTGCGATATCATCGTGCGGATAAGTAGAATGGGCACGCACTCCCGTTTTCGCCACCAGGTGTCTAGCGGCTCTTTATTGTTTTGTTTTTTCGTCGCTGCACGGCGCTACTGCACGAGCCGCCCGTTTGCCCGTTCCCTGACAGCTCCCGTTCCGTCGGCGTCGTCGTCCCAGGCTCGCCGCCGTGGCGTCGTGAGCGCGGGTGGGCTCGTTATAATTGTAGCCTTGGAGCGTGCGTATGCACACGCCGCCCCGGGACGGGTTTCGTTGCCTGTAGCGAGCGGCGAGCTGGCCGCTAATTGGCTCCGGCGTGCGCCGGCGAGCGCCCGAGCACTGCCGACTCACTTCGCGGGCGATTGATGGTGTCACGTGACAGGCGTCCCCTTCCGACGTCACTCGCAGCAGAGCTATGCAGCTTATGCGCGGGCGGAAGTGTGTACGCTGTAACCCTGATCTGGAGTAGACGCGTGGGTCAACCTTTTAGGCCCGAAGCTTCACAGCGGAGGTCAAAGGCGCTCCTGCGGCCCAGCTGTCAGTCACGTACCATGCGTATATGCTGTGTTATGTGTTTCAGCGGGGGCGGCTACGTGTTACTCCTCTGATAGTTTGCCGGGTATATAATTTAGTTGCCGGTGCACTCAGGTGTTGGTTGGGTTAACGCAAAATCCCATTACTCTGGTGCAGCCGAACCCTTTGCACTCTAAACGCTTTGGTTAGGCTGTGAGTGGCGTGTACCTATTACTCCTTGCTCGACCTCTCCATCTGTGCTATGTTATTTATACTAACTCGATTAGGCGTGAGGCGGAAGTACCTTTGCCCTCTTTAACTGTAAAGTAAGATTGTCAAGTTAAAATCAATCACAGTACGCCTCTACATCGTTCATATCTACAGGCGTAGCAAGCGTCAAAAAAAGAAACCAATGAACGAGGCTTAGCACCACTGAAAAAGTTATAAATAGTGCTTGAACTGCGAAAAAACGCATTGAGGTTAGCCCGAGCTCTAGCCAAACGTTCCTGTGCTTGGAAATATAATTTTCATAAAAAAGCACTGTCATCAAAGCAATGCTGAGGCATGACTATGACAATATATGCAATACAATTACTGTTATACTTTTCGTACAACGACGTCCTCAATGTTATTGAGCTGTTTGAGGTTGGAATTCCGACAGTCAAATAATGCGCCACCTACAGCTACTTACCGCACATGCGTCTAAACGTATTTTTTTACTTCATTTTAGTAATAGTCAGAAAACGTATTATTCTGCCTGGAAAAACGGCAGCGCTGTCCGGCGTAGTATATCTTGTCAAAAAACTGCCACTTCCATCCGCTAAACAAGAAGGGATACGGTCCGAAATGACACGATACGATGCGATATGATACAATCCGATAACGTTTTATTGACACCAGATCACATCATCTTAGAGCCCTGCGGAAAAAGAAACGCAGGTAGGTTTTACAGTGCCACAGGCCCTCTATTTGCAGTTCTTATCATGCGAACAGAGTTTTATGAGGCATTCCGCACTATGTTGAATAGACCATCCAAGTGCCAACTGTAGTGGTGGGTTATCCAGAGGAAGATTGGTTTGGTTTTATTTTGTGGGGTTTAACGTCCCAAAGCGACTAAGGCTATGAGAGACGCCGTAGTGAAGGGCTCCGGAAATTTCGACCACCTGGGGTTCTTTAACGTGCACTGACATCGCACAGTACACGGGCCTCTAGAATTTCTCCTCCAAAGAAATTCTAGCCGCCGCGGCCGGGATCGAACCCGCGTCTTTTGGGTCAGCAGCCGAGCACCATAGCCACTGAGCCACCGCGGCGGCCCAGAGGAAGAGCGAAGCGCACTGTTTACTAACAGGGCCCTCACGATAAATCACAAACACCAGATCTGCCACCTCCTGTGATCTCCTTTACACGCGTGTCCAAAATGTTCGCGTCTCGACTTCCTGCTCGCACGTTCCAGATCTGGCTCCGGTCTTCAAGGCTTTAAGCGCGCGCCGTCACCCTTCACGGGCCTGTCAGGGGCCGAGCATCTGATCGGACCACTTCTGGGCGATCAGCCCGCGGGGTGGAACACGCGACGTCCTCCATCCCTCCGGTCGGTATAAAGCGGCTCGTTTCACTCGATTCACCGAAGATGACGTTTTGCTCGGGTGGCGATAAATATGTATGCGAGAAATGGCGAGAACTATCGCGCCTCTTCCGGCCGCTCGCGCTGTCGCTCTGAGTGCCGACGGAAGACGTGCTGCCCTGGAACAAAAGCTCGTCTTGTTCTTATTCTGCTTCCATTCTAGCTGAACGCCGGCTTCAGTTTTTTGTAACGCTTCTCTTAACCACAGCTCTTCTCCATTGGTGACTACGAGCGTGCTGCGTCAGGTGTAATTCATTAGTTACGCCTTCACATTTAGGCTGTTCTCTGCCCGTTCTGGGTGGCCTCTGCAACCTCGCCGGTCATGTCATTGAGGCCTTCCTAGTTGGCGATAAGGAAATTTATCTTGCTGGGCTTTTGTCTTCGCTTTGGCAATTCCTGGCTCTCTTCCGGTTGCAGAGGGGTCGACGCGTGGTCTCGTTTCGAGCATCCGGTAGGCATATCTGATTTATCCCGTGGCGCATTTTAATTACCGACTGCAAGGTGTTTTAATACAGCGGTCGTTTTGTTGAGGCGTGTTTACTAGTCCGAAACTTCCGCAGGCGTTATGTGTACGTATCGTCTGTCAATCTTTAATGTAGCAAAAGACGAAAAGAAGAAGGAAATTACATTTGATACTTGAAGTTATGAGAGACCGAATGGTCAGGGTATTTGTCCCTTAGGTTTTAGTGTTGTTGTTGTAGTAGTACTGGACTTATTTTCTTTTTGTAACTGACCTCTGGTTACCTGTTTTCCTCTTTGTAATTCACGGTTTGTAAATTTCCTGTTAGTAGCTAGTTCTAACATTTGCGTATCGCTGGTTGACTCAGCATAGAACCATGCACTCCATGGTGTTCGAGTGCGGTGTATAAACCTCTGGTTTGTTCATGTCCGATGATAGATCCTTGTTGCCCGGTGAGTGATCTGTAAGTTTAGTCGACTTTGCAGTTGAGATATTGCATTTCCCATCACCAGTGGGAATTAAACCCAATGTTTTCTAGACTGCTACGTCACCAATGAGACGTTGCATGTCGTGACAATAGTTCATCATCGCATCAGCCTAACTATGCCCCCAGCAGGACAAACGCCTCTTCCGTTCCCTCTAATTAACCCTGTCCTGTGCCAGCTGAGGCCAACTTCTCACCCGCAAACTTTCTGATGTCATCCCACCTGACTCTCTGACGCCCCCGGTAGGATTGATCTCCACTTCGCTATGTTCAGGAACCATCGATTATTATTTTGCATCTGCATTATATGACCTGACCGTGCCCATTTCTTCCCCTTGATTTTTACTAGGATATCATTAACTCACCTTTGTTTTCTGGCACATTCTATTCCCTTCCTTTCACTTCACGGTACACCTATCATTTTCCTTTCCATAGCTCGCTGCGCTGTCGTCATTTTAATGTGTACTCTTGTTGC
The DNA here is from genome assembly GCF_055824585.1 of Amblyomma mixtum. NCBI lineage: Eukaryota > Metazoa > Arthropoda > Arachnida > Ixodida > Ixodidae > Amblyomma > Amblyomma mixtum. The sequence continues at coordinate 51,531,150 of NC_143016.1, read as the reverse complement.
TAGCCTGTATGTTTCTGCCCCATAGGTTAGTCGCCTAAGATACATCTCCAATATACTTTCCTCATAAGGACTTTGGTAAACTGCGATTCATAACACGAGACTGTCTTCCCGATGCACTCTACCCTATTTTTTTTCTCATTGTTATTTCATTTTCGAGGCTGGGATCTGCGGTCACTACCCACCCTAAGTAGATGTAACAATGCTGAGTGGTGGGTCTGTTGGTATGGGATGTTGAAGGGAATTTTTTGCAGCCAAAAAGAACGTACATACCAGGGAAACCAGCACAGAACAAGGGCTGGACTAACAACTGGAGTTTTTTATTGAACACAGACCGCTCAGTAACAGCCACGCATTCGGCAAGCCAGAACAGGTAATATACACAAAGTCATTCAAAAAATCAAATTCCTTACATGTGAGCGCTAGAAATGGCAAATGGAAACAAGCATCACCATGTTTAGCTATCCGGAAGGCGTCGAAGATTTCACATGCCTCTCGTGTTCTTCCATGGCCTAGAGTAGAAACACCCGCTAAACGTGGGGAACATTTCATGGGACTACTGCTACAACTCCGTGCAAGATTGCCGTCATTTCTGGCGCCATTTTAGTTCTGTGCTTGCGCGACCTTTTGTTCACACAGTCACCCGTATCTATTCTGTAAAAATTTTCCATAGGTCACCGGAGTCTTACTTAAGTTTCGCATTTTTCAGACATATTTCTTTGTTTGGCAGTGCAGCGTTTTTTCCTTCCGCCGGGATTAGCTCATGGGCAAATACCTGGAAGTTTTGCAGGAGCAGAAAAAAAAAAGCCACGTTAACGTCTTGGCGCTTGGCGACTTCTTTTATATATTGTGCGGCACTTGGTGCAAATACGGTAAAACTTAGGTTTTCTTATTCTAGTCGCCAGTATATTTCTTTGCTTTCTTAACACCGCCATCAACCTCCATTGATACTGATCCTACTGCCGTTCTCGTCATTCTTTATGGAAAGCCGTCATCAGACAAGCGTACGACCTGAGTTGTGACACTGACTGACACAGTGTGGCAGCAACTTCTTTGAAATAATTTTGGAAGCAAGCCTTGGTACCCCTCTTGTCTAGTTTTGAATGGTTAGAGTAAAAGAACAAGTGTCCTTTCTTTAGCTCTAGGTGAGTACACCCATCACACTTAGCTCTGTCCTGAAAAGGTTAGTAAACAGTTAAGAAACCGAATGCAGTTGTCCGTGGCTAATTCGCAAGTGCATTTCAAATGGGATCAGCAGAATTTAAATGCACCCAGTATATCTTCTACTACATTGTGGTAACAGTCATTTGGCATGGAGTTTACAATCACTAATAAGACAGCACTTCCAATGCTTCGCAGCCTATAGTAAACTATTGTCCCCTTAGGAGACTGCTGAGCATTACTTAAATATTTTCATATTAATTTTGAGGCCCACCATTGCGCTTTGCCTTTCTAGGCCCTTTGATCATGGCTTGTAACTCGCCCCATGAGTTACTAAGCAAGCTAATGTCATTAACTTCTATCCCGGACACATCTCAATCCAATTCTATGAAAAACTCTAATAAGCACGCGGTGAACAGTACCTCGGAGATTGTGCCTCCTTGCCTGACACCCACCCTGATAGGTGTTTTATCACTTTCCCCGTGAAGGACTATGGTCACTATACAACTGCAGTGCAGTGCGATGATGATCATAATTATATGGCCTCACTGACAATGTTATGCAGCTCTTGTGATGGCAATTAAGATAAATCACCAGACGGTGCTCGTGCGTCAAAGCAATGGCAGGTCCATTATAAAAAAAATACATCAGATGAAGGATCAGAACAGGATATGACCCCTGAAGTACTCCGCTGATGACGATTCTTTTTCTCCTTTACTATTCGATCCTTAACTTCGCCGACTGACTGGCACATCTCGGGTTTCGCGGGGGCCTGCCGTCGCTTGAGCCAGTGAGGAAATTTGAAAATGATCGGTTGGAAATTATCGGTACGGTCGTTGTATTATTTCTGCTCATGGTTTTGTTAAGGTAGTTCTGAATTTTCAAACAGTGGGATCTCGTATGGCCCGCCAGCTCACATGATAGGTTAGCTTTTAGCACTTATTGATCCCAAGGTGCATTGCGTCACAGATTTGAGCCCTATTTGCTCTTAGCTTATCTCGCATCAATATAGTCGCCCAATATTAGTATAGAATAACTTAGACAAAAATTCATAGAGTATCTAATAGTAAAGCCCCGTAATATGCAAACATCGAATAAACAATCTGTAGCAGGAATAACGCGTAAAACAGTGACGTCAGCATCAAATGCAACCTCGGTAGCGGCTGTGGCCTCAGGTTCTAGAGGGCAGTGCAGCGCGGGCGACGCAAGGAAGAGTTCGTTGCATGGTCCTGCAAAAAATATAAATAAATAAATTGAAGTATTAACACACAAGTAGTGACAATGGCCAAAATAAGACTGCACGCATCAGTGGCAGTCACTGCTGCTCTTTTTCCTTTCTCTGTTTTGTTCTATTTCGTCACGCAGTGCGCAAATGTTGCTTTCCCATTCTTCTCCCGGTCGTTGAAGTCCGCTGACCGTGGCTCACTGAGCGCCCTGCCACAATGAGAGAAAACGTGACCTGGCACTGAGCGAGGAGACCACCCATGGTTCCTGGCGGCACCACTACTCTTTGCATTTTTTTTTTTGCGTGAATCTCCGTCCACGTGAGCCCTCGTACAGCTTGTGTTGCAAGGATTACGCTGAGAGATAGGACTGCCGTTTGCCTGTCGATCCAATGGACATCGTTACTGTCCAGCTCATAACGTTGGGCAAGTGAAGAGCCGGACTTGCAATCCCACACCTGCGTGAATCGATCGCTGGCGTTTTCATTTTCCACAGCGGAGCCCACCCATCTTCTGTGCACCAGGTCTTGAAGGGAGTATCGAGTCTCTTAAGCTGCACAATGCTAGCAGAAGTTTTCCCATGGGCTGGATATGATTTATTTTGGCTTTTTTTTTTTGCAGTAAATGGCCAGATCAGCCTTCAGAGGGCTCAAAAAAATTTTGTCGACCCACAAGTAAGTGTAGCACAAAGCTTACGACTGTAATTCCATGCACCGCGATCAGAGTTTGATCCTTCGCTTTTCTACCGAGCACCTCCCATGACGACGAAAAGGTTTGCTTGAGCTGTTAATACCCACACCCTTCGGCACTAAGGCACGGTACGCTATTTTTCATGTGTTTTATAAGCAGGATAGCACTCTTCCGAGAAACATTTTGTGACCTCAAATTGTCTGCCAAGCAATATGCCTGTCCTGTGGTTCATACAGTTAAGTATCTATGAAATCAGAATGCACCTCCCTTCTTTTACCAGAGTTGTCCCATTTTTAATGGCGCCACCTTACAGGTAATTCTTCCAGCGGTCAGTATCAGTGATCGCTGCTACAAAACAAGGTCATCTATCTCTCTTTCATTGCTCCGGTACCTCTATTTCATACTTCCCCCTTAATCTACCCCGCGTGTATCGAGTGGGCTCGGCGCTCCACGCACGTAAAGCATTGATCGAGAGATCTCTTTGTTCTTACTTTCGACCGATGAACTTCTTTCGCCCTCCTTTTCACTGGTAACGTAGTTAACGCCGTGGTCGCCCGTTGCTGGGAGACACCAATCAGCCGCATGCAAATCCTTTCTTACTCCGAGAGAACTTTCGCTTTTGCTCGGCGCCAAAATGAGGGCACGTCCCCCAAGAAGGACAGCTCCGTCCAAGCGGCAGCGCACTATCTATGAACGGGCATGCGCATTTCAGCCCGGATAGAAACCGCGAACAACCGCACCGCATACCAGCTGCTCCCATAATCACCGCGCCCCGAGAGACGCGGTGAGGAGGAGGAGGGTAAAGCCGCAGAAAAGAGAAATCAACATTCCGGCCCGTGCTGCTCCCGCCGCCGCTGCGGTCCACGTTTCCGTTCTGGCGCAATGATGAAGTGCTGATGGCCGTGCCTGGACGGTGCAGACCTCTCTCTCCCCTGATGACCGGGCTCGCGCGGAGGCGGCGATTAGTAGCGACCCATGAGTCCAGCCCCAGTGTATCTGGCATCGTGTGGCGCACCTTCTGAGCGATAACTTTCACCATAGCACTATAAGGCTCTAGGCTGCTCCAAATTGAACGCACAGACGAACGCACGCACTTACATGAAGGAAACCGGGGAGCAGCTTCATAGCAAAGAGGGGATGAGACCGAACTCTATGGGGCGTCGCCTTTGACAAACCAATCGGTATACTAGAATCCACAGTCTACTCTCCGATATTCAAACGCTACCGCTTTACGCGAGCACTGCCGCACTCGTTTGCCACTAGTTGAACTAGCGAGTTTTGTATATTTACTATTTTCTAACGGGTACCTGTTCAGTTTCTTCGCAGGATTGGTTTCTATGCGATGTACAATAGAGAGACAAGGAGCGCATACGCTGGGTGCGCAACAAGGCGAGTCCGGGTTTGTTTGCATCGGATACACAGAGTGTGCTCAAACAAGTCGTTCACTTAGCTCCGATGGATGTCTGGCCTCGGAGCCTATCCCATTCGCCTTTATAGATATATTTTTTTATTCGATGAGTGAGCCATTGTGAGCTAATCGGAAGGAAGAAGGACGCCCGGCGTCGAACGTCATCACTAACCCCAATGTATGAGTGATCGTTATCCACTGGTTCGACGGGTGCACGTACTACTGCCTGCTAAACAAGTGCGCAGGTCTTTCAAACTGAGAGCCCTAGATTTGTCAATATCGACAGCGAATATTATTGATGCTCTTCGGGGATCCTCAATACACGTCGTTAAGCGTGCACTGAATATTACCCAGAGGAGAATAATGGATTGTACGTTTTGCGCCACGGCCTTTCATGCGTTAAATTAGGAGCTGCGCTTTGTGATAACCAGCGTTTGGTGGTAACCGAGCTCTGCTTTACAGTAAAGGGATGTGATCAACAAGGCGCCGAGAAGACTTTTCTGTGAACATGTCTTAACTACGTTTCGCTGCAAATATATTTCAGTTATATGTGCAGAACCAATGTGCGGAAAGTGGTGATTTAAGCTTGTTGTAGTGAAGAAGTTGCGCCGAACCCTTGGACGTAAAAAAAGACGATGAGCGCAGCCGCCCGGCAGACTACGAGGCAACTACGAGCTTCGAAACCAGAACATCGGTGCTGCGTTTCTGACGGCTACCAGTGCGTTAAATCCCGCCGTACCTTGTCTTCTCTTAGTCGCCATTCTTTTGGTTTCGTAGTGCATGAAATCGAATCCGGCGGAGAATTTCCGCACATGTGACATCTAGAGATCTAAACTTTATCAAAATTTTGAATGCTCGGAAAAAACGGCCTTCTTCTAGATTTTTTTAAAAAGAAAAATAAGAAATTTTGGATAAATACGAATACAGCCCACATTTACTTTGTGACACAGGCTTAGGTAAAGAATTATATTTTTGAACCAAAACAAAGAGGCTGCTGGGGGATGAGAGGCAAAGAGGCAAAGGGTGATGAAAGATTGCATAGACTTCAATCGAAGCAGAGCATATTGCTCAGCTTGGCTCGTCGCTAATGGGTAGGAAAGTTGTTGCTTGCGCGCCTTTTCCCACGTTGAGATTCGGCCGCACGTACTCAAGATATTTGCACGCGCTTTTCCGCAAGCCTGTTGCGCAGCTTAATATGCAAATTATCGACCTGCGACCAGTTTCTTTCACTCGACACAGACGACAGGGGAATTTGGAGTTGCTGAAATGCGACTGACGTCAGTGGTTGGTTGCTACAAGGACCTTGCCCCGATGTAGACAGCTCGGAATGCTCGGCACACTCTAAATAGCTAGACCAACTGTTAAAGTTAAAGAAAACTGAAAAAACGTTTTTTTCCTCCTCAATATGTCAAGTTTTTTTCCAGTAATTTACATCTCTGGACTGCCATCACAAGTTTAAACGAATCCGCGAGCCCTGCATACTTCTGCACTTTTCTCCCATGGTTTCCAGATACAAGAAAATTCCGAAAACAAGTTTATGCAGGCCGCGACCTCGGTGCTCCAATATCTCATGCATACTTTCTTGTACTTTACATTACCACAACAAATCTATATATCAAATGCAATTGCTGGCGGCTTTCATATCCTTCCTAGGGAACTTGTACGGGTCATCGGATAGATTCAGTATTCTGGCATTCGTTTTCATCGGAGATGCTTGATTCGTAACGGTTCAACATTTCCTCGCACAATCACTTCCCGTCTCAGCGCACCGGTGGTCGGCTAGGTGCCTCGGATGCGTCGCCTATTTAAACTCGCTTCTTCTCAATCACTCACGCGTCAAACTTAATTTCCCTCTTGGACGCAGCATCTCGGCCAGCGATGTAAGAGAGCGAGTGAGGCTACGCTAGTATCAAGCTTCTTAGAAGAAGAACCGGCTCTCGTGACTCTCGTGACAGTGAACGGCGTCAGGTGCATCGTACGCGACCTGGGTGGACTCCTTTTTTATTTATAAAAAATAGTATAATACAGTTATAAAAAATAAAGAAAGCAGCATTACCAGGTCACATTTTTCTTAACTTTCGCTTAAATACTTCCTCTCTTCCTTATCCTGTTGCGTCACAGAAATTTATATCTTCCTTCGTTCGTCTTGGGCCGACTGACGTGACCCCGTAATACTGAGTGCATAATTAACACGCACGTAGAAAGGAAAGCACCCCAGACAGAAGGAGAGCGCCCGCCCTTTTGCTCACGCGCTTTATATTTTGTGCTTTTGCATCACGTACTCTATTTACCGTTTCGAACCTTCTTTTTGCTTCTTTTCTTGTACCTGCCATTGCCCTCTGTCGAATATGATCGAAGCAAAGCATTTGCAATTATGCTGTTGACCTGAGTTACGCAACGATGAATAACTTGTCGCTGTGTGCTTGCAGGTTCGGCATACCAAATCACCGATACGAAGGCGCCAGGGCGCTTTGTATATTTGTTAGTTTTCTTTCGCTTGCTCGCAGCATTTGCGCTCGATTGGTTAGCGATAATTGCACGTTGTCTTGACAGTGAGAATAAAGCTTAAACGGTATTCCGGCACTGTAATAAATGCCTACGAGCTGCTCTAAATCTATATGTTTAGACACCTTGTGTACGACTTCGCCTTCAGTCTGTAATTGTGCACGCCAGTGTAGCGAACAAGAAATTACCCTTTCGTTTCCCCTTTATTGTTTTTGTTTTGGTACCGTTTCGGGTGCTGACGGCTTTTGTGATGTCAGCAGACCTGTCTGAAGTTGAAAATGATGTGTGATTAACACCATTTGTCGAGTGGCGTGGCAATTGTCTATGTCGGCATGTCAGAGAGCATTGATCTTTGAGAAGAATTCTCTTGTATTTTTGTAATGTTATATACTTTGTCCTTTAGGCAACACAGATCCAGTGGCAGCACATTTATTTTGATTTTACTGACACAAGACTACTGTCTTAATTTATTCAGTGATAATGTATTATTATGCGAAATAGCGCACATAGGTCGGATCGCTGTTTGACAGAACAAAAAAAAAACGGGAAGGGGCTGCAACCGTAAATCTCATCCTATGTCACTCATCCTATGTCATCAAGCTGGCTCTTGCTCAGTTGAGTGTGAATTTGTTTCGAGTCACGTCTTTGCTAGTACATTGGTCAGGTTTTCGTTTTATCAAATAGTGTTGTTCGATGGCTCCACATTTTTTTTTTTTTTCAGTTTTGGAGCACCTGACTGATTGTGTGTTGGTGTACATTCACTGCACGTGTCCTTTAATTTGTATGCACTGTGATCCATGCCACTGGCTGTTTCCAGAATAAACCATTTCTCGCAAACACTGCGGGGTCAGCATTCTTTATTGTCCTGTCTAATTTATTGTTTGCTCTTTCGAAATATTTTTTCCTAGCGTTGTACAACTTTTTCTGCATTCTTACTTGACGCTCCCACAGCTTGGAACTCTTTGTACCTGGCTGCATGAAAATCCTGCCTGAGCAGCTTCTGCTCTTCTAGGAGAGCAGGGAAATCGAGCCAAGCTGACTCTTGATGCAGTACTATTTTCTGTCACTGTGGGAACCAATACTATGTTCAAAATTTAACACTTAACACGGGAAAACAGGCCACATCGAGGTGGTGTATGCATGGTGTATGGTGTATGCGGTATGCATCAAATGAACAGATGCACTGTTCATTTCAGAACACGAATAATATTCAAGCGATTCTGAACAAAACGAGTTTTCTCATTCAAGTCACGCGAAATTCAACTTGCGATGAAAAAAAAATGTGCGAAAAAAAAAAAAGTTGAACCATGCGGGATTTGAACCCACGCACTCCCATTGCCTGTCGACCCTCCGGAGCGACGCGTTAGACCACACGGCCACAAAACTTTTTTTTTTTTCATGGTATTTATTTACATGGTTTTGTATACAAAGCATATATATACATATGTGTGTGTGCATATACACACACAAAAACAACTATTTACAGAGCACCTAGGTAGGCGCTAGGTGGCAGAAACATAATAGTAACATATTATAACTAAAAGGCCGGTAAAGATATACAGCGCATCAGGAGAGGAAACGAATCCGGTACAAAGTCCGATTTTTTGTAAATGTCCGTTACCTGCAGCAACATTCGGCTAAAGTGAATTCTGGGCTGTTGTTTCACACGGCCACAAAACAGAGCGGAGTCATACACCTCTCTTTATTTTTATTTTTTGCGGACTACTTCCATAGCCTTCACAGCGTTGCACATGATGTAGCGTTGGTAGCGTTCCCTCGCGGTACAAAGCAAAACTTAATAATGCATGAATCACTCTATAGCGCTTTAAATCCAAATCTTGCACACTATAAAATGCTTACAAAGGTGTACTAAGTGCATTATAAAATTCAACAAACCTCGTTTGTCGAATTGCACACGTAATGCACTTGGTGGAGCGACAGACAAATGAAAAGTGCACCGGCGGTTGGCTCACGTGACCCGTTCTTTGTAGACCGCTCAAGAAGCCCCTGAGGTGGCGCCGATGTGATGACAAAGCACGGAATATATCCAGATAACCCAATGAAGCTGGAGGCGTGACGAGGGTGGGATTTTGTCTTGCTACCATTAGTTCACTCATCTGAGGGCGTCGCCAGAACTCGGGAAGATTCAGAGTTTCAGCAAACTCGGGCCTTCCAGCATAGCGCCCTAAAACTGTGTTTTTCTTCTTTCTGTCATTGCTTTTCGCATATCCAATGGCGTCGATAAACACGTTCTCTGAGTGAAAAGTGATCGGGAGCTCTCACTTGCTTAATAAGTTTGCATGCTACTTACTACCTTATTTACTTTTTACTCAATTATTTAATTACTTCTTTTAGTGATAATATGAAGATTTCGGTCCCCGATAAAAGGAATTCATAACGCGAGTCAACCGTAATAGTGAATTGGCAAAAATGTATTGTGATTTTTAAAGGAGTGTGATTTTACCCAAGCTACGGGCATACACTAGTAGCCCTCCGTAACGCCGCCACATTGGATTACTTGAGGCGCCCTGTCTAGGTCGTGAAAGTAACCAATGTACAAACTTGTAAGAGGCAAGGTTTGAGAGCGCCCCCAGTTACAAGCTTACAAGTTTATAAAAGGCCATAATTTAGAGTTATAGTATATCAGTGGTGAAATAAATCAGGCCAATCTGTCTACTTTCCAGCTGATGCGACAAGCAAGGCTCATTAATATGGACCGGTTTTGCGTAAAAACAATATGCTCAAAATGCACACTCATGCTTGCAAACCGAAGCCCACCAGCAAGCTCGCTGTCGTGGCCTTCCAAGATCCGAAATATTGGGGCGGAAAACCGCCAAGGCAATTCCACAGCAGGCTTAATCAATCAACAACAGCATACATTATTCACTGGGCGGACTGCGCACCGCTGACACCCACAACGCATTAGCAATGCGGCGTTATTTCTCGCCAAGCTGTTGCCAATTACCGCGCACCACCGTAGCGCGACACCGCCAATTTTTATTTTTTTTATTTTTGCTTTTCTTGCCGGGCCCCGCATTATACTCAGGTTGTCAGTCCAGCGTAAAAGACAGCGCAGCGAAACGTCTAAGCAAAACTCACACACCGCGAAACAATAGTTATGCGTTGACTGTCAAGCGTGTGAACGACGATGCAAACGCGACGGTCGGGAAAACACAAGGTGTCCATTTCGAATTTGCGCCGTAGCCACTGCGTCCCCTTACACCTTGTTCGCTGCTTTTTTCTTTCTTCGCCGAACTATTACGCTTGAGAAGTGAACCGCAAAAACAAACAAACAAAAAAGAAACGCGTCCGAAGCAAGGTGCGCCGAGCCAAGCGTGGAAAAGCTCGAGCGTCGCCTATTATATGCTTGCTCGAACTCCTCCCTTCTTCGCCGCTTTCGCCGCTCTTACGTTGGCTGCTCGGTACTAGAATGCAGCGGGCTGCTGCGAACAACGTGGGTTGCTCGGGCGACTTCGCTGGCAGTGACAAATGAGTGGGCTCAGGGGTGCGACCGACCGCCTCCCCGATCTCGAGAGTCATGCGTGTCGGCTCTCGAGAGAACGCTAAGGGTGCACGCTTCCGAAGCTCTGGTCGAAAGAAGGGGAGGGCCCGTAATCTCGATCGAAGCGAAAGGAAACGTTGTGTGCATTCGAGGCGCGCTGTGGGCAGCGCTGTGAATGAGACGACGAGCCTAAGACCGAGGTGTGCAAGAGCAACAGAGGTTTGATATCAAGAATGTGAGTCTCATACTCTGTCTTGATGTACGCGAACTAAGGTCCCCACGATTAGGGGTCCATGCAGTATGGTTCTTGCGTTAGCTGTTGCTGCGTACGTTATGCGGACCTCCGCCACTCTCACTAGCGTGAATAATTGCAGAGTGCGTAGATGCGTGACGGATTCAGTGCGATGGAGAGTGTGGTGTGCGCGCAGCTCTAAAATGAATGCGTGTTGCTCAGCATGAATACAGAACCGGCGTTTGCTCGCCATTTCGTCCGCTGCCAGCTTTGTGAGCACGATTTATGAGCGCGATGGCTTTGAAAGCGATCGGTAAGTGCAACTATTGCGAAATGGTGACGTCATAGTGGAGCAGGGGGCGCTGTTTGCTATGGAGCGATCACGTATACTCTTTGCCCCGCACAAGAGAACATGACGTAGCTGGCAAGCAGAGCACAGCTTAGCCTACCATGAAATTTCGACGTAGGATGAACCAGCATGAGACCGTGCGTGCGACGCTGGTATCCGGCGCACGGGCTATAGCTATTCGCGCAGTGTTGGAATTCGCATGTCTTGAACTTCTTATCATTGTAGGCACAAGCAATAATGCAAAGGAAACAATCTGTGTTACCCGACTTCATGAACACCCGTCGCGGTGCCTAAGTGGTTAGAGCGCCCGGCTACTGATCAGAAGTACCCGGGTTCGAACCCAACCACGGCGGCCGTGCTTTCATGGAGGGAAATGCGTTCGTGTGCTGTGTGATGGCAGTCCCCGTTGAAGATCCTCAGGTGGTCGAAATTATTCTGGAACCCTCCACTATGGCACCTCTTCCTTTCTTCTTTCACTCCCATCATCATCATGTCTGGGAGATCTACTGAGCCATTTCACTGCCTCAAAAACAACTAATTTCATCAATGATCGTTTCGAACAAACATTTCAAGAACTCTTTAGCCCAATGTTACGGGGATCCGTTCATCACGCATCTGCAAGATTTTAATGGTGAAACTCAATTTTTCATGTCCGTTTTTCAGTAAAAGCAAACGTGACGAGCACTTTAAAAAAAATTCATTTGCTTACATATCACTTCTAAGGTGTACATGCGGACGTACATCCGCATAGCTCATCATAACAAGGTCGTCTCTGCAGTCGCTGTCAAAGCCGCGCACGTTGCCTTGCACGCGACCACGTTACCTGACGGCGACGAGCAGCGCAGAAACGAAACCCAACCACTCGGCATGCAACTGCTCTCTTCATGCGTGGGTTTAGCACAGGGGACTTCTTTCTAGCCCGCGACACAGACTCTCGCGTTTCCCATTGTTAATTACAATACAGACCACGCAGTGAGAGCAATGGCACTCACACTGCGCCGGGCCAGAAGGCGGCCTAGTCGCCTATCGGGCCCAGATCAGCTCCCACAAAGGGCCGGCCGGCAGCAGCTGCCCCGCCAGACGAAGCGGGCACGCATTGCCCAACGCCGAGACGACGCGGGATTTATTCTCGCCTTTTGTGAGTACGGTGGACGGTGTCCACAAACTAGCTGACGCAGTTTGGATGCATACGTACAAACACGCGCACACACTCAGAGACACGCATGCAGAAACGTTCCGCGGGGAGGGGGGGTCAGACACTCGTACTGACTCACACCAACGCGGGCGCCGTTGCATCTCCACCGACGCTCACCCTTTGTCCGCTTCCGTCGCAGACCCCTTCCTCGGCCTCTGGTGCTGAAGAGATGAGATAATTACCTTCTCGTGTTCGAAAGCATTTCAGGACGGCCGCTTTCTGACCAGGCTCCCCGGATGCCGCCGCCAATGTCGAGTTTCCATGTCAAAACCTCGTTTTGAGCCGAGCTCTCTATAGCTGCTTTGAAAGACGACCGGCTTTCTTGCACCGCGCTTTCTTTATTTTTCTTTTTGTTTATTTGTTCATAAATTTACCACTAAGTGGACGTAAGAAACTGCGCCTCGCAGTTTAAAATGTCAGCCTCGTTAGCACTACTTTTTTTTTTCTCCTTCTGCTCGACCGCAAACAAATATAGGAGCCAAAGCCAGCGCAGTCCAATGTCATCGAGGAGGCACACCTCCATTCATTCCCTCTGACCCTGGACTACGAAAGTGGCTCGACGCCTTGTGCGCCAAGCGAAAAACGACGGTCTCTGCCGTATATGCAGGAGCGGTGTCTTTAGCTGTCCCGTAACGTTTTGTAGTACTTGTTCGCTGTTTGTCCGCTTCGGCCACGCAGCGCGCCAAACGCGAGTCTTCCCAGGCGGTGACCGCTACAGTGGGAGCAGACCGTAATTGCGCTACAGCAACTACTTTCCGTTCTTCTTTCTTTCTGCTGTTCTTTTCTCACCGCTGTCCTCCGGCAGCGAGGCAGCCGGCCAGCGGGCTGGACCACGTTCGGCCTCTGCCGAGGAGTCGCGACCCAGATCCCGTTGCGTAACTGCAACGGCGACGTGGGTCGAGGGAAAAACAGAAGGCAAACAACCGCCCTAGAGGTGAGCCGAAAAGTACCTTGAGAACGGCCGGAAAGTGCGCGGTCGCAGCGGTGCAACCGCGAGGCGTCCGTGGTGACTGCGCGGCGAAAAGGGGGAGTTTTCCACTGCCATGAGGCAGGAGTTTCGTTTTGCGAAGAGCGATTTGTGCGACGTGTGTGGCGACTGCGAATGACGCATTGGCCGTTTTGTATATCCTTCTGCCGTGGCAGTTAAGGCTTTTGCATTGCCTAGTGCGGCGACACCTTTCCGACGACGTTTACACAGTGTGCATTTTCTTCTCTATACCAAGAGGGAAGCGGTATTTGTTGCTAAGGCAGCCGTGTTGTCGCTTCGATGGTCGCGGTTGTTGCGACATCCGTATTTTCTTTCTCTTTATTTTCATCTTTCTTTCAGCCATCTTATCCCTGTATGCGATAGCGAATGCGGCCTCGTTGGTGCGAGTGTTCAGGTCCGCGAACTTTTAGCTTCTTTTTTTTTTCCTTCCGGTTGAAGCAGCAGCAAGGCAAGTCAGGTGTGAGCATCAGAGTGAACACCTGCCGATGACGTTGACAAGAGATATAATTTTCTAACCTATGATGTACCTCATTAATCCTGGGTTGACCCAATTTCATTACGGCCACTTCGCACGTGCGATGCCTCGAATGGAGGCCATGGTGCTCGCATTCCTCCTCGTCTTATTAGATTAGTGGCTGCGGTGGGACAGATGTGCTGCGCATCCACATGTGGATTTTAAACGTTGGCCTTGTGTGTGCAGAATTCCTTACGGGTCTTGCACTGTAGCGATTTCGCCGAAAATTATTTAAATCGAGTATAAATGCTTTAATCCCGTGCGTTTTGCTTTCCTGCAAAACGCGGAGTTGTATAATTAGTCGGGCATCCCTTGCTCAATCCTTCGCAGTTTGCGTTTTAAAATGTTATTTCTATATTTTAGCCATCTTTTCAGACGAAATTCCCCCAGAGTAAGAGGGCAAAAGGTTAATGTTTTCTATCAGACAGCGACCTTCTCATTGTACAGCGAACACATAAACCAGCACCATCGTCATACAACTGCAAATGTAGCAACATAAATATCTGCTAACAACTATAGCATACCCAGAAAGAAGGAACTAAGGCATGTGGGCCAATAGCTTAAAATATATTTTAAAAGCTGGAAAGTGATCTGTGTTCCTGCGAAATGGCAATAAGTCTACGCCAAATCTAGTTGCACCAAGGGGGGGGGGGGGGGGGGGGGGGGGGAGGCTCTTCGCAGTGCTGTTCGCTTGCATGCGCTGGCACGCAAGCGGAGAGAAGAAGAAGAAACAAGGTGAGCGAGATGATGATGCACGCAGTATCACGTGCGCTCTCGACCTTGACACGCGACGCCTAAGGAAGGCGCGCAGCGTCTACCGTTGCGTTAGCTCAGCCTAGCAGGCAGTCACGTCTCTCACGTTCGAAGGCTAACGTCTGCCATTCGTGGACTCATCGGTCTTTGCTCAGACATATGCACCGGCGCTACATATGGCGAGAACGCGAAGGCGCCATGTCTAGCGCTAAAAAAATCGATGTTTAACTGGCACTGTGACTTTCTGAAACAATTTGGGGGAACTAAGATTAGAGCGGTTAATGCATCTTGAGATTTTGCCTCGTAAGAAAGCATGACTTAGCACAGCATTCGTGCCGTGTAATATGTAAAGCTGAAGACACCACATAAAGAACAACAAAAATTTTGGAAGAGGCAACACAAAGAAGTTTCAGACTTATAATCACAACCATCAATATGCGTTGATTTGAAACGATGATTTGAAACGTTGATTAGAAACGTTGATTATTCGTTGATTATTAACCGCATGATCACGACAGTCTCAGCAGCAGAACAAAATATTGAGCGCATTCCATAGTTTTTTTTTTTTTTGTAGAATTGTTACGGCAAAGTAGTGTTAAGGAGAAAGTTACGAGAGCTCCTTCAAATCCTGAAAAAAAAATCACAGAAGCTGTTAGGAGCTGGAGTTCCGGAGTTGCACAGCACATGGGCCATTCAGCTACGGGTGGGCGGGAGGACAGATGACATGTTATGAAGCGACAGACCCGTGGATGGACGGATGGACAGTCGGGCAGATAGATAGATGGACGTCCTCGCATGCAAATTCCGGAGACACTCCGACCGGAACCAGGAGGCAATGCGGCGGCTCTGACGCGCATGGTATGTGGATGTCGATGCGCGCCCATCTCGGAAGGTGAAATCTGGCCCGAGGGACGGCATATACTTCCGGCAGAGACGATCGCCGCTCTGCCGGTCGACACGAAACCCGACGCAGTGGTGTCACAAGCACGACTTCATTTGAAAAGGGTCGTCGCTGGAGGTCACGAGCGAACGAGGTGGGAAAGTGGCGTGACACGACCACGTACAGGCAATTGTCGCGACAGTCCGCCGCATTGTTCGCGTATATGGGGCTCAAGAATACGTACAGAGCGATTGCGCGTTGCTTGCTGGAAAGTATGAAGCACGCAGTTTACCTGTAGGTATACCATCAAGGCGCATATTTAACCCACAACTGCTCGCCGCGCGCGGCTCTTTAAGGTTCGTTCAAACTGCTTCAGACAAACCAAGCGTCGCGGAGCGTGGAATATTTTTATTCTTTTCGTCTTAGTGGTCTAGTCGTAAAGACGCTCGCGTTGCGTAACTTCTCGGTGGTGTGGGTGTTTGCGTGTGCGCATACGCGGGTTAGTGAACCGCGATCGGAGGTATGGAAAACTGACCACACCCACGAGCTTAACGAGGTCTTCGGCGCGCCAGCCGCTGTATGTATGCGTTCGCCTTCACTGCTGGTGGAGTTTTCATTCCGCGTAGGAAGGAAGGAAGGAAGGAAGGATTGCTGCGCGCGCTGGAAAACGAACCTTGACGAGCGAAGACTGCGCGTTTGTCTCGACCAACTGGCGATGAGCGACGTGTAGTGAGATTCACTTGTGTGTTTCGAGAGGAACTGGCGCTCTATAGCGCAGTCCTTGCAGAGGCGGTGGTCGTTGTAGTTGGGCCTCATTGTCCGCGGTGGCAGTCGAGCCCATTGTTATACGGAGTGATGTCCCAGTCTTCTACTGCTTTCCGGGCGGGGTGCGACTGGTCGCCTCCCGTCGCGACCCCAGCTCGTCGATGTGTATTGAGGTGGAGTTTCGAGAGAGGCTTTACGAAGCGGAGAGAGAGTGTTGGTTCCTGAAAACTGGGTCCTGCCGATCCATCACACGGTGGAAATGTTGCTCCAACACTCTCGTTCGTTTGCTATACGAATGTCACAGCGTTCCGCTGCTACAGACATTGGATGAAGAATGTGATGTATTGTGAACGGTCATTAATCGCAAACAATGTACTATCAGGGGCAAAAGTCTCGAAGGCACGTGGGCGACAACCGTTGCCGATACGTGAAAATGAAGACAGGTTTTGAGGAAAGGAAATGGCGCAGTAACTGTCTCACTCCTTGGTGGACAACCACGCAGTGAGGGTAGGAAGGAAGCAGGGGATGGCTAAATTAGAGGATAGAGAAAGAGGTTCCGTAGTGGAGGCCTCCGGAATAATTGAGATCAGCTGGGGATCTTTAACGTGCACTGACATCCCACAACACTCGGGAGCCGCTGGCTGACAGCGCATATATGCTTATATTACGTTGTCAGCGAATGGCTCGAGACCAGGGTGAAAGTCGGACTCACGTGGTGCAATGAGCAGTAGTGATCGAAATGGGATTGATATTTGGCAGATAAGGCGCACCCACGGTTCCACGTTGTTTTTCCGAGACCCCAGAGATATTTATCTTCTATGGCACGCTTCGTCGAAACTGCGCGAGTAGAGTTTCCTCTTCAATCGGGTGAATGCCAGTGGTGCACTTTGACCTCATTTGTTCAACTTTTCATTACATCGTTCGGAAAATAGTATTTGACCCTTCCTAGACACATTTTCAAGGATTAATGTTCCCTTCATTCAATGAAGTTCGCCCTCCCCGGCTTCAAAGAAGAAACAACGATATAGCTCCACCCAATTCCGTGAGAAGGTCAAATGTTGGCACACTTGGACCATGCTGATACAAGTGGAACGTTCTGTAAAATGCCTGCTTCAGGCGTGCCTAGGTAATCAAGGCGACGACATTTGTTCTAAAAGATTCCGCCATGAAGCTATCACTGTTGAATTGAGATAAAAGTCGCTATTGTTTAGTCGCATCCTTAGTAACCTCTATATAAACTAATGAAACTAATAGACGGTACTTAGCCAAACAGCGACACCGTAGTAAACCTGGCATACGTGGTACGTGCTGCACAAAGCCAGTACAATCTGAATGTACTCTTAATGGTATATGGTTTTCAAACGGGAACGTCACATGCTCTGTTGGAAGACTCCAAAGCAGCGACAGTTCACTTTCTCGCAGCTGACTTCCACGAAAATTCCAATAAGTTTGCCGCAGCAAAACCCGTTAGGCTACTACTACAAATCACACACACGAACACATGACGGAAGACTACCGTTCGCAACGGTGTCATGCATTTATTCGTTTCTACCTGGAAATTAGTGGAATCAGTGTGTCGAAACTTTAGGTTACATAATTTTTAAACTCTCACCAACTCGTCGACATTGCATGGCGCAACTCGCTTTGGGTCCGAACTTTGGAGTTTCAGACAGACGGGTAGCAGCATTACAGAGTTTTCGATGCTCATAATCGCGTCTTCCGCACCGCCGAGCACTGCTCTACTTGACGTTCTTGTTGCGTAAATACTTGAATGCGGGTGAGATACTGCGCGGAGCTGGTCAGCGTCTAATGGGAGCACATTTGCCTATCCTCTTTCTCGAGGTTTTCTTGTAGCTGACGGCATTTCTGCCCGTTTTCTCGTTATCGAGCTGCCATGGTAGCAACAAAATGAAAACAACTGTCACGGTAATAAGCACGAAGAAACAAAAATAAAAAGGCTAACTTCCGACTATCGTCCATTCCGCTGAGCGGAGACGTCGAAGACCGCACGGCCAGCCACCGGAGACTCCAAGATCGCTGCTCCATTCTTTACACATACTTTTATTTATGACCGCTACGCGAAATTCTCCGGGGGAGCCGAGAAACCCGAAGGGCGCGGCCGGCCTCTGCCGTTGCTCGGCCAAGATAAACGCAAGCACCCCCGCCCAGCAGAGAGCGCACATGGACGCGACGCAGAGCACGCGTGCCGTCTGGCGTTCAGCGCGCAGCGCTACGCCGGCGTAACAAAGTCATGGCTCGTCCTCGTAACCGAGTTTTCTCTGCGCGAGGGAAGCACGCGCGCGCGCCAGCGAGCGCGAGTGCTGTGCGCGGGACGGCAGCGTCTTGGTCGTCGTCGTGCTCGTCGATCGGGGAACCAAAGTTGCGTTCCCAACCGCGAAAGTCAAGGAGACGCCGGCGATGACTTCACCGGCGAGCGAGTGAGAACGTGCTCGCATGACACGCATGCATTCCCCGCTGAAACAACAGTGGGTAAATGAAAGTTTCGGGGAGACTGAAGTCAAGCCGATCGGGGCAGACCAGTTGCGAATTGTGTAATATGCGCGCACGCGTCGACGAGCGAAAAGTATTTGTAAGAGCGGAAATCACCTTCTTTTTCCCTGACAAAAAATTAAAAGCCAAAAGTAAGCCATCTGGCAGGTCTCGATCAAGACAATGATGAATTCGATTCTATTGCGATAAGGCTTGCTTTCTCTCGAATAAAAGAGTTTTCGTCATTTAGGGGAGGAACGAGGGGCATTCAAAGAACGCAGTCACGCTCTCCCGCATACGGACCGGAGGTCCGCTTACGCAGGCGTTCCGTTTGTTTATTACAAAGTTTTCCATCTTCTTCTTTTTTTTTTTTTTTAACGTTTCGCCATGGCGAAACGTAAACTTCGAAATCCGCTGCGCGCGCCTGTATGCCGCATCTATGCCATGCCGGCGAGCAAGCGCAAGCTTGTGCGAAAAAACTGGCGCCGTGTTATAGATATCGGCGGCGGTGCGGCTGTTGCTGCTGCATGGTGGCGTCCACGCTTGCATGTGTCCGAGCGTGTGCGCGCTGGCATCTTAAGTGAGTGTTGAGGCAATGCTGCCTGCGGGCAAGGCCCGCTGCGGCGCCGTTCGATGGATACCTTGTTCTTCTGCTGCTGCTGTGTTCAGATGGCGGCCGAACCGCGTTGCTCACGGTTAGAAGCGGAAAAAAAAAAATGAAATCGCTTGGGACATTCTTGTGTGAGTGCATGCGAAGAAAGCGCTGGACACGCTGACCGATGAAGAAAGTGGAACGCTCGGGCCCTTGCGGCGAAAGCAGGGGGCACCGTGGCTCAATTAGAACTGGCAGTGGCGGTCGATCATTACGAGGCGTTTGCGTTTTGCCTCGGTTGCATCGCGGAGTGTCAATGGGGTCACACATTAGCCCTGGAGTGAGTGTCAATGAGTCAGAACGGAGCGAAAGAATGGGCGCTAAGTGCGCGCGTGAAATCTTTCGATCCGAAAGACCTAAGGAAACCTTTTCTGTGATTACAGAGAAAAAGGGAACGCGAAGCGAATGTCTCTTCCCTAGGCACGTGAAAACAGAATGGGATCGCAGGACGCACAAAGCCTTTGAGAGAGCTGCCGGGGGCCTCTTTAGGTGTCGCAGTTGCTCTCGGTGATTGCATTTAATTTCGTTTATTTACCTGAAGGGCCCTTTTGGAGTATTAGATAAGCTGTGGAATAACCTGACGTTTTTTTGTTTTTTTTTTTTACTATCTCTCACGACGACATATAAGTTTCAATGTTGCATTTAAGGATGGTGGCTAAGTGATAGCAGTGAAGGAATGGAACAGGCCGTTCCAGTCTTACGCGGCGCGTGGAAAGAAGGAGTTGGAGAAGGTTACAGTAAGGGCACGCTGGCGAGTAACTTTAAGAATGGAAAGTGCGATGGGATCGTGGCGAAGGTGAGCAGATGTATTGTTCTTTCAAGACCAAACACCTCTGAAACGACTTAGCACCGCTGTAGATTGACCCTGGACTGAATATCCTGAACATCCTAGACTTGCTGCAACTTAAGCTCAGCTGCAGTACGTCTTGGAGGCCCAACTGGAGGTGTACGCGCCGATCCGTCTACTGTCAGTACACGTCATGGAGCTGATATTAAAGAAATATAAGCACTATTAACCATTATAACTTGTGGCATTCACGCAATAGTGTAAATCCATGCCGTGTGCAAAATTTAATCGTAATAACCACAGCTATCTAATGCTATATATGCTTTTACTTCGCGGAATATTAAGTTTTTCTGATTGTTTTCTTCATCAAGCGCGCTACTTTCTTCTGGTTGGCAAAAATAGAAAATTGACAGACGCTGAGACTATATGATGCGTTGAAGTGCGTAAAAAAAAAAATGCGCTTTTAGGGTGGTGGTTTTCATTTTGGTGCTTTTTCATTTGCTGTTTTTTCTCTTAGCCTTATTTCATTGCGTGAAAATGGCACACATTAATTCCGCCTTAATTTCGCTGACTTTTACGGCCGGATAAGGATTTCATGCTCTACATTTGCTGCAGTTACATTTCGCTTTAATTTTGCTCACTTTGTGGCTCGCCAATTATTTGTTATGCCTTTACATTTGTTGCAATATACACATATAATCTTACATGGCGTACCTCGTTGCATCAGCCGTTACCGCGCGTTTGCTTTTGGGGCTGCGTTCTTTCTTTGCGCTTTTGCCGCTCGCTTGGGGACGTGACTGCGCACTTCTCTCCACCCACCCCCCAAGAAGATTTTCCAGCTCACCTTTGGTCGGGGGCGGTTTTCACGCCTCTGCCTGCGGCAGACATCGGAAGCTTCAAAATTTCGAAGCCGTCGAAATTTCCGAAGCCTTTCACTACGGCGTCCCTCATAGCCTGAGTCGGTTTGGGACGGTAAACCCCATTATATCAAATCAAATCAAAGGGACAGTACAGTGGGGATAGTAATTCAAGCTGGACGGGTAAATACTCTTCGGGTGTACCGACTCCGCAAAAAGATGGCTGCGTTGGAGGGAAATAAGAAATGAAGCTTTGATTTGCGAATTTCCTGCGGCAAAAGACACACTGCGCTGGGTTTCGTCAATTTGATGTTGTGTGTTCCTTAAACACCTTTCGCTCCCTTCACGGAAACCAGACCGCCACACGCGAGCCGCGATGGGGATTTTAGAGGATACGGGCACCTGAGAACGGGTGAACACGAGAAGTGTACGTCCTGGCCTAAAAAGCAGATTGTAAAAGTACGAAGACCAGGAAAAGCATGACTGCAGCTAAAATGGGGAAGATAACAAAAAGATAGAAGGGAAAAGATAAGAACAGCAGGTTGTCGGTGCCTGCTCGGATAAGCGAGAGTCAGTGCCCGGCGCACACTCACGCGACACCGTCGAAATAGCGAGAAAATGGAGTTACCGCAATCCACGACGCGGGTCGGTGCGTGCGCTTAATTTTAGGCAATTTTCTCACTTTTCAACACACTGCTCTAGCTGACATGCCGCATACACTCGTCTAAGGTCCGCGCACGTGTATTGGACAGTCCTACCAAATTGGAACCGGTAATTTGGGGAAAAATATCCGCAAAGAGAAACTGTGTTTCTGTTGTGTATAAATTTTTTTATGCGGCACTACTCCACGAGGAGTCGCCAGGTGGTGACATCCACCACTATTATCATCTCCGAGCACGCACCGCTGTGCAGATATGTGCCATTTAGAAAAACGTTCAGTTGGGCGAGTTGGTAGATATTCATGATGTAAACAGCGCGAACTACAAGGGACAAGAAAAGAAGGGACACAGGACGAGCGCTGACTCGCCACTCCGCTTACGACAGACGTCCAGCCTGAAAAGAAGAAATTTGCCGTTTTGCCATATGTACACCGCGTCTCCCACGGACTAAAGAACGTAGCAAGTAGGTACAAAGTTGGCGTGTTTCTTTCAGCCCCCGTCAAGCTCAAACAGATATGCCCTGCCATTGAAAGAAAGAAAGAGGCCAAAAAGAAACAAGAAGGATGTGGCGTTGCGCACAGGGATAAGTTTGTGGCCGGTAAAACATGTGTTGTATACAGTGTACCCCTTTCCTGTGGAGCGCGTTACATTGGTCAGACCGGGCGTTGCCTTAACAAGCAACGTTTTTAGAACGTTGTTAACAAGCGCCTACAAGAGCACAGGAACAACTTAAACATTGGTGATGACCTTTCACATTTGGTCAAACATTGTCTGGAATGAAAGAAGCCAACAGCCACAGAAACCAAGGGGCACAGGGGATTTTTAATTTATTTATTTATTTTGTGGTGTTGATCAATTTAGAATACCACTGAATATGTTATCGCTTAAAGCTAATTGATGAGAAAAGCAGAAGAAAAAACAACCACTGCCGCCGGTGGGATCCGAACCCACGACCTCCGAATTACGCGTCCGGTGCTCTACCTCTGAGCTACGGCGACGGCTGTCAAATCTTCTGCTTTCGGGGGTATTTATGTTTACAAGTAACCTAACCTTGAGAGTGTTCATCAGCGCCACCCACGTTCATAAGCGGCGGACGTAGAACATCCTGAGTAGCCGCAGGTGTGACGTAGAACGTCATCGAACGGAGAGGGTGGAAGCTGCGTGAGAACCCTCTTATGCTTCCTATGGCGTCAAGGCTGCCAGAACCGAGGCCCTCGCTTAGCAATTAAGCAAACAAGTGAAGGGGTATGAGGGGCTCGTTGTAAATATGAAAGAAGCCAACAGCCACAGAAACCAAGGGGCACAGGGGATTTTTAATTTTTTCTCAGGATGTTCTACGTCCGCCGCTAATGAACGTGGGTGGCGCTGATGAACACTCTCAAGGTTAGGTTACTTGTAAACATAAATACCCCCGAAAGCAGAAGATTTGAAAGCCGTTGCCGTAGCTCAGAGGTAGAGCACCGGACGCGTAATTCGGAGGTCGTGGGTTCGGATCCCACCGGCGGCAGTGGTTGTTTTTTCTTCTGCTTTTCTCATCAGTTAGCTTTAAGCGATAACATATTCAGTGATATTCTAAATTGATCAACACCACAAAATAAATAAATAAATTAAAAATCCCCTGTGCCCCTTGGTTTCTGTGGCTGTTGGCTTCTTTCATATTTATAACGAGCCCCTCATACCCCTTCACTTGTTTGCTTAATTGCTAAGCGAGGGCCTCGATTCTGGCAGCCTTGACGCCATAGGAAGCATAAGAGGGTTCTCACGCAGCTTCCACCCTCTCCGTTCGATGACGTTCTACGTCACACCTGCGGCTACTCAGGATGTTCTACGTCCGCCGCTTATGAACGTGGGTGGCGCTGATGAACACTCTCAAGGTTAGGTTACTTGTAAACATAAATACCCCCGAAAGCAGAAGATTTGACAGCCGTCGCCGTAGCTCAGAGGTAGAGCACCGGACGCGTAATTCGGAGGTCGTGGGTTCGGATCCCACCGGCGGCAGTGGTTGATTTTTCTTCTGCTTTTCTCATCAATTAGCTTTAAGCGATAACATATTCAGTGATATTCTAAATTGATCAACACCACAAAATAAATAAATTAATTAAAAATCCCCTGTGCCCCTTGGTTTCTGTGGCTGTTGGCTTCTTTCATATTTATAACGAGCCCCTCATACCTCTTCACTTGTTTGCTTAATTGCTAAGCGAGGGCCTCGGTTCTGGCAGCCTTGACGCCATAGGAAGCATAAGAGGGTTCTCACGCAGCTTCCACCCTCTCCGTTCGATGACGTTCTACGTCACACCTGCGGCTACTCAGGATGTTCTACGTCCGCCGCTTATGAACGTGGGTGGCGCTGATGAACACTCTCAAGGTTAGGTTACTTGTAAACATAAATACCCCCGAAAGCAGAAGATTTGACAGCCGTCGCCGTAGCTCAGAGGTAGAGCACCGGACGCGTAATTCGGAGGTCGTGGGTTCGGATCCCACCGGCGGCAGTGGTTGTTTTTTCTTCTGCTTTTCTCATCAATTAGCTTTAAGCGATAACATATTCAGTGATATTCTAAATTGATCAACACCACGAAATAAATAAATAAATTAAAAATCCCTTGTGCCCCTTGGTTTCTGTGGCTGTTGGCTTCTTTCATATTTATAACGAGCCCCTCAGACCCCTTCAATTGTCTGGAATGTAAAGTCATGGAAAAGAAAAAGAAAAATGCACTGCATTATTCAATCAAACACGTGTACTATACACCCACAGTGATCAGACGACACGAGAAGTTGTCGAGGCTTTTCACATCACAGGGGATCAACTGAATTGCGTCAGCAAACCATCTGTTTTCCTTTGCGATAGGGAGATGAATTTTCTCGGGAGCACCTGACGAATGTGCGTTTCATGGTTTAAAATTTTTTGTGTTGTTTCTTCCCTTTGATTGTTTCTTCATATAAGAAGGTTTCAGTGAATAAACCTTTTAGTTGCGAGTCAGCGCTCGTCCTGTGTCCCTTCTTTTCTTGTCCCTTGTAGTTCGCGCTGTTTACATCATGAGTGCCATTTAGAGTTTCACAAATGAGAATTGCTTTCAATTGTAGTTCTTTGTTAAACTTGATTTTATGGCTCTCTCTCTGGCTACGTTGACAATTGTCCGGCTGCAAAATACGCATTTACAGCCGAGAAATCTGAGCCTAAAAACATTCCGGCTACTCGATTCAAACTCGTGACGTCCTTAGCGAAAATGACAGGTTGCCATCGTTTTGAAGTGATTCGGGCCTGTGGCGTAGCTTATGAGCTCCATGCAAAAAACATATGTCGATGCATGCATTTTACTTGCGAAATCGGGCAGCGATGGCGATGCTTGTATTTTTCGTTTTTTTTTTCTTTTCTAGCTTATACAAGCTCCTTTTGCGGTGAGATTTGTTTATTTGTGATTATAAATCGGTCCCCTATCGATTTAGGCCAACTTATATTTGACATTAGTGTTCGTTTAAAACGTAACTCAGACGTCTGTCTGGATGGCAGCGGCCGAGCACGAGGTGGCGCTGACAGGGTGGCTAAGAGCGCCACTTCAGCCAGTCTGCTCGTGGATTTTGATTTCGCGGCGTGCGGTGTTCCCGAACATATTTGATCAATGTTTGAAAGTTACAAATATTTTTAGCGCAGTGAAGAGAAGATAAGAATGCTTAATTTATGAGGGAGGACAGGAGCCGGTACACAATAGCGGCGACCGCGGTAGTGATGAAGAATCCAAGGTATAAGCAACCACTCGTCAGATACATATTTCGTAACAGCCGCCGCGGTGGCTCAGTGGTTATGGCACTCGGCTGATGATCCGAAAGACGTGGTGGGTTCGGTTCCGGCCGCGGAGGTTGAATTTCTGTGGAGGCGAAATTCTAGAGGCCCGTGTACTGTGCGATGTCAGTGAACGTTAAAGAACCCCAGGTGGTCGAAATTTCCGGAGCCCTTCACTGCGGCGTCCCTCATAGCCTCAGTCGCTTTGGGACGTTGAACTCTCATAAAATCAAACCATATATCCTAACACAGGATAACCCTTTCACGAGCAAATTTTTTCTCGGTAGTCTGCGGAAGTACCCAAGTGATTTTTCCACAAAGCATCGTAGGGAATTTTCGCAGTGGAAATATCATATTTTTCCAACCAAAATTTGCTCAAACAGAACGGGGGTAAGTATTCATCCTACAGTGCATTAGGTGCACGAGCTTTTCAAAAGTATTTAGTTTGTTTTTAGTAAGAAGAAATAAACAAGACTCGAGAATGCTTACTGCAGACGGAAAGACTAAGATAAACAGTCCATCACTTTGAAACGAGAGTTTCGGCGTGGTTCTTTCCGTAGTCCAGCCAAAGAGAACAAATATAGATCATGTCTTTTACCGCACTCACTCAAAGTGACCGGACTTTTAAACCTCAGATGACGACCCAGGTTCTACCGTGAGCCCAATTTTTCCGCCGTACATGACATTACAGTGGTCAGGAGGAAAATCATGCATACGAGCATTGTGATGCAAACCTGCCATTCTGTACCACACCTGTCCGTCCTCAATGCTCGCGACAGCATGAAACATGCTAAGGAAAGTCACAGCGATACATTTTAGGCATGCATTAAGGCTTAAATAACACTTTTACGCACGTTGTTTACAAAACTGTTTCATAAATTTCATGTTCCTTTTGATGCCCAAAGTCAACACAAGTCGTCGCTAGACCTGTTCAAAATAGCCGATGAGAGCGGGCGAAAAAAAATCGTGACCTGTAAATCATTGTTTTTTTCACGAAATAGCATAACTGTATTTTCCAAAATTTCACACAGATGACATGAAATGGCAAAAAACTGCTGTGGAGGAGAAAAAATGATTCCTATGAGGTTGATATAAACATTTAACGGGCGGGAAGTGTACTTCCCAGTCCTCAAGAAAGGGATAATGCAGTAAAATAGCTTTTCCACTGTAATGTAGCAAAAACTGAGCTAAAAAATGCCACTTTCATATAAAAATCACGAATGAAAAGAGCGGTCCTCAGTTGCGTGCATACGGTATTTCTTACGAAGGGACGATAGCGTGTAAATTTTAAGCTTTACTTATTATTCTGTCCCTTTAAAATTTTCCCTTTAAAATCTGAGTTTGTTTAGAAGATATTGCATTGTTCAAGCGCTTCTTGATTAACTAAATTTTATTCGGCGATTTTTTGAGCTGATGAAGAGCGCTCGAGAACATTAGTGATCCCATGCTTAAATGTCCTTCGTTTTCACAGTACAAACGCTCATTAAGAGCTGTTTTTAGGAATGTGTTATTAGTAACATACATATAATTCGCTCAGAAAACTGGAAATAAAATCTTCATAAGTAATCTAATCAATAGAATCAAAGACACTGCATGATGTGCATGCGCAAATACAGTCCTTGTCGCTTTCAGTGTTGACGCTTGTTTCCCTTTAAAAAGGAATAATATTCAAGTCAACAAATACGCCATACTTTAATTCTTGGTTAGCTCATGTTAAATATCTCCTATTGGAAATCTGTTCAATAGTTCTTTCTGAAGTAACTGCGTTCACACAAACCGAGTGTCATATGTCGTGAGAACGTGTACATAAACATTACATTTATGACGGTATATGCTGCACATTTTGTTAATGCCAGATTACTGCAGGCCACCAGTTCGAGCCCTAATTTAGTAACAGAAATTAAGTGAAGGCCAAAAAGGCGATAGCTCAAATGTCTGTTCCAAGCATGGCTTGAAAGGTGATTACGTCCATCTTAACCAAAATGCGAGACGAATCTCGAGAACACGGAACAAAGTGAATGAATTTTTAAAAAATCCGCAAAAGGTGTTGCACGCAACTTCTCACCTAGCGGATCAGGATTTGTGCCATATCTGTGATAGGTGGCGGAAGTCGCCGGCACATATACGCCGCGCCTTACTTGCCAAAATAATCGACACGTCAGACATGACAATGGTGGCCCCTGCTTTCCGCTTAATGATATCAATCTCCCACGTTCTAAAAGCAGCCGACTGCTGAGTGATGACGGAATAAGACAGAAGAGAAGAAACCTCAGGGGAGCAGGCACTCGAAAACGCGGAGGGCAGCACCTGATGGGAGAAGCACCGTCTTGCGCAAGACGTCAGCCGCGGACAGCTGTCGGAAGTGACGACACACCAGACAACGCTTTAGGAACTGCCATCGAAGACGAGGGGGGGGGAGGGGGGTGCGTTATTATTACGTCAGAAGAAATCTTCATCGGTTTGCCAAGCTTGTGTTTCGTGTTTTTCGGACGCAGTCACTCATCCGTTTGTTTGCTGCACACAGCTCCGGCGGTAAGCGTTTCCTGTTTCATCCGGAGCAGTAAATCAATCACGGAAAGTTAGTTCCGGACAGTGAGGGCTAGCATGATTTAGCAATATCAATTTATGCGTCTCTGTAAGTGCAGAAAATCAGAAAACGAAACTATGGTTTATGGGGGCTTAACGTCCCAAAGCGACTCAGGCTATGAGGGACGCCGTAGTGAAGGGCTCCGGAAGTTTCGACCACCTGGGGTTCTTTAACGTGCACCGACATCGCACAGTGCACGGACTTCTAAAATTTCGCCTCCATCGACATTTGACCGCCGTACGTAGCCGGAATCGAACCCGCGTCTTTTGGGTCGGCAGCCGAGGGCCATGACCACTGAGCCACCGCGGCGGGGGAGAAAACGAAATTAATCCTAATGTACATTCGTACACTTGCGTTCACAAACAAAAATCTATTTGTGTACTTCTGTTTCCTTTGCTTCTTGCCTGGCTTTCATGAGGTCACCAGAAGGTGTTCGGGTAACTAAGACGGTTATAAAATTGTCGGAAGCGGGCGAGGTTACGTCATTTTCCGCTCCAAATTCACTAACTATAAACTTGCTTTACGATTTAATCTACAACGTAGCAACATTTTCGCGCAGAAAAACCGTTAGCAGTACTCCCCGAAAAATAACCTAGCCGTCTAGCTTGACCTCCCATTCCCCTTAAGTGTCTCTTTAGTTGTGAAGTGGGAATTCAAAGGAGAGAGGCGCCTTCAAGCAGTTTCTAAACATTCACGCTATTTTGATACCTAGGAGCTGTAACTGAGCCTAATTTTTAATGCCTGCACATAGACTTGCAAGGTCTTGCAACGTTTCCTTCACTAAATGCTCTGCGCAAGCGCCCAGAAACCACCGCAAAGGTGATAACAGAAGCTCATCCCTTTTCGATTTTTTCGGTAGATGTTCCGGCAAGGCTTTTTTACGTCTGAGAAAAAAAAATAGCTGCAGTTTAATTCTGAACAGCAATGACAACGTCAGTGATTGGGGGAAAAGGGCAACCAGGAACCTATAAAAGCCAGGTCGAGCGAAAGCCAGTTGATAAGCCAGCCGCATTCTAAAAGCACTACCCACTCCCCACATTCTAGCTATGGGGGGTGTCCTCCCCCGACGCACTCCACCATCCGAACTTCACCCTCCAGAAGCACCACACGCCTATGCCCCTTCGCCACTTCACTCGGCGAAAAATTTGCGTTGCTGGCGCGTGTGATGCCTCTGCCTAGAGTAAAAACATTGCAGTAAAAGCATCAAAGTAATCATCGAGCTTAATTTTAACTGCTATCATAGTTTTATCGCATAATTTTCTAGATTACGCTGTCAGTACTTTTTGTTTGCGCAAGAGTTCCACTGAGACCAAACGCTGGCGGTGTCACACACTTCTCAGTGGCCACTGGCTGGAGCCGCCTGCGAACTGCCACCTGTCGCTGTTGGCAGGTGGCAGTGTAGAGAGAGCGAAATCTCCTTCTCCGCTTCTAGGGGAGAGGAGGGGGAGATCGGAATGTGGCTGCCACAGGAAGAAAAGTGTCACCTGCCGAGAGAGAGAGAGAGAGAGAGATAAAGGAATTTTATTGGGGGGAAAATGTGGAGAGGTGGGCCGGTGGTAACATGGCCCTGGCCTGCTACTCCACACAGGGGAAAGGGATGAGGAGGAAAGGCGAAGTGCAAATGAAGGTTGATGATGACATAATACAATGAGTTTCATGGGTGATGTCTACACACACACACACACTGGCTGGCACTCGCATCGCGGTGAGAAGACACACGTAAAACTCGTGTCTTGCAAACACACACCTACACATGTCATTAACACATACTGGAGTAGGGGCTCCGTGAAAACACAAATGTAAAACATGCCGAGGTTGTAACCTGCCGAGGTTAGTACAGGCTAGCTGTGACCTGGCACAGGTGGCAAACTGGAGAGGGCGAATCTTCCTCTCCGTTTCTATGGTGTGTGTAGTCGTGGATGGCAGCTCACAACGAGGTTCTTGCGCTATCGCATTGTTACAGGGAATGGTAATTAGGTGTCTTCCAAGACTTTTTTTTTTTCGGTGATGGTTGAGACGGAAAAAATGACGGATGATTTGGCATGGTTCCGCCAAATGCGAATTAGGTGTGCTAGCACTTCTGTTTTCACTTCGGTTTCGGTTCGAGGCTCGGTTTTCAAGGTCAAGCAGGCTTCAGACAAAGATCGGCGAAATCATTGAGTAGGGGTCTTAGTGCTAACGCACTAAAACTTATGCTTAAAACTTCTGCTCTGCTTTAACGGTATGACACGATATCTTTAATTGGTTATTCTCTAGTATACCTATGTCAGTGCACGTTAAAAAACCCCAGGTTAGAAATTTCCGCCTCCCTTCCCTACGGCGTCCCCCATAGCTTGAGTCGCTTATGGATGTTAAACCCACATAAACCAAACCAGATTCATAGATCGTTGGGAGTCCTCATACCACTGCTGGTGCCGCGGTGCAGAGGTTAAGCGATGCGCAACTTCCCTGCGATGGCAGGTGCTGTCCTCGGTGGGGCTTGTGAGACCTAGGCTGCTCTTCCCGAGAAACCTCTCGCATTAAATAATTAATTTAGCTAACACCTGCCACGGTGGGCAGGTTGTGATGACGTCACAAGGTGACGTGACCTAGGCGGCCCAATCTTAGGCTGCTTGTCTGACGACTTTTTGTGGATTTTTCGGTCACGGCCAACGACGCTGACGACTACGCCGGTCTTTCTGCGACGCAGGAACCTTAACGCTACCAGTTTAGTACGAGTTCTTTATAGCGAGGAGCAACATTTACACTGGTCGCCTCGTACAAGCTACAAGCTGTCTTTTACCGTCAGGAAGTTTCAAAGCCTTCAGCCTCCTTATAATGGAACGGAAAGGCGCCTCCTGTCAAACACTCTATTTGTGTTCAATTGTACTCTTTGTATAAAATATTTCACCATCTTCCATGGCTTAACTGCGACCGGAGGCATAGCTGCCGTAGGCGTGCAGTCTCCAGCGTTCATGCCCAGATAAAAATGGAATCAATTAGGCTTCACGTGTGTACGGGGTGGAAAAGATAAAACTCTAGGAAAGTACTTTGCCTTCTTTGCTTGGCAAAATACAAGAAGGAACGTTGTCTTGTTCGATCACTCCGTGCCAGACTCAGCAACCACAGGTATAATGTTTATTTCTGTCTTTCTATTTTTCTGTCTCGAAATATGCAGTTGAGACAGACTGCCATCTGTCCGTATAGTTAGTGGTGAAAACTTACAGAATATAGTGCGAACTTGCCATAGGACTTTCGATCACTTCGAGCAGTGTGGAGGTTTAGTAATCCGTCTGTTAAAGTTCGGCCGCCCACTGCGTATTTCTTCTCATCCCCATCAGGATGTTTATTTCATGCAACACGCACTTCCGGCGGGCTGTACACTCTCAGCCCATTGTAAGAAACACGCCTCCTGATTGGCCACAAGTTTAAAAGAGGTGAACCATGGGTGGCCATTAGTTTTGCCTTAAAGGGATACTGAAGCAAAATCTCAAAATTGAACAAAAACACTGAAAATATTCTCGGAATGTGATTACACCGAAATGTAGTCGTCACTTCCCATATTTTTCAGCGGATGGTTTTATTTTCAATGTTTTATGAGCAGGCCAAGCTCTCCCGGCCGGCGCGAGATTTAGAGCGTGACGTCATGACACCCTCGTCGCGTCACTCGAAGCGCGATGTCGCACTGCAGTTTAGATGGACCAAGCGATAAAGCTCCCAACCTCCGACGCTGCCGACGCAAAACTGGCAAAACCCGCGAGTAGCGATGGCAGCCGTGCTCCTGCGGGAACAGTGGGCGCGCGGGTGTTATGACGTCTAGTTGCAGCTTCCACAGGCGGCCGCCAGGTGCAACGGTACGGCAATAAACCGCAAAAAAACGTGCCATCCGCCTTTTTTCGCTAAAATGCTGGCCGCTTTTATTAATTTTAGCAGTCAAGCTCTTGTTTACATGTAAAAGAGCAGCTATAAAGGTTTGCTTCAGTATCCCTTTAAATCATGCAGCACATGGTCAAGGTACGCATACGTTTCGCATGAGCAATTCGGTTATCATCAATAATTTAGGTAGTGGTATTACACCACACAGGACTGAAAAAAAAAAAAAAACGAGGTCATTTAATGTTCAACTAGAGCGGCTTTAGAAAACGATTTTTTCTTCACGTTTAATTACGGCCATATGAATGTATTCACCACCGCCAAAATATCTTAGCTTTGGAGTAAATTATAAACATAAGCGCGCAAAGTGCAGTGCCATTTCACGGACAAGATTCTGATATATTTCATGGCATAATCTTGTCTTCTAAGTATCTTTGCAGCAAAACCGTGATCTGAGCTGATGTGAAGTATATTTGTGAACAGTTAGGCGTGACAGGGGTCATCCTACCTATTTGGCCCTGATATAATTTACTTACTGGTGTCTTAACAAAATCGAGCTCCCCCACTCAGTAGTTCCTTTTCAGATGTTCACTGTAGTATAAGGGGCCAGATGACTAGCTGAGGACATTCCGCAAAATCCGTGCCAGCCAAAAAGCAAGAGCAGATTTTGTGACGCAAACGGATGTAAGTTTCTCACTCGTAACGCTTTTCCGCGCGCCCTTGTTTCGAAACACCACGCCTTCATCGCTTTTGACATTACAACACGAAAAATCCCATGTCCATTCATTTGCTTGCCAACGGGGGACCGGCTGTTATACATGCTCCGCAACCAGCGTTCCCTTACGAGAGTCTCGCGCTTGGCTTTGTCATGTTTCAAATACTTCACGCCTTTCTTCGCAGTCGCCTACATTAAATACTACAGGGGGCGGCGTTCTGAATTAAAGAAAATCGTGTGCCCATTTTTTAAGGCGCACGATTTATGCTAGCACTGGCCAAACGCGACACACCCACGGCAGAGTGATAAACGCGGGGCCTGTCTTGGAAAGACAGAGCACTGAACACGCACCAAGGTCTCCAACGCACAGCGCCGTTGAAGCGGCGGCTGGCATACCAGCGCGGCAAGAAACCTCAAGTGACGAGAAACCCCTCGGTGTTGGAGACGTCAGGGTTTCGCTCGCCCCCATGGAGCTGTTTCCTAACACCTCAAGCCGACGAAACCATCGCGCATCGTTTGTTTGTTTGTTTGTTTGTTTGATCCGCTGAGTGATCAGATTCCCGTGGTTCGATAGTTTACGCCACCGCACTCGCTCAGATCACCCGCGGCGAGAGCCGGGCGCTTTATTACAGATCACTGCGCGCGCCGTCAATCAAGGCACTTCAGCCACGCATCCAAAGTACTCCCCCTCGCTTCAGGCAGGAGTCGCACGTGCACACAGCAATCGTGCGCGCATACAGACCCACTCACGCGACACGTGCAGCCGGGCAAGCCAAGTCCCCAAAGGGGCGGCTTCAAGGTCGCCCGTTCGACCAAGGTAATGTCCGTTCTAGCGACGACCAGCGCGCGCTCACGAAGAAAACGCCTGAATCGCGGCGGGCTCCCGCGGAGCGACGCCGTCGACTGCCAGACCTGCCGCGGACAAATGGTCAACACGCGCACAAACGGACTCAGTGCGTGCGTGAGTGTATGCGTGCGCGTGCGCGCTGGCGCGCATTCGGCGCATTTGCGTGCCGGTTGCGTGCTGGGCTCTCCCTGCCCTCGGCGGAATTTCAAAGACGGACGTTTCCCGCCGCCCGCCCGCATCGTTTGACAGCCGCGAAACGCTCTGTCCACGAGAGGGGGGTGAACCAGGGTGTGCGCGGCATTTCCTCACAATAGAGCACCGCTGGTCAACAGCGACGGCAGCCGGCGGCGCCTGACGCAAATCTCTCGCGTCACCTCTGCGCACTGGCGTTGAGGCGGTTGTGCCGGCGGCGGCGGCAACAGCAGAAGCCGCCGGCGGCGGCTGCGGCGCGGCTTCGTGCCGAAGGGGGGTGAAACCTTGTACCCATTCCGAGCAATTAATTGTTCCCCTCCCGAGCGAGGAGGGCGCAAGGGGTGGGAGCACCTATCGGCGGCGCCCGGGCGAAAGCGGTCGCCACTCGCGCTCCGAACCAATCGAACACCTGCGCGCGCGCGCTCGGCGCGGGGCGCTTTGTTTCTTTCTTGGCTTCCTCGGGCTGACACCGTAAACTGATTTTGTCCGGCGTCCCCGCGCGAAGGCGTTCGGCGCGCTTTCACGCGCTCGCGTGCCCTTGCTAGCCCGGCCCGCCCGCCCGCCTGGCTGGCGGCGCGCCGCTGCAGCCTGCGCTGGTGGAGGGGCGAAAACAAGATCGGGCCTCACGATACCGGCGGCGGCCGCCCGAGCGCGCGCGAGTCGTCTCTCGCATCTGGGGCGTTGGCCCTGCAGCACTGACTGGCTGCGCCGACTCCACTGCATCCGCGGCGACGGCCGTATAGCGAGCCAACGTTGGCCCAAGCTGGGTCCGTCGCCGACGCGGCTGTAGTCAGCACTGCATGGCCAGCGCAAGGCTCTCTCCAAGCGTTGGTTCGCGTGGGCGAGATCCGAACCAAGGCGGTCTTTATCGCGCCCGTTTGTATTCCTTTCAACACCTCGCGTCGGAGTTAGGGGTGAACTGAAGAGCGCGATGGCGGAACTGATGCGGTTGTTACTTCTGTACAGCGCAGTTTCCCTGAAGTGAAAACGCGGGTGGAAATTACGACATACGTTATGTGACTGGATGTAGCGGTCACACTTGAAGAAAGGCGCGTTAAACGGGGCGTTTTTCTTTCTTTTCCACGCCGTGAGGAAAGTAACGGAGGGCAGGACGAATTACGAGAAAGATGGCCGGACGACAAATCTGCGCAGGTTTGTTCTACTGTGACAACGGAGCCTCAGAAATTTGAAGATGCGAATGTAGGCCGACGTGTATTCCTTTACCTCGACTGCGGGAATGTCCGATGGGCTAATGGTCGTCAGGTCACAGGAATGCACTCATCATTGGAACAGTGCGGTATGCGACATTAATATTCAAACACATTGCGTGGTTCTCTGTCCCCTGATAGTCCGTTTTATTTCTTCCACTAGCTGGTAGTTTCTGCACCGTGCGATCAGTATAGGTTGTACCACCTTCTTTTCTTTTAGTTAATCAGAATACCAGCCCGGAAGGATGGTGCAAAGAAGAAAGAACGGCCTGGACTAGAGGGGAGCTTTCAGAGAAGCACGTGATAAAGGTATTGCAGGGAAATTTAGGGCAAAGAGTGTCACTCCGCCATTATTGAAGCCATGACTTGATCTGTTTGTTTGTTGGCATCAGGTCTATTTAATTTCACTCCTACTACTAGCGTCGAGCCCCTTAATCTCTGCTTTACGAGTGTGTTGCTGGTCAGACCATATTTCACATCCGTTAATGTCTTCGTGTATACAACTTCGAAATCTGAGGAAATTGAAGCAAGCTTCATCGTGTAATTGAGGCAGCGAGCATTTTATCCTCCCTGCGATACAGTATTGCAGCTATGAGTGAATTTTCAAAATCGACGAGAATCAAGAGAGATAGCATGCTACAAAATTCCTCGCTTATGCACCGCTTCAGTGCGGTGTTTTCCCCATTTAGCCTCATACCGCTGTTGTTTAAAACGTCTGTCCGAAATAAGATGTCCACACTGGGAAAACCTCGCTTTATAAAAAAAAACACACAAAAAACGCATTTTCTTCTATCTTGGCCCGGGAAAATTCCCTACCTGTCCATGTAGGACCGTAAACTTTTGCTGTCTGCCCTAACTCTCGTTGACGGCAAGCAACATATATGTCCTGCCTCCTGGAGGGGCTGTGTTCACCGTAACTTTACTCCCTTTATTTCGAGCGCGAATCTAGGTTTTCCTTTCTGAAATTTCACTTTTACGAGCGGCACCCACAATAATTTGCCGGACGGTCGTCGTAAGTGGAAGGGTAATTTTATTTTGAATTCTACGCGCGCGCCCATTACTTTCACTGCAGTCACGCCCTGCCGTGGTTGCTTCCGCCAAGGCATCATTCCAGAATACCAGCCGGCCGGACGTAACTGGGCTCGCGCTTCCTGGGTGCGTGCTCGGGTTGGGTGTGCGTGCCTTTGAGCAGGGCAGCTCGCGATAACTCTCTTGTTCTAGCAAATTAAAAAAAGTACAAAGCGAAAGCGAATAAAAAGAAAGAAAATGAAGAAGGAACACGCTACGACGAGAGGACGCGCGGAGCTCGTTCCGTGTTCCGGCCCTTGCGTGGACAGCTAGGTGGTCGCGCGGACGCGATAACGAAGATCCGCGGCGAGCGCGGATGATGCAGGCGCACGAATAAAGACAACATCGCGGAGCAAACAACATCCGCGAGACGATGCCCCGCCGGGAGGAGCTAACACGTTGGCGGAACTAAGCGTTGACGCTGTTGGTAGCCGCAGCGAGAGTGAGCGCGCCAGCGACTCCAGCGATGCGGAACGGCCGTTGCGAGAACGCTTGAGGGCGTTCGCGAGCGTTGGCGAGCGTTTGCCGGTTCGTACGTGTTCCAGTGATCCGGAGCATCGGTCACTGCGCGCAGCTGAAGAAATGGTTTCTTTCCAAACAAGGGGTAGAGTCTCAGCCGTCTCACACGATGGGCAACTGGCTGAAGGCTTTGTGCTTGCGTGGAAGTAACGCTTATTCATTTGTT
Organism: Amblyomma mixtum; assembly: GCF_055824585.1. Taxonomy (NCBI): domain Eukaryota; kingdom Metazoa; phylum Arthropoda; class Arachnida; order Ixodida; family Ixodidae; genus Amblyomma; species Amblyomma mixtum. The sequence goes on along the minus strand of NC_143016.1, from coordinate 51,494,611 downwards.
GGCTTCATGAGGAGGTGTCCGGACGGCGTTCTGTTACGACAGCGACGTTTGGACAACCCTTGTCGGCGTCCTATTGTGTCCGGCTCGCGTGGAAGTGTTGCTCTCATTCAAGCGGTGTTTCGTTCGCAGATTGCGCGCATGATCGATGATGTGCGATTGCACCGTGAGAAACAAGTAGCTGTTTGGTCTTCGAGTCAATGGTACGTTTCGTATGTGTCGTGCTGTTGAAATATATACGCTGGTGTTACGCCATCGGGAAATATTACATGTGTAGTGCATCCTCTTTAATGCGAGCACAGACGTTAAGCTTTATTCGTTTTTACGCATTCCTTTATTATTGGGTTCGTGTTTTCCCAGCGTTCAACGCGCTTGGAGTGATCTAGAAGGCTTCATACAATGCTGAAACATGATATCTGTGGGCAACTGGCGGACGTGCATTGTGTCCTTGTTGCAGACCCAATGTAGTCGCGATTTTGACGCCTGCACAGCATAAAGAGTTGGCCTTAAGAGGATGGTAAGCTTCACGGACCTTTTTGGGCGACAGTAGAAGTGGACACTTTTCTTGCCTCACTTATAGTGGGGAGCAGGGGTTGCTTCTAGTCACTGTACAATTTGTGCGTTCCGCTCGTGCCTCATGGCTAAATTCATTTTTTTTTTGTCACGGGGCACTCTAGAATACTGTCATTCTTCGGAAGTATCACGGATAGAACGAAGGGCTTCAATTAATGACATATGATGATAAAGGAGTTTATTGAATGAGCTTGCCTCCCCGCTCTGTGGGTGATAGGGAACATGACAGGAAAGAGGAAAAGCTACGTGTCCGCAAGCCTCAAGGCACGCGAAACCTCAGCCTGCACTTGTCCGCTAAAGCCACTGCCACTGCTTTCGCCCTGCGAAGGATCCAATCGGCAAGGGTGGTTATGGTGCGTTCGCGCACAGAATTGAATGCGTAACCATAGGAAAGCATGTAATTTTGCGGCATGTGACTAGTTACAGAAATGCCCCGCCGCGGTGGCTCAGAGGTTATGGCGCTCGGCTGCTGACCCGAAAGACGCGGGTTCTATCCCAGCCGCGGCGGCTGAATTTCGATGGAGGTGAAATTATAGAGGCCCGTGTACTGTGCGGTGTCAGTGCACTTTAAAGAACCCCAGGTGGTCGAAATTTCCGGAGCCCTTCACTACGGCGTCCCTCATAGCCTGAGTCGCTTTGGGAGGTTAAACCTCAATAAACCAAACCATAAACCAAACTAGTTACAGAAATAGCCGTAGAAACTCCCCCGTTGGCAGGTGTGAAGTTATGAGCACGCTACCACTTGCCTATCATCTGGTCCGGCGGAAGCGCTCCCTTGCGGCTCTCCCCCTTGGCACAAAGGCTCCTCGCTGTCATCTACCACGGCACAAATGCTGGCTATGTAGAAAGGCATGGCCCCGCTTTTGCATGGAACATAACTGTCCCATTATCGGTCAGCCTAGCAGCATTGACTTGCAAGACAAATGTCTACAGAGGGTCGGGAATTTAGAAAAAAATACCGGTAAGTCAGTGTAGTTCTCTTCTCACATTCGAAGAAGGCGGCGCGGGCCGCGGAGCCACACGAGGCGGTGGCAGCGTTACACAATGGCCGCACGTGTTCCGCCTTTTGACTGGCTGAGCAGGCGAACGTCTGGACACCGCAGACACTCAGACAAAGCTGGGACGGAAACAACAGCAGCGTCGGCTGCGGGGCTCGCGGAAAGTGAGAATGGAACGCAACGGAATAGGAGAGAAGGGGAGCCGTGCGCTGCCACTTTCACATTTTTTCCGGACCATTGCTCTACAACCCCCCCTCCCTACGACCCCCCTTCTCTTCGACCCTCCACCAACATCGCGTCTCTCGTCCCGGTCAGCGCTGCGCCCGTCAGCCACGCCCTTTAGCGAGCGCGGCCCGTCTCTCTGCTATACTGTGTTCGCGCACAAACGGTGTTTCCCGCGTCCTTGCCTTTAATAGCTCGTCTGACGTCGCTTTTACTCGGTTCGAACGCGTCGTGCTTCGCCGGGGCATGCAAGTCCCCCCCCCCCCATCCGCTGCCTCGTTCTCTTTCCCAGAGTGCTCTACTGTCACCATTTCCCCCGCACCTCAGTTCTTCGACTTCCAGCTGCGCCTTTTGTTTCTACGAGTCGTTGCACCGAAGGCTCGGCGTAACGCTCACACGCTTGCCTGCGCTGCGTCACGTCGCGCGAACGACCAGAAATAAAACGACTCCGGCAGTGGACGCGATTTGCGCTGTCTCCTCCTTCTTTCTGACTCTCTTTTCTTGAGTGTGTTCTTATAATGCGATCTTCTTCCTTATCACTTTTGGCCCACCTTTTCTACCCCCCTCCCCCCTCCTTTTCCTACACATTCGACTTTGTGCGGCGGTGTGTTCAACAGTCATATAAGAAGTGTTCAGAAGACAAGGGAATGGACAGAGGGGCTTGTTATGACATAAATGACAGAAGCCAACAGTCACCGAAACCAACGAGCATAAGGCACGTCTTTTTTTTAATTCTTTATATTCATTTCTTTATTTTTGAAATACAATTTTGTAGTAACAAAAGCTACAAAATTAAAAAAAAAGGACGTCCCCTATGCTTCTTGGTTCGGTGACTGTAGGCTTCCGTCATTTATATTTATCTTATTTTGTTAGTGTGTTAGACTAAAGAAGACTTTCGGTGTTCCAGAGGTGTTTTTGCAACACACGAAGATCCGAACACTTACCGAGTTAATCCTTTTTGTGTCAGCCTCCTTAAGTAAATGTGGACACATAATACGTGCTTGTCGATATAGAGCTTAGTCTGATATGAAATCATGGAGATTATGAACGTCGCATGCTAATGTCGAAATCAAAAATTCCACTTGGCGTGCCGAAAAGAAAAAATCTTGGACCACGGCTTTCAGAATATATGCCGGAAGCCTAAGGCGCCTGCTTTGGTTTATAGAAAAGACGTGTAGCAATGGCGACGCTGATGCAAGGCCATCCACTTCTTAAAATACAGAATTTTTGCGGTTATGTTCATTCATTCTCCTGACGTACATGCACAAAGGCACAATAGTAGCGCTGGCTCAAACACAAAAGACCTTATTTCCTTCGCTATTCAACACTACTACCTTGTCAGAGGGCGTCTTCTTCTACGCTGATAACAACGAGCTTTAGCCTTGAGTTGTTAAAGACCATACACAGCTCAACGGTCAAGGGTTGCAGTTCACGGCCGTGTTGTATGGGCAGCAAGGGCGCATGCATTATTTGAGCCATCACTCTACAGGTAGTGAAAATGTCGATCGATGTGGCGACCTCAAGTACAACAAGAAAGAGAAGAAAAATAGTTTTGGAGGACAGTGCAAGAAAGCCAGGCGTTCACACTCTCCACACAAGAATACGAATCGTTATCGCAAGTTCTGCATAGTGAAACTTATGAATAGGCATATAGCATTTGAGGTCCGCACTTTTTTTTTTCGCCAATGCCGTTTTAGTCAGATTCCGTGCAGTGTTCTGTACACGTAATACACATGTTAGTCTTTGCTGCTATTTTGCAGTTACACCTCACTGACGCCCCTCGGTGCAAGTAACTGACTGACTGACTGACTGACTGACTGACTGACTGACTGACTGACTGACTGACTGACTGACTGACTGACTCACTCACTCACTCACTCACTCACTCACTCACTCACTCACTCACTCACTCACTCACTCACTCACTCACTCACTCACTCACTCACTCACTCACTCACTCACTCACTCACTCACTCACTCACTCACTCACTCACTCACTCACTCACTCACTCACTCACTCACTCACTCACTCACTCACTCACTCACTCACTCACTCACTCACTGAACCACTTACCGAGTCAGCGACTAAATAAAGTGGGAATCACTTTGTGGTGTCTTTCTGCCCGTTCGTGCTCGTTTTCTGTACGCTGTGTTGAGGTGTCTCTTACGAAGTAGCGATTCGATATCCAACCCTACCGAACCCGTCGCATGTCTGCCATAGGAAGTATCGCTTCTATAATTAGTGTTATTACGCTTCTAATGAACTGGTGTAACAGGGGGCGGCAAAGATTAAGATGACCGGGTGAGATCAGGATGTCTGCGGCGATAAGGTGGCGGCAGCTGGCAACCGGTGCTGAAGAGTATTAATTGGAGGTCGATAGAAAGGACCTTTGTTCGGCTGTGGGCGCGGTCAAGTTGATGGTGACGATGATTACACTTACAGGATACGTCGGCCCTTGCACACAAAGCGAGATCTCTGCCTGATGCGGATCAGTATAGAAGGTGGCAAAACAGGAAAATCGTTGCCGTTTAAGCTGCTCTTCCCGGTTTGCTTTGTTCTTGTATATTTTTTTCGCCGGACCGTGCAACAGGCTTCGCGGTTTTCCCTTTGCAGCCATTGCTTGCAATTTTTCGTATAACAGCTTGCGGGGACCACTCCGGCCCCTGCTGTGCGCGCCCTGTGCACCCACATAACGGCAACTGCGGCCGCTCCGCGGAGCCGCTCTGTAACACCACCAACCTGGCGCCCTCTTCGACGGCCCTCGCAAAGCGCTATCGCTTGCGCGCCCGCAGAGTTGCCGCACGTGCTCGACTCTCCCGGTGCGGCGGTGGTGGCAGCGGTGTAGCTGTGGTATAGGTTGCGCCCGGCCCGACTTACACCGGTGCCTTCGCCGGGGCGCGTACACGAATTGCCGCGGGAGATTTGTATCTTGGACTCCAGAATCCGTTACGCCTATCCGGGCCACCGTTGGGGGTAGCAGTCTGCACGGAGTCGCCTTCGTGGTTTTCCGCTCCTCATTTTGCGAAATGCATTTTTCTTTCTTTTCTGCTACCTTCCTCGAAAACGGAATTGATGTTCTTTTCTCTTTAGTTTGCTTTTTTACTGTTGGATTCACGAAAAAAAAAACAAACATGTAAGCGGCAGGCAAACGACTGTGCATTTCACTGGCAGCACAACCCTGCGTTCGCAAATGGTACAGACGTTCGTGAATGACGGCGTACCTACCAGCTTACGCTTTCTTGCCAATATTGCGTCACGCTGTTGTCTCCCGAGCCCAACTCTTTAATACACTTTTTTTTTTTTTTGCTACCTGTAAGTCTCCCCGAATGTGTGTCCTTTCTTTTCTCTCTTCGCGTTTAATCAATGTCTCAGGGGCAGGCTAGCTAGAGGGGGAGAAGCGTGTGTGACCGTCATTTCGGCGGATATCTTGTGCGGCGACCCGTGTCCCTCGTTTTTGCGTTACGCCGTTCGTTATAAGCCATTGACAGTGCAATGTACACGTGCACCCTCTGGCGCCGGTGCAGATAACTGCACTTCCGCTGGCTGCACCGATGTGAGGTTGCTCGGTCACCTTATGGTAGCGACGGTAATTGCAGCGGACACAATTTACCCCACTATGACCGGAAACGCGCGTCTGTTTTCCTGTTTGTCCACTGTAGCTCTGCTTGGCGGTAGAGACATCGTACTCCACTGTGTGTCAGCGTGTACCGTCGTATACATCACATAAGCTCACGCCTTGAGGCTACTTAATCTAGCTTCCGTAGGTTTAAAAGTATTGATCAACCCTTCTAGAAGTAAAGTGATAAAATATATATATTCTGCGATTAAAGATGCTTGCATATGTACTTTGGTATCACGTTAATGGTGACGAAGTACTGCCCATGCATTCCAGCTTACAATTTCTTCTTGCAGTCACTGTCTAGCTCATGCGTCATGCCGTCTGGACACTGCTGCTGATAGTAACTGAAACTAGAAAGTCTGCTTTGGGAAGAAGTCTTTCAGGTTTTGCATTTCACGGAAATGGGTTCGGTTAGGCTATTCTATGGCTGGAGTATCAGCTGCCTTGCTCCGAGAATTTGCACCAATGGCCATTTTTGCTCGCTCACTACTCTTGATAACCAAAGTGGAAGGATCGGCTCACGATCTGTTTCTCATCTTTGCAAAGCTCCTTGCACGTATGTCAGCTCGCATTCACACCTGATGCACCCAAATCAGCTAGAAGAGCCAGAATTTGCGCAGCTGCGAATCAAGATGCTACTCTTCCTGACAAGGCGCCCTCAGGGCTGGTTTTCGTCTTTCCGCGATACCGTCGCTCACGCCGCCGACCCCGACAGCAGTGTGACGTCAAGGCAGGCTGGGCGAGAGATGCGTTCCGGTTTTTCTCCGCCGGCCGTCACCGCGAAGGGCGGAGGGGCCGGAGCTTGTTCTCGCGATTATACCGTCGGTCGCCTTCCTCGCTTCTTCCTTTATTTTCATTCTCCCTTCTGACGCTCCCGAACGCATCCCGTTGCGCCATCTAGATTCAATACTAAGAAGGTGGCTGCATAGGACTAGAAAGAGAATATTATGGGGGAGGGGATATTTACAACCACGCGCCTGTCAATTGATGTTTTGAAGGGGAACAGAAAGATACCGCATTATTATTGCCAGGTACGTAGTGCTGCAACTACAACTGTGTAGCGTTCTCTAACCAGTGGCGACCCTATAATGCTGAGAGAGTGGGATTGTGAGTGCGTAACTAGAAGATTGGAGACGGAGAGCAGATGTTACCTTCATAGACAAGAAAAATATTTTGAATTAATTTAAGCCTTGAAAGAATGCCTCATTGAGGATGATGTGTATGCGGTTGCTGCTTACTGACACGATCATCCTAACGAATATTACAGCAAGTCCACCGCCGTAGCGATACTCAATAAAGAAAGGCTGTTAAGAACTTATGCGGCGAAGCAGCTCCAGAAGAATATTTTGCTTTTCGCTTACACTGGTCGCCTTCCCATGCGTCTTCGAATTTGATTTCGGCGTCTTTACTGCCTGGGCTTTCTGGTGGGCTTAGATCTCTGGAGTGGAGAAATGGGTGCTGCTTTTGAAGGGTGGAGTTCGGTGGCCTCTCGAGGTGGTTGTCAGATTGGATGGTAGGTTCATTTCATGGTCTTGCGGTTGCTGTAGGCTTACGAAAGGCGGATATAGGTGGCGCGCTTCTATAAGGTGAAGAGGTGTGGGGAGATGCATGGAGGGCGGCCCTTCTGGAGTGGCGTGTCTTCACTCAGTTGGTATCACACATCGACACCGGCATTTTGCGGATTGGCGCATGCGTTGCTATAGTAGTAAAAAGAAAACGTCACCACTCGTGGTGTCGTTCAGAGTCCGTCAGGTGTGTACGTCACCAGTTTTGTTTTAACCTGTACAGAGTGAAAAATAAAATACATAGTTTCGATTAATGACATTCCTGCATGTTTATTTCCTGCAGCGAGCTTCTGTAACGACTTTGTAATGACAGAATGAAATTCGCCCCAAGATAATCCTCGTAGATGATCTCCCTTGCATATGCCATGCCCCCGAGCACCACGTCGGACTCTCGCACTTTGGGAGTGTCCTTCCCCGACAAGGTAGCGGCCACAAAACTCCGTCCTCTACACCACACGCCTACAACCTGACCGGCCAAGCTGGTGCTCCTCATATGTACACGACGACCGTCATCACAAGGTCGCCTTGCAGTTCCTGCGCCAAGCAAGGCTGCACTCATTCGTTTAAACGTCGGCACACTCCTCTGTACCTCCTTATGCCACTTGGCAGAGTTGCAAATAAACCAAACAAGAAATAAACATCGCCAGAAATGAAGCTCTGTTTACTGAATCTGTTTCCTGACGACGTGAATACTATTCTATGTACCATTAGTATTGCGTGACGCCCCAAGAAGGCTGTTACCGTTTAAGACCGACCGAAACAATAGGTCCTATTGGAGGAGAACTAAGAGAGAAAAGCACGGTCTTGAGCTAGTGCCAGGCATGCGTCATCGTGTGAAACCCCCAGCCTCAGTCCCTGAACACATTGTTTAACGTGAGGAGTATAACTAAGGGCTGATAACTGCAACTTATGAGCCTTCTTAGCAAGATCCTTGTTATGCACGACTGACTAAGAGAAGAACATGTTTGTTTGTTTTTTTTTGGTTTTTTTCTTGGGGGGGGGGGGGGGGGGGCATGTACGCTTCATCATTTCAAGGGGGCCTTAAAGAAGTAAGGAAAATGTTCCTTTGCAATCATTACACTAGCGGTACACTCACGTGTCTGGTGTTGTACAACAACATGGATTATATGCAGATGCAATCTCGAGGCCTGTAATGGGCGTGTCAGATCACGAGACCTGCCCTCGCTGTGGAGCTCTGTGCTGGCTTTGAGTATCGAACGGCGCGTTGTTCTTGCAGTGGTCGGTGGTCTCACGAAATAAATAATAACGAACACGGCATGCTACCGAAGCACGCCGTTCGAAAGCCGGTGATTACGGTCTGCGAAGTGAGCCGAAGCAAGGGAATATGACTCGCTTACCATGTGCGTTCGATCGCTGTAGTGCATCGACGTTTAGCAGACAAAGGTGTTCGGCGAGGCGCAACCGTTTTCAAGTGAAAGCGTATTGAAGGCAAGTAGAAGAAAGGGAAATGTATGGGATATTTTCCAATGCCGTGCAACATGGGTGCGTCAGACACTGCACACAAACGAAACTGAGTACACCTTTCAGGCTGGTTTTTTGCTTTGTCGTGATACCACCTTGTGTTCTCTTTTCCAGGAGGTTCTTTGAGGAAAGTTGTCCTACTCGACTGCTTAGCGGGAGCTGAGGCGTCTGCATCACATTCACCGTCTTAGCAGGTTAAGTTGGTATGGAATTTTTGTTTACCTCAGAAGCGCCAAGTTTCCTGAGTTGTCTCTTTTGACACTTGAATGCTAACGCAGGAAGCAGGAAAATGGTAAGAAGTTGCTGATGCTGGTTGGACATCTCTGTTATTAAAACTGCACTATCACAGGACAGGGAAGAAGGAAGACGCAGGCGTCGTGTTGGTTTTTTACCTTGACTTTGTGCTCTTCAACACATGAGGAGTTGCTTCTGCTGTTCTTCAAATGCTCTTGTCTTGTGGAAAAGACAAGGCCGATCAACGCTATCGTACTGCTGTAGCGTAGTCGCTTTGATGTCAAAAGTGACAAGTAAAGAGAAGCGCGCCCAGTTGACATCTGTGTGCAAAAAGGAACGCCTGGACTATGATCCACGGCGTAATCGAGGATGCCAGAATGGTTTGGACCACCATAAGTTATTCTTAAATTGCGCCGAAATACGAGCAAACGGATATTTCTGCATTTTACTGCAAGCTTAATGCGGCCGCTACGGCTGCGATCGCACCCACGAGAAACCCAACTCCATAGTCACTGATCCCCGCAACAAGCAAACAACAAAAATATGGTTTGGTTTGGTTTATGGGGTTTAACGTCCCAAAGCGACTAAGGCTATGAGAGACGTCGTATTGGAGGGCTCCGGAAATTTCGACCACCTGGGGTTCTTTAACGTGCACTGACATCGCACAGTACACGGGCCTCTAGAATTTCTCCTCCATAGAAATTCAATCGCCGCGGCCGGGATCGAACCCGCGTCTTTCGTGTCAGCAGCCGAGCACCATAACCACTGAGCCACCGCGGCAGCCAATAACAAAAATATGGCTTCTTCCAGGAGAACCGTAGGAAAAATGTAGGTCTCCGTCCACAATATACCCGTGAGACCTCTAAAACCGCTCTAACAGTGCGTGTTTCCATGAGATTCCTCCCCTGAAAACTCCTACTGCTTTGTATTTGTATTCCTTTACTATCCACCCACACTAGCGCCAGCGGGGTCTTCTGGTCCTCGGTTCATAGCCGGCGCAGTTTTGCCACCGGCAATATTCAGTAGGCAACAGTAAGCTGCGAGAAGTGTTCGCATAGCAGCTTTACTTTTAGCTTTCTTCGGTATGACACAATTTGGCGCGCATTAATGAGCACATGACACCGGCGCTCCCCCGCGCCTAGTACAGCGGCGCCTGCCGTCGCACAACGAAAGAGTAACTTCCTCCTTACCCCGGCGCCTCCTCCCTTTCCTGCCCTTGCTATATATGTCGCTCCGTTTGCGATAGATGGCGGGATCGAAGCGTTGCGTTCTAAGGGCGATCGGGACGCCAGACACGCGTAGCTCATTGCTAGCTCTTTATGAAACAACAGGGCTGGATGCACGAAGTTTTAGTGATAAATTTGAAGGCCATACAAGTGAAATGCTGAGGATGCAAGCAAGAAGCCATCTCGAGGCATGACAAATCCTGCATGCTACTACACACGTAGTGATGAACTACAAGGACATGAAAAGTAAGGCCAAAAATAAAACATCTCTAAGCATAGACAGCTGGGCTAGCTGGTGGTTTGTCACACTGTGACTCATCTTTCCAGGGCACAAAAAGCACACGAACAGAGGGGAAGTAGACAGCATGAGAGTAGCCTATTTCCTTTTTTTTTTATGTGCACTCTAAAGATTAGTCATATTGTTTTAATACAGTAAAATGTTCCAAAAGCCTTATACTAAAAAGCTATTACGAAAATCAAGAGCGGTTGCTAACTTGGATTTTAACATTCGTCTTTCATATTTGGTGAGAGTGTGTGCTACTGCCGAGAGGTTAATGTTTCATGTGTTCTGAAGTTTAGTTCCTGAAGATAGTTAGGCAAGGTTTTTTTATTTGCGCATCGTTAATGGCTGTTCTGGTAAAACTTGTACAAGTTCAAAGACCGGTCGTGTATGGACATCAAAAGTAACATTGGCATTGTACGCATTCCTTTTTTTTTTTGGTACCTTTAGAAGAATGTCTACGTTAGTATTCGCCGTAGTGCACCAAATTCAGAAGCAATAACTTTGTCAAGAAGGATTATGGATTATCCATTTTATGTTGTCAGTCACCCATTTGATGTTCCCAGATAACAGAAAGGATAGTCGTGCCATCAAGCCAACGGTGCCTGATAATTTGAAGGAATGGAGCCAATATGCTAACTCCAGGATACACTCCAATCTAAAGTGATCAGAAGGCTCTTCGGTGTTCGGTGGTCGGGATTTCGGTGTTGGAGTAATTCTAGAGGCCCGTGTACTGTGCGATGTCAGTGCACGTTATAGAACCCCAGGTGGTCGAAATTTCCGGAGCCATTCACAACGGCGTCTCTCATAGCGTGAGTCACTTTGGGATGTTAAATCCCATAAACCAAACCAAACAAAACCAATTAAGCTCAACATTATGTCAGTTCATGCGATCTTGTTACGATTGCGGCGTTATTCTTGAATAGTTTGATGATCAATATGCTTGAGGTGTAATGCATCTAGGCTATTTTCTTTAATTTCGAATTTAGGTAAAGATCGGCCAGGTAGAGAGAAACTGTATCGCCATCATAAATTGTGAAGTGTATGGTTGGATTAACGTTAATTATTTCATTAGTGCAATGATAAATAATAAAGGTTCCAGATGTTGCCCTGTAAAACACCGCTCTTGACGGCTGTAAATTAAGCTTTAAAATAATTAATCTTGACCTGCGGCTGGCGATTACATAGGTGACATTGGAAGAGGATAAAGAAACTGCCACGAAAACAGCAGGCTTCAAGTTTTTCAGAGTGAGTTGCGTGGTTGATAAGCTCAAATGCCTTTGAATAATTAATAAATATTGCCAGTAAGAGTTTCTTGCGATCAAATGCTTCCAAAATTAATTCGATTTGCAGAAGTAGCGCGCTCTGTGTGGAGCGGTTTTTAGGGAAATCAAAGTGAAAGGGGTAACAATGCTATGCTTGCTTAAAAAGGTACTCATTATTTAATAAGTAGCCTATCAGTTACCTTGGAAAAAAAATAAGGAGGCTTGATATTGGCCGGTAGTTGGCGAAGAAATTCTGGTAACCTCCGCGCTTGAATTGAAATGAAAGTGTAGCAACTTTTACCTTTTCGGGTTCCACGCTTGAGAAAAACGACCGAAATAATCAGATGCGTTAAGATGGGATTTAACTAAATCTGTTTCTAATCTTTTAATATAAGAGGCTTTTCTGTTATCTAGAGACTGATATATAGCTCTCAAATCTGCCGTAAATACTGCTGATCAGAAGGCATACACTGTGTCGCGTACTATATATGTTTAAATCGGCTCATAGAAAAAGGGTCTTGAATGCTGTTAGCAATGCGGGCAAAATAATTTTTGAAAGCTGTGGCTATCTTCTCACCCATCACAGTTCTTCTGCAGATTGTTATTGCTGACCGGAGGGTATCGTGCCTCAACTGAGATTTATCAAAGCATTTATCGCTTCCAGAGTGCACCTCTCTTATTTACTGTGTCGGTGCAGGGAAGGTTTTCAAAGTAACCTACCTTGCTTTTGCGCCACAGGTCATTTGTTTTATTTGCGTGCGTGTTAAATATTTTTAGGCCTTCACCGTCTTTGACGGAAAGCGCAAACAGATTTTTATCCTTTATGGCTTTTAAACACTCAATGCTATTCCACGGTTGAAGAAAATTTCCAGCATCAGGGCGAATCCTTCTTAAAGTACGAAGTTTCCGATGAAGTTTATAGCTTCTTTTTGTTGTCGTTTAACTGCCCTTGGGTGGATGCTAATAGATAATTACCACCTTATTAAAGATTTTCTCCACTTGGGGGATTCCTCTTAATATTGGACCCTGATTATACGCTCTTTGCGTGACTGCTTTGCTTTTTCCAGATTTTAAACTCAATAAACATTTCTAATGCCACGCTGGCGCTTTCGCGGCACATCACTGTTTCCTATTCCGCTGATGAATATGCATCTACAAAAGCTGCTGTAGAATGCGATAATGAGAATTTTTGGTACCTGCTAGAACGATTCTGTACAGGTTAGAAATATAACCCTTCACAGCCAAGTGACAAAAGTATCAGAAAATGGTCACTCAGGTGTATATTCGAAACGCTCGAGCCTAGTGGTGTGTTCCTATCGTTGGGGATAAAAGGATGAAGTCAACGCAATTATTTCATTTCGCTCGTAAAATTAAAGTACGTAGCTGGGTGGGAATTAAAAGGTCGATACTAATATATCCTCCAGGGATTAGACGGCATCGATTGAGCTTGATAATCGTTTTTCAGTCGCTCAGACTATGATCAGAAATATATTTCAATAACTTAAACAGGCAGCTTGCAACACGTTTGCGTTCTTGCAGATTTTTCGGACAAGTTTTTCTCTTTGTGTTACAGATGTGCATAACTTCTACACTAGGCGATAGCACTGACTGCTCGTTGTAACGAAAGGAGACAAAATGCACAGGCAGATTCATATTCTCTCTCTGCAAAAAGAGAGAATATATTTCTGAAGAAACATGATTCTGATTTGATCAAGTTTTCATGCCGGCTGTATCCTTATGCTATTAACACCTTATCGTAGTTTCAATATTGTAACTTGAGTGTGAAAAACGATATTCGCATCAAAATTAGCTGCCGAGTTTGTCAGTTTAGGAAAACTATCATCTTAAAAACAGTTCTAATTTCTTCACTTTTTCGGCAGAGGTCATCCTAGGAAAGCCCCTCCTGCAGAAATGAAGGAAACGGTTACGTTTTATGGTCAACAGTGCAATAAAGGGGGCTACTTGGTGACTTATTGAGTACAAACTGCGCCTGAAATATAATTGAAATAAAGGCACGCACAAGGGAAGGCAGACAAACATAGCCAGTACCTTTAACCATTTTTATTGCTCGTGGTATGACCCTTTTGTAAAGAAACACAGAAACCGCGAGGTGTGGTTAGATGACAAATGAAGAGAATTCGACAAAATATAGAACCACTCATTACTATTCCGCATTCAATCACGCCCTCTACCCCAACCATTCAATTTCGCTATCTTCGAGAGCGAGTGATGCAGGGCTGATAATTCTTTTTTCGAGCGCTTGTGATCTTGTGGGCCTCGGTGATCGCTCTTTCTCTTTTTGGTTTAGCATGACCTAGGAAGGTGGTGCAATTTTCGCATTCTTTATAATGGTAACCACGGGCAGCCAGGTTTCCGGGATGCGTGATCTGATCGCACACGTTGGAGTGTTTTATTACTACTGGTTATGCGTCTTTCAGTTAGCCGTTTACATCTCTAACCACATTTTTTTGGGCACATTGTGAACCACTTGTCTGTAGTACTCAACTAATCTTATCTCGTGTGCGATCCCGCAACGTGAGGTGCGTTACTCTGTTTTCTTGTTGACTTTAAGGCAAAGACCCGCGAGCTTCTTTGGGGCAGAAAAGACGAATGGGATGACGTGGCTGCTCGCAATCTCCTTTAGGCCGTGTGGTGCTTTGTGAATGTACGGAAGTACAGTACGCCGCATATTTTTCTTATAAGTTTCTTTCTTTTCCGGATTTTTCTTTATGATTGTTCTCTTATCGCCTTTTCTGCAACCGAAGCCAATGCGACATCCGCAAACCTGCTTTCCTTGATACTGGCAACTTCTGCGTCAGGGCGGTTTTTGCATCATGTGTTTGGAGAAATTTTCAGTAGCCTTGAAAATGCAGGAATATGCGTTTGATCAAGTAACCCGGCTGTTAACCCATCGGGCAGTTCATATGTAAATTCCAGCTCAACAAAGACGCATTGGAACTTGGAAGGTCTGTGTGATTGATTTAGTGTCCACCTTTCCGGCCTGTTTAGCAAGGAAGAATAACCGGAAGTAATCCATCATTCACGTATCGAAAGCAGGCAATCACTCCAAGACTTTCTAGAACAGGTTCAGAGCTTCAATTATCTTTCGCCGTAAGTCCGAGGACATAGATGCAAGACTTGAACCCAAGGAAATGACTATGAGGCTCCAACATTTCCGCATATTTCTTGTCAATAAAAGAAATATAGTTAGCGAATCTGTTTTTTGTGATTTTCTTACAGCGCACGTTTTCAAATTAGTAAAGGATATTGTACATTTTTCTTGCGTAGACAGTTCCCAGTGAATGGTATGTTAGCTACTTTTAACCGAAAATGTTGTTCCATGACGTAATAAAGTCCAAAAGCTGGAATGAATGCCAGGAGTTAGTCATTGTGGACTCCTAGCTACGATCATGTCATCAGTGTTGCTTTGATATGTCAGAAATGAGCACCCCTTCCACCTAGGCCCGTGCTGAACTAACCATCCAAATTATGAGAATATTGAGATTTTTATTTTCGTTTTTTATTTTCTCACCTTGTGCCAACGTTTGTGCTTTAAACTCGCCCGAAAGCACCATTTTTCAGGGAATGAAAGTGCAGTAGCGACTTCTTTATCTCAAAACTCTTGAAAACTCACAAAACTCTTAAATGGATCCAGGTAAAGCTCGAAGGCCCAAACACGAACTATCACTCTGCGGGTCCGTGTTCGACATTCAGAAACAACCAAGAATCGGTTCGCACTGGGTGCAACTCCGGCCGTTTTCTCCTCGTCCCGATGACAAATGCGGGCACTTTGCTGCCTTGCTATGCCCGCATTTTCATTTTTCTTTTTTTTAACCGTCGCTTCTCACCTCGCGTCGCCGCTGAATGCGGCGCTTTAAAATGCAGATGGCGGTGGCTGCCTGTCTTGCGCCGTCGCGCATGAAGACTCCCTCGGGGCCTGGCTCGTGCGCTACCCGTCCTGTGTGTCTCGTATGCCCAAATTTCGCCCTGACCCGGTTCGCGGTGAAATGGGTCGTTTTCGTTAATTTTTTTCGGGTGCCAAGCGAGAGTGAAAACGCGGCGCCCACTGCGAGGGAAATCTCTATATAAGAAAGTGGCACGCGATGACACCTCACAGCTTTGTGAAAGCGAGGTGCACGAGGAATACCACCGAAATCATGTTCGCCGAGGTAAGTGACGGCTTCAGCGAGCCAGCGCTACTTGGGTGTCGTCGAGATCAGGAGCCCTACGTCGAGCTGTGGTGAAAGAACTGGGCACTCTTTCATTGGATCGAGACAAGCGCCACTTATACTGTAATTTTCCTAATCGAATAGCTGGATCGGAAATGCTGGCTCTGCGGTTGAGACAGAAGCTTGCGAGGGGTCTACGCTGGGTGCTTGGGGACGTTTACGCACAACGGGTGTAATTGACGTGGTGAGTATTATGATCTGGCAGCGCATAGAAATGGGAAATAGCAGTGGACTAAGCATCAACAACCGTGACTGCAGTGGCTTGTCATTGGTTTGAAAGCGATAATATCAACCATTCTTCATACCCGCTCTCAAAAACTGTTCGCAATGTACTCCTAAAGGCAGAAGGCGATGACTTGTTAGTTAGCCTTGGTCGTTGGCTCGAGCGTGGAGATATAGCTAATTATTGGAACCTGGAGTAGTGCTTTACCTTGTGGGTTTATCTAGTCTTTTAGTTTTTATAGAGACAAAGTAGAACGAAAGGATTCGAGCAATGAAGTTTAGGAGGCATTACCTGTCTACGAAACGTTTGCAGCGTCCTGTCATAGTGGTTTCAGTATGGTTCTCCAAACGTAGTATAGAAGCTTTTTGAGAAGGAGGTAATCCAGATGACTACAGTCGGGGTTCATTCAGGAAAACCCGAAAAAGGAATTTTTAAATGGTGCATCGATAACTGGGTACTCTGGTGGTATTCGCCTTTCCCTGAAATCCTAACAAACACCTACATGTCGTGAGATAATATTTCAAGCCGAGTTCAGCTTGAAATGTTTTTACGCAGCTGCTCGTTTAGTAATCTTCGCTTAGCCTTATTTTCTTCGTTATTGTTGCATAAAACTGCGTATCGAGGCGTTGCTTTCTTGAAACGCCACCCCAATAACTTAAAAGAAGTTTTTAAACGCGGGTATTAAGAGCACGATCACTTAGAACAACGAAAACAAAAAGAGAAAAAGACTGCAATTGTAACGCTTTGTGAAGTGAAGTATAGGGCCTTTTCTTTCGTGGTTGTTGCTGCAGTCCTCAGATTCACATATTGCAGCCTGCACTTGGCTACAGAAGCGAAAGTGAAATCCCCAGCGCAGACGCACCATCACCTATGCGGTTGAAGATCACTTGGAAAAACCCACAATTCATCTCTTTGTCTATTATTCCGTACAAATCACGTCTAAAAATCACGTGTACAAACCAAGACTGTATAGCGATGATATGGAAGCGCGTCAGCGTGCGTAGTGGCAAGATATATTTGTGAAAGAGCAGCAAACGATACGGGTGATGTGTCTGGATAACTTGATTTGAAGAAAATAGCGCCAGAGCATGCAAACCACGAAAAGACAAGGACGAGACAAGGTTTCCATGCTCTGGCGCTATTTTCTTCAAATCAAGTATGCATCAACTCGCCCAAGAAGAAGTGTTAATGTCTGGATAACACCGACGTGGCAGTGAATGTGTGTGTACAGACGCCCTCTACATGTGGCTACTGGGTAAGTAGTTGGCAGAACTGGCCGTACGGTGTCACCTTGTACGGGAGTGAACTAGTCAAGTGCTTTCGCACAAGTGGGAAGCGAGTCCACTCTGTCAACTTGCCGTCGCCGGATTCTGGATCTCTGCTCTCCGTCGGATCGCAGGCCGCTTTCGTGGTGCTATGCCTGGCCGGCGCCGCCTCTGCGGGAGCCCTGCATCCCGCTCCAGCACCGTACTACGCGGCGGCGCCCGTCCTGGCACCACCCCGTGTTCTGGCTCCTGCCCCCGTCAAAGCAGTCGTCGCTCCTCTCGCTCCGGTCGCAGCAGCCGTACCAGTGAGTCGGACGGTGCCCTATATACAAGGCTCGCAGTGACGTCACAGTGGGCACCATCTTGGAGAATCGGGAGAGCGGCAAAAATCTGCCTGCTGTGATTGCCTTTGCAGCAAGGAAGCTTGGTTCTAGAGTGGTGCACATTCATGATGCCCGTGTCATATCAAGTGCAAACCGCCTATAGTTACATGCGCCCTCACACGCTCGTCCGACTTTAGGTTGTCTTGTCAATAGCTCGGAATTATTTAGACACCGCGCAAACGCAAGAGGCCGACCAAAGCGTTGCTCCTCTTTGCACAGGATAATTTCCTAGGCGTCAGGGTTTCCTTCACGAATACTGGGAAGAGAAATGTGCCATGCCTGGTTAAGGCATGGGGTGGTAGTTATAAGCTGAAGAACAGGTTAGAACGAATATCGAATGGTAATGCGTAATCCGATAGTCACGTTGCCGAAAGGGGAAGTGGCGTTCCCGAAAAACTGTGCGGGCTCTTAATAACCATAGAGGAAAGTCATGAGAAGGTTTCTGTCTTGACGGCTGTTCTCCTGCCATGGCGCCGATATTACAGGCATTTTTTATTGTTCTCTCTTAGCAGTCCGCCTTTACAGCTGCATTTCTGGTTGTAACAAGTCAATTTACTTATACATTTTGGTGTCTTTAGATAGCACGAGTAACGCGTCTTGTGCCAAGTTTTTGTCTTTTGCAAGTATTCGTTATCTTTTATCGGCTTTCCTGTCGCGTGCGTATTTTTTGCGAGTGCGTTTGCATGGGATGTACCCCTCTGTCCTCCTATATAGACGGTCCTGTTCTACAGTAAACCTGAAATAGCTGTCGCTCTGTTAGCTACCTCAGCTATCAGTCATGTAACTCTTTTTTTTTTTCTGAGCAAACGAATCATTACTGACAGCGCCATTCTTTACTGCACGCTGTTCACAATCCGAGAGGAAACTCCGTTATTCCTCTCCATTTCGGGATCGGGCCGAAGATCTTCCTTGATCGCTTGTCGATCGCCCGCAGGTGACGGCCCAGTCCTACTCGTTCGGCTACAACTCGGCCGACGAGTTCGGCACCCGCGTCCAGCGCCAGGAGTCTAGCGACGTCAACAACGTGCGCACGGGCTCGTACGGCTATGTCGACGCCAAGGGCATCTACCGCCACGTCCAGTACGTCGCAGACGCCGCCGGATTCCGCGCCGCCATCGACACCAACGAGCCCGGCACCGCTCACGGTCAGACCGCGGGCGCTCTCTACAACGCCGCCCCGCTGCAGGCCGCTCCGGTGGCCGCCCCGGCCCCGTACAAGGCCGCCGTGCCCGTGGCAGCAGCCGCCGTGCCAGTGGCGCCGGCGCCGTACGCGGCGTACGCCAAGCCGGCTTTCCCAGCTGCGGTCTACGCGGCGCCACCCAAGTACGCGGCGCCGCTGGTCGCCGCACCGGCGCGCCCGCTCGCTTACGGGCCCAAGTATTTATAAGGAGGGGATGTGACGAACTGCGGTCTGGCTTGCGTGGTTCGACGGAGACGACTCGGACATCGGAATGCTTTGGGACGAGATTGTGATGGTCATTAAACTGCACTGCTTTCCCACCTGCAACACGAGTGTGGAAAGAATCGCTGGTTATAGCATGCACAAGCGTAGAAGATGGCTCTTGGAGTGTTCACCAAGCTGACACTAGCGCGGAAATGATGCCTGTGAAGTCTGGGCTTATCTTGCACTGCATTTCTTGTTATTAAAATATTCAAAAATTATTAGTGAGCTAGAGGAGCGATTATCATTGAGACCAATTTCGGAGTAGGCATATCTTAGTGATGTATTTACGCTAGGATGTTCGCATGTGCTCGAACACAGAGTATACTGTGTCTTTATGTATACCTACGTTTCCGAGAATGCTCTAAGCTCAGTTTTTGGAGTCTCATTCATGATTATATCAGGAAAGCCTGGTGTGCGATTCTTTCTCACTATACCGATCATATGGGTGCGCTGTGTACCGACCTACGCTGTATACCGACCTGTAGCCGAGTAGACGCAAAGCGGTACCGAAGCAAGTCATTGAGAGTGTGGATGTGCAATGTGAGTTATTCTTTTCTGCTGTAGCTGTTTACTTCTCCTATTTCCTTTCCGAAGAACAACGAAGGCCTCTAATTTTTAGTGGCCTTCAAAGAGGGTGCGATGGCTATTATACCTTCGCTCGCACTGCGCATCACTACAGCGCTTTGCTGTCGGATGCGGGTGTCGAAGTGAACTTTGGTTGTGATTTTAGGCCTCTGAAGATGAGTTCATGCGCTAAGGACACGACATTTGGACGACGTTGAGCTGTGCCCGATAATGTATCGCTTATTATACTTGGATCGTATTCAAAGTTCATAATAAACTTACCAGACTGCTCATTGTTTTTGTTGACTGCGCTTGGCGACTTAACGTGCTCGACTCTGCCTACTGTCACAGCAAAGTCCGTTTTTTGCGTACGCGCATTGTGCTCCGGGCCTAAACCTAGTAGCCACCGCAGGAAATCGTAAAAAAAAAAAAAATCGCGGCGATGAATGAAATTAATGCGGAGGGGAATGGGTTAGCACCTCGGCTTCAATTTTGGGTACGCTTTGTATTTACGAACTGAATCCACACACAGCAGCAGCAATGCCAGTTCTTTTTTACCTTGCTGCGCTTTATTCTTATTCAAGAAAATTTAGACCACACAGTGCCTTGGTGCAGAGGGCAAAAGGCGAAAATCAATCCGCCTGACTGGGCCCTAAGCACCACTCGAACACAACAGCAAGGGGCACATACATACACATACATAAACAATATAATGATCCCACTGTAAATGTTTGTACAACACAACTTCCTAGTATAAACATTCATTATATTCTTATTAAAGGGACAGTGAGGAGAGCACTATTAATATTTTTTTGTAGCAAAATCCGATACTTCGGCATGTCATGGCTTTGTTGCCACTTGGCCGGCAGCGAAAGATGCGTTTATTTCTAAGAAATTTAGATTTGAAGTTGAAAAAGTTTTTCCCGCCACTCTGATTCAAACTTGGGATTCTCCTATGACGACACAGGACTAAGTGACGTGAAACATGACGTGATCGTGACGTAACGCAGACTCCGTGATTTCTGGCTGCCAGCAGTGCGGCCTAGCAGCAGCCGAAAAGAAAGCTACCGCCGGCCGCACGTTGAAGGTATCTATCGGCTATTGCGGCCGTCGCTACAGTCGCTTCGTTTACGTTTGCACTGGCGTTTTGCCAGCGTTACGATGGATCTCGTTCTCGAAGTCGTCAAAGAAGTTCTTGCAAATAGACACCTTTAGCATACCGTGTACCTTAATTGTTACCGCTAGCGGAATAGCGGGAGCTCGCCTAACACCGGTGAGCAGGCGCTGATTGGTCCCGATGCTTCAGGCGCGTGCCTAGCTGCCGGGCACGTGGTGCCATCTGTCGACGTCAAGGAGATTTGCGCATGCCTTGTCTGCGCCTCAGTGATTTTTGGCTTCTCGGGTCCTAGAGTTGCTTTGGTTCTAGCAACACTGCTTTGTTTGTCCTATGACGTCATCACGCTTGTACTTGCGAGTTTGGCCTGTGGCGGCGATACCTGTATTTTGGTTCTTGCTCTTTTCTACGTTACAATAGCTTTGTTGTCAGTATGAGTGGCGTTTTTGTAATCAGGAGCTGGTATTCTGTCGATACAAGCCAACTTCAATTTCTTTTCAGTGTCCCTTTAAGCAGCAAACATGCCTAAAAAAATCACAGGAAAGGGCAGTGCAAGAGCATAGATCCAAAATATGTATGGAAACTAATAGTATAATCAGAAAAACAAAAGAAAGAAGAAAAAGAACACAAAACAGAGAAGTGCAAGAGCAGATACAGATCATACATATGTATAGAAACTAACTGTGTACATAAAAAATAATACCCCTGTCACACTAGCAAATTTAATATCATTCGAACCTAATGGCATTCGATGCATCGAATGCCATTCGGTCTCTTTCGGTGCTACACGGAAAAAAAAAAATAGGCGTCTCTCATAGCCTCAGTCGCTTTGGGACGTTAAACCCCATAAACCAAACCAACCAACCAAAAAAATAATGTGATTCGAAAATGATGGCACCGACGATCAGTGAAAAAAAAATAGTCCAACTGAACACATCAGCGCGCATAAAATATGTTTGAAATTGTTGTGCAGTGTTTGAAAAGCGGGTGAGAACGTTTGTGTGCCGTATTACAAGCTTAACATATTATTTGCGGCCAATCTGCACCACTTTAGCCATCAAAAGCCAAGCCAAGTACAAAGCCAACCACAAATCCGATAAATGTAAACAAACAAAATGGCTGACATTGCGGCGCGCGGACACGCGCGGAGCTTGGAAATGACTTCCAAAAGGTGAACTGCTCAGTTACGCCTTTAAGTACCTTCGAGCTTAAAGGGCAACTCCGGCGATTTTTCAGCCATTTTAAGTTAATGGCTGTTTTGTGTTCCTAAGAATCTCCTGTAATGTGTACGATACAAGGTTTTCAAAAGCAAACGTAAAATAATTTTTAAACAGCAAAAAACGCAAAACTCGAAACCGAAACCGCTAAACCGAAACCGGGGAGGTGCCTTCGTGCGGTATTGACTGTGACGTCACGAGCGGGTTCGCCGCGCTTTGACGTCCCCGAAGATATCACAGCTACCCTGAGCCGCGCTGTCGACATGACTGAAAGCGCGAAGGACAGCTTTTCCGAGACCAGCGAGTCTTTATAAGACGACTCATTCGACGATTTTGGACTGGACGAGTCGCCTTTCAGGTATGATCCACCGCCGCGCGAGCCAGCCGAGTCACACTACAGGCCGCGTCACCTGCAGCACGGAGACGGTCTGAACTCGGAGAAGTGATTACTTGAGTCATTTCTCGTGCATGCATTTGTGACAGAGTCGTCAGAACAAAAGTTAATGAGATGCTCCCGCCGGCAGCTGTTCGTGTGACCAGTGCCGGCCGACCCAGCCTGATGAAAGAATCTGCTGCCGGAACGTTGTCGCGGTGCACAACGTCCTTACAGGGGCATGCATCACCAACAGTCCTCTCTGCGAAGCTTTATCAGGACGGCGAGCTTTTGGAAGTGAGTTCACGCCAGCTACAGTTCTACAATCCAACATACCGCTTCTTCTTGACGGCCGCGCTTCGTTCAGCTGGCCGCTGCGATATACGGTTGTACTAGAATAACGTTGGCACAGAATATGCCTTCAAGCGCCACTTGAACGAAGCCTTAGCGAGTCCAAAGCTGTCTTTGAAGTACACGCTGTCTTCATAGCTATTTGGCGCGAAATATTCCGAGCACAAGCGGGAATGCTTCCTCGGAGACCAGTTTACACGGCGGACAGCTCTCACACGCTTGTCGCGAAGGTTCTTATCGCTAGGAAACCTACGCTAGATCATGCCCGTTGTCACAGATCAAGAATTTGTGCACCCCACAGCACAACAGAAGTTGCCGTGACCCATCACTCTGCCGTACACATCACATCAGGCACGTTGAGATGGCGTGAAATTGCACAGGTGGTCGAAATAATTCCGGAGAGCTTCACTACGGACCTCTTTCTTCCTTTCTTCTTTCACTCCTACCTTACGTCGCGTTTCGGGTGTCCATTACTGCGTCATATTTACTTTCCCCAAAACCAATTTTCAGTTTTCCCCTGCACTGCCAGCGCCAGCACGCGCCCAACCAGCTTGACACGCCGCACCGCCAGTGACGTCACAGAACAGGGTGGCCTGTAGAAGTTGCTCGACCAGTGGGTGCCGCTCGCGTCGAGGAGCGCTTGTCTTCAAAATTCGCTTGCGGAAAAACTACGCCGGTTTCAGGTGCGAAATTTTACATTAGGTATCAGGCTATCATAAAAAATTCAGACTTAAAATTTCATTTCAATTGATGCACATCGAAAAATCGCCGGAGTTGCCCTTTAACGAACATGGCACGCCACCCAACAAGAATCACGCATCCCAAAATGACCGACGGTCGCGAGAAAGACGCTGCTTCACGCTCGGCCGCTGCTGTAGGCTGCTGAGACCGAGAGTAACAGCTATCCACGACAGACTCTAGTGTGAACAGATTCACATAAACATGAACTTTTTTTAGCACAACTAAATAAATGAACTTTCTAAGTTTGGCAGTGTGCACATTATTTTTTTCGCGTCGCTTGTTCGTGCTGCGTATCTGGTGTCCAGAGTACGCATTCGCTTCGAGATCGAATGCGAATGAGTTCCCCTAACTCATTCGATGGCGAATGTCATTCGAACCTAATGACATTACATGTTCCCGTGTAGCAGTCGATTAATGACATTAGGTGCTAATGTCATTCGATTCGAATGACATTAAATTTGTTAGTGTGACAGGGGTATAAAACAAATGTGCGATCAATAGAAAGATGTAAGTAGAAAAAAAAATTATAGTGCTTTTTCCTGAAAATAAATTTTCGCCCGCTTACGAAAAGGAAGGACAGAGGTAGATTTCTCCATAATATCAATTAACTCGGGATGGGAGATCAAAAGGTTTGGGATTTGCCAGTTTAAAGACTGCCTACCATAGTTTGTTGTGTTTCTTGGTTTCTGTATATTTGTGCGCCTGAACTCATATCGTGTTTGATCGGTCGTGTATTTAAAAAAAATTGTTGACGATTGGCTATGAGTTTCAAGAATGCCACCTGAGACAGTCGCTCATAATATAATGTTTGTATAGGAGGTATTTGGTTTTTGCTGAAGTAGGAAGATGTGGAGTCATATCTTGATAAATTTTCAATAAAGCGAATAGATTTCTTTTGCAATAAAAAAAAAGGCTTTCAAGATTTGCTTTTCCAGTGACTCCCCAGATAAGCAAACAATAGCGCAACCTTGAATGAACTGCACTGAAATAAAGCTGGCGCCTTAGCCGGAGCGGTAGAAATTGGCGAAGCCTGTTGAGCATTCCAATGCATTATGCTATGGCGCGCTTCACGCGCTTAATATGTGGTGTCCAGCGGAGATTTTAGTGGAATTGTACGCCTAAGAATTTTACTTGCGTAACGCGCTCTAAAGGTCGAGGCTGAAAAATTATCGGATTAGCGATCGCTGTGATCTCCCGCCATTTTGTGTCAGTTCCTCCATGCTCGACAGATATCGCTTCCTTGCGGCTTTTGCTGTGAGGAAAGGAGGGGTGGTGAGTCCCAGTGCTTGCCTGCTCCTTCGTTTGGACTTCCTCGTGCTCGGATGAAAGTTGATAAACACGACGATGTCCAAAGCACAGGCTTGAGAGGCTGGCAGTTTAACTCGCGAGGCGAAAGGCTGCGGCGATGGCCGAGTAGTCTAAACCAGCTACTAGCGAAGCTGATCTGTTCGCGCCGTTGTAGGTTCGAATAACTGTGGAGGCCATAACCCTTTGCAGTTAGGGCTCCATGAGCACTGCTATATTATTTATTCGACTGTCTTGAGCACCTCGGGCTAGCACGGCGGAAAGAGTAGCGGAAATGGCTTGCGTCAGTCCAGCGAGGGGGCGTTTCGACATTCCTTCGCCCTATGCAGAGATCTATAAGCATCGAAAGTTTCTTTTTTCTGTTCCCTCTCCATGCTCTGTGCGACAAAAAATGCCGGACGCCGGGTTTTTATTCGCATAAGCGTTCTAATGCTAACGCATTAATAAAAGGTAGAAAAGGTTATAGAATTACCGCGTGAATGCGAGTCATGGAATCACGTAATTGCAGTTGGTCAGCATGAAGAAAGAGATAGAGAAGTGCAGAAGGAGGGATGTTAACCCAATAATACCAACTTTTCTACCTTCTACGCGGCGAGCTTGGACAAAGCGCGCTGACGAGTCCGCGTTGTCCGCTGATCTAGACATAAGCGCAAAGTAAGCCCACAGTACGCCTACAGTCTGGCGCTCAAACATGTAGCCCTAAATAGTTGAGCAGCGATGATGCTCCTATAACAGACGAAGCTTTAAGTCGCGGTCCCAAAATCTGAGCGTCCGTTACGGGACGTGAGTCCAAGCGGCGAAGGGCTACCTCCAAAGGCATTTGTTGATTGCAAAAGCTGGGGTAGTGGCAAAGAAGAATTGAAGTCGTCGGCATAAACATTCGCAAATCTTAATAAAAGCAAGAACAAAAGAGCGCAGAGACACGGCGAAGTATGGTAACATAAATATAGAGTGCTGACTGACAAGCGGATGTTTACTGACCGCATCAAGCGTGCATATACGCATCGCCATCAGGAAGAAGAAGAATACAAGGCACAGGCGAAAAATAAGATGACGCAGCGATGCTTCATTTGAGTGCAAGATATGCCAGCTCTATAGGTTGGAATGCCATAGACAGGACACTAACACGATCTTCATCCCTGTCTTTAATTATGAACACTTCAACAATATCCCTTGCCCTTCTCTTCCGTTACTTCTTCAAGGTAGGAGAAGATACGAACAATAAGATACGTTTAGGTATTTCCATTTTTCTGCATTCAACAGAGTGACTTGTTAAATGTTTAAAGCGCAGTCTGTTCCGCTAATTGTCATGCTCTCTTAACAGTCCTTCAATTCATAATCCTGTTCGTCCAATGTCGCAGAGACCACACGATAAATAGATGAAATACGCCACTTGACTGCGACGCGAAGGGCATGTTTCTTTCCACAGGTCCTCTAGCGGTCATCCTCGATGTTGACTTGTCTGCGAAACTCAGACATTGTTACAGGAAAAAAAAAACTTAACATAAGAGCTCTGCATAATTTCCTTGATACTCTGTGGAGCATGTAAGGAATGACCACAATGTGAGACCTCGAGGGATCAGATAATGTCGCTTCCAAAAGCAACGAGGCAATTCAGTTTCCTTCTAAGCCATACAGCGGAGCCTTTACGGCACCCCTAGAAACGAAAGTGGCTCGAAAGGCTTGGGTAAGAGTTCTCCTTACCTTGGACCGATTTAGATAAGAGGTGCCATAAGCATTCAGCCACACGCGTTTAAGAAACAGACATCGTTGCTTCGTTACTTTGGCAAAGACGGCATTTGCCGGTTGGTTTTCCTTTCAACCTTTATTTTCCTATATATGCAATTGGCTATGCTTTTGAGCGTTGGCTTAGGGAAACCAGCCTCAGTAAGTGTCGACAAGCTGATGTGGACGCGAAAAACGAGAATATGGCTGGAGGAATCCCATTGTTTGACTATTGTAGAGCCTTAAAATAGCATCGGGAGCGAAGGGCAAAAGGCAATTTTTTCAATGTTCGAAATTAAAGAGAGAGAGAGGGTAAGACTGTGCTAGCTTCCCGTGGATTAGGCTCTCCTCGGACCAGCTGGCATATCTTGCACGTGACTGAATCGTTGTTGCGTCATCATTTCTTTTTTTGTCTGCATCTTTATTCTTTTTGTTCTCCCTATTGTCATTGTGTCGCTTCGCACTATGCAGCGCAATACGTACGCCTCGCATGGTCACTCACCATATGGTTTATCATCAGCGCTTCTTTCCTGCATTTTTCTTCGTTCGTCTCATCCTTGCATCTTTCGTTCCTCTTTATTCCCATTCACTGACCGGCCCAGATTTTTCTCTTGCAGTTCAATGTTCCTCAATAGGAACCAGGATGAGCGTCTTGGCACGCGGTTTTAGTTTTGCTTCCTAGTCTTTCTCCCACTGGAGCGGGCAGCGGGCTCTATACGGACTTCATTTTTCCTGAGGGAGTAATGATGAGGAACTGCGAGAGGGGTGCGGAAGTGGACACTGATTTAGCAGCTAGCGAAAAAAAAATTATCTCTTGCTCTGGCATGTGAACTCTGGACCTCTGATAATTTAGGATATCACCTGCAGTATCAGCGGCATCTGAAAGACACTACATCGGAACGCGGAAGCCATACATCCAAACCTGCTTCCCGCTTCGAGATAGCAACCAATATCTGTCGCTTCCTTGGAAGATGTGAGTCGTAGCAGAGACAAAAACAGGCTTAAACGAAGCACGCCTGGCATAGTGTGATGCTCGCGATATTTCCAATGCGTCACAATTATAACTCACCCCTAGGCGCTATGCAGAACGAAAATATCTCTGTGGACTGCTTGTATGAGTGCTTCTTTCACGTGATGGCGGGTGACGAATAGGGACGTAATTAAAATGCCATTCCTCGGCGTTGCGGGAGTACGAGCGTCTAATAGAAGCACGTATCAGGCTAACTACAACGACTCGTAGTCTGATTTTCGAATCCGCGCTCCGGTTTTTGGTGTAGCCATCGGCCATAAACAATCCAGACAGAGCGGCTTCACTCCATCGCGCCTGGAGGCACGGAAGCCTCGGGTGGCAGTCATTAATCTCCCGCTTGTTTTTTTCTCGCCCGAAGCCTTCGAGTCAGTTTTCTTTTAGAATCGTGTCCAGGAAGCCCGGCGCCGCACCGGGAACCGCCGCTCGCGTCTCACTGTATAACAGCGGCGAAGGCCTTTCCTCACGGAGCCAGGCCAGCGCAGCCGCTATGGCACAATCCCCCCCCCCTGCTCCACCATGCACTCTCTCGCCCTCTGTACACACGGGCCAAGAGGCGTACAAAGGCAACGCTTGTTCGGCTGGCCCGAAGCCTTGCCTTGTACGCGCCACAACCGGGCACAGAGGCAGAGCCAGAAAGAAAACGAGACACTGACCGCGGCAGACCTCTCTCTCCCCCATGCCAGTGTGTGCGTGCGTGTTATAACGGCTATGCATTATAATAAGGACTGGCTGCCGTAATCTCGTAATCTCTCATTGCGCAATTGAACCTCAGAGGCCTTCAGACGGACTTATGCCAGTCGCCGGGTTCGCGTATGGTAGACGTGCGTGAGTTCGCTGCCGTGCGCGGTGGGTACGGGCGAAATGATGGCCGAGCCCGCTCGCTTTCTTTTTTTCGCCCCCTTCACTCTGCACGCGTTCGAAAGTGGGCATGCAGCAGCGCGGAGCCCGAGGGCGGCGCGGTAACCCGTATAATTCTTCTGGCCGCCTCGGGTCGTTTACTCAGCGGGTGTTGAGGCCTCTGATTGTTGTTCCCGTTGCGTGCCATATATACAGCGGCGTGGCCGCGACCGGCTCCTGAGCGCTACTCACGGCTTCCATATGCGGACGCACGCACAGTCTACACCTGTGCCAAGTTGAGCGTGCGGGACGGGTTTCAAAGCCCGGAGGCCTGAGTCAGTTGTGCGGCTCATTGGGTTCCTCTTGCTGCTAGCTCAGCGAAATCCAAACAAACCAGCAGTGGTTGGAGTAACCGATGATTCAAGCTTACCTAGCCCCTGATAATTTCATGAGATGCAGGTTCTGCTGTTTAACTATGAGAGAGTGCACACGTTCTGCACTCGATCAGGAAACAGGCTTAGGGATTGAAACTATCATGCGCTGCCACTCTGAGCGTAGTATATATAAAGCAACAGCAAAGCACAGGCAGATAGCGCGGCACAGAACGGAAGGAGGAAGAAGAATTTCATACATATTGCTGGTGCCGAAATCGTAAAAAAAAAAGTAGTACCCGGGGCCCGTGATGGCCACAGTCACGGGCGAATACGTTGGTCAGAATTGACAGGTGTGCGCTGACAGCTAATAGCAGAGTTAAAGCAATCCCGTAGAAGGGTTCACGCAGTTCCCGCAGTGAGAACAAAACATCAGAAACACATGCGCTTAACTACTTGTTAAAAACCGCTGTTTGTTAAACGACATATGTATGGACCG
Organism: Amblyomma mixtum; assembly: GCF_055824585.1. Lineage (NCBI taxonomy): Eukaryota > Metazoa > Arthropoda > Arachnida > Ixodida > Ixodidae > Amblyomma > Amblyomma mixtum. The sequence continues at coordinate 51,465,478 of NC_143016.1, read as the reverse complement.
CTGATTCTGGTAAATGGTTCTCGTGAATTTCAAGGTTCATATATTGCAGTTTTATAGAAGTATGGTTATTGTACTGTAATTTATTTTCTGCCAAATTTCCCGGGCTATCAATAACAGAGAACAGTAAATGCTTAAGACGAAGAATAATCTGGTCATCTTTCGGCTTGAGCACTTCCTACGTTATTTTCTTCCTTTTTTGTTGCGTACACAAGGAAAAAAGGAGCCCCAATGTAGGTATCCGCGACTTCGCCTTTTTTCTTGGAGCTATAACAGGTGTTTTAGGCGCGGTGAGGTTGGTCCACAAAAATAGCACCGTCTATAGTGGATCCTGTGCTCCGATATCAGCCGCTTATCCTTTTGTGTAAATCTCAGTTTGTGCTCACGCGAAGCTGCTCCCTGCAGGGCCGGGACCGGAAATGCAAAAGCGACACGCTGCGTTCCACGGCTGGGTGAACGCGGAAGGTTCGAACAACTATCGACTCTGACATTGACCGATGGCCCACTGGCGAAACAAAGGCTGCATTGCTGGCCACGTTGAATAACATGCTGCGCTGAAGCGACTAACGCACGCACTACATTCTCGTTTCCCTCTCAATCGGCGCTGACACAAAATTGAGTAACAAAAGGTTAAGTGCAGCCCGACGCACTGCCAGAGAGAAAGAGGTGAAACTAGAATAACTCGACGAAGCCGCGTAAACTGTTTCTAATGCAACGAAAAGGTTTTAAAAACTGCATACATGGAAAATGAAGGCTACTGCCTCATGAGGAGAAATGCTCACAATTGAACTTTGTCTGTATAGACAGCTTACCGCTTGCACATGAAAAAGTGGCTACTGCTACTGAAAACGGAGCTTTTATAAGATATACAAGACAGATGGATGAATTACAGGTGTGACCTTGAGGGGCGGTTGCCACAAGCAAACCTTTATGATGTAAATGCAGTTTTCTTGTTGTGGACCTCTGAGGCTATGCCGCACTATCATTCCCTTCCAGCTGGTGATGACGGAATCCTTTTCATCACTCAAATCAAGAGTTTGGGTAGAGGGACGGAAAATTCGATAAAATTCTTTATTTCTTGCAGAAATAATGCATCCTGCAGAAGCGTGAAGGGCTAAAAGCTGCCTCCACAGCTGAACTAGGTGCATGACCCCTTCTGCAAGGCAGTCGTCGTTTTACATCAAGAGGTATTGCCCATATTAATTGGCATTAGGTATGCGAACAAAGTGAATCATACATAAGCACAAGTACACATATATTATTAAAAAAGAAACCACATATCATTTCAAAATGTGGGTAGAATGGTAGTTGTAATATTTATAGACTCATTACAACACCAACTCAGCAAAGAATTAAACGGACAACCTCAAAGCGATAAATACAATACATATATGTTTAAAAAAAACCTTCGGAAAATAATTTTTTCGAATGTAATTTTCTCAGCCACGAATGCGCCTTTTGAAGCCGAACAAATTAGCACGAAGAGTCGAACAACCACTTTTTTGCTAAGAACAAAATAAAAAAAAATAAGTATATTTGCATAGCGTTGTCCTCAGCGCTTCCTTCAAGGCGGACTTGATCCACCACGGGAATGCTGCTAAATGCACCTTTCTATTTGACTTAACTAGTGTGCGGTCGAAAATGTTAATTAGGCCATATAATCATAACTGAGCTTGTCTACGGTCGAAAACGTGGGTTAGGCCACATGATCATAACTGAGCTAGTGTAGGGTCGAAAATGTTGATTAGGCCACATAATCATAACTGTGCTATAGTGGACGGTCGAAAACTTAGGCTAGGCCACACAATAATAACTGAACTATAGGGTACAGTCGAAAAAGTGGATTTCAGGCTACATGATCATAACTAAGCTACTGTGCTCTCTTCTGATCGCAGACATCTTGTAAATTCTTCCAATAGTGCGTTTATAATTTCTTTGAAAAACTAAATGAAACTAATTGTTCGGTATTAGGTGTGTGCGGAAATTAGATTCACATTTCTATAAAGTTCTCCTGAAAAAAAAAAACAGTGGTATGGCCTATACCGCGTTCTAGGCCTGTTACCAGTGATGCAAAACCAATATTTTGTGCCTCCCGGCACTCCTGGGGTGGCTGAACTGCCGCAGCGCCTATTTGGAGAAGCCCCATGTAGCGCATTTTTAAACTGTGCCCTTTGTTCAGAAACGAAGACACGAAAAAATTCACAGGGACACCTAATTTAATGATGTTTTGACAACATTAGCGGTTGCTGACCCCTTTACCTGAAACGACGAGATTGATGATCTCTGACGTCACTTCCAGCCTAGTAACGTCACTTCCCTCAAGCCAATAGGCAAATTTTACGACCGACGACTGTTTACAAGGAGATGAGACGGCCGGAACGTTTCGTCTGTGTCGTCTCTTTTTTCTCCGTCTTGACTCGCGATCGCAGCGCGCATTGCAGAATGAACGAAACCAACTAGCCGTCTCTTTGTTGCAAACTTAGGTATTAATTATACTACCGGCGAGCAGTGAAACGTGACCATGCTGGCGCCTCGGCCTGCTTACTGCCTTTGTTAAAAGATAGTAAAGAGGAAAACGAATTATCCAAGGTGAGGAGGATCTTAATGTTCATGTACCATCGATCATCATTATCATCATCATCATCATCAGCCTGACTACACCCACTGCAGGGCAAAGGCCTCTCCCATGTCTCTCCAATTAACCCTGTCCTGTGCCAGCTGCGGCCACGCTATCCCCGCAAACTTCTTAATCTCATCCGCCCACCTAACTTTCTGCCGTCCCCTGCTACGTTTGCTTTCTCTTGGAATACACTCCGTTACCCTTAAGGACCAGCGGTTATCTTGCCTTCGCATTACATGCCCTGTGCAAGTCCATTTCTTCCTCTTGATTTCAACTAAGATGTCATTAACCCGCGTTTGTTCCCTCACCCACTTCGCCCTCTTCCGATCTCTTAACGTAACACCTACCATTTTCCTTTCCATAGCTCGCTGCGTTGTTCTTAACTTAAGCTGAACCCTCTTTGTTAGCCTCCACGTTTCTGCCCCATAGGTGAGCACCGGTAGGATACAGCTGTTTTATACTTTTCTCTTCTGGGATATTGGTAAGCTACCATTCATGATCTGAGAGAACCTGCCATATGCGCTCCACCCCATTCTTATTCTTCTAGTTATTTCCCTCTCATGATCCGGATCTGCGGTCACTACCTGCCCTAAGTAGACATATTCTCTTACTACTTCCAGCACCTCGCTACCAATTGCGAACTGCTGTTCCCTTGCTAGGCTGTTGAAGATTACTTTGGTTTTCTGCATGTTAATTCTTAGCCCCACCGTTCTGCTCTGCCTGTCTAACTGATTGATCATGCTTTGCAGTTCTTGTTCTGAGTGGCTTAGCAAGGCAATGTCATCAGCGAATCGCAAATTACTCAGGTATTGTCCATTAACTCTTATCCCCAACTGTTCCCATTCCAGTCCCCGGAATACCTCCTGTAAGCAGGCAGTGAAGAGCATTGGCGAGATCGTGTCTCCCTGCCTGACACCTTTCCGTATTGGAAGTTTATTGCTGAGTTTATGGAGAACTATAGTAGCTGTGCAATCGTTATAAATATCTTCCAATATTTTCACATAACACTCTTCTACACCCTGATTCCGCAATGCCTGCATGACAGCTGAGGTTTCCACTGAATAAAATGCTTTCTCATAATCAATGAAGGCTATATATAGGGGTTAGTTATATTCTGCGCATTTCTCTATCACCTGATTGATAGTGTGAATGTGGTCTATTGTCGAGTATCCTTTACGAAAGCCTGCCTGATCATTTGGTTGACTAAAGTCCAAGGTTGTCCTGACTCTATTAGCGATTACCTTAGTAAATACCTTGTAGGCAACGGACAATAAGCTGATTGGCCTGTACCATCGATAGCGTAACACAAACAACAGATTAGAATTTACAATACCTCGTGACCAACAAGACACGGCTGAACAGAACACCATCGACCTTCAGATGTCACGACCAGTGCCTTAACAATTCAGTCGCAACTTTTCTTTATTGACAATTAGAGCTGCGGCGCTGATGGTTCAGCCTTATGCTTTCTAAGCGCTTTACTTTATGAATTTCACTGCGGTCTGAAGTTTAGAGCGACGCATACATATAAGCGAAAGCCTTCCAGGTGCGGTAAAACCTTTCAGACGGTAGGTCCTAAAGGCAGTGAGGGCTCGAAATCAGTTGTTTACGCATATTCAACGACAGCGCAACACACAATGGTTGATACTTAAGGGTAATTTTCCATGGATTTGTTATTTTACTTGTAAGCGAAATCAGCATAACCGGCCCCTGCGTATCAGCCAACATAACCCTTTCAAGTAGGTCGACGCCCGTCGATCCGTGAACCAGAGGCAAGATTAATCGAGCGAGCCCGAACCGCCGCTCAAGGCAGCCGTTTAAACAAACCTCGCGCTTGTTAAAAGCTGCTCGCGATCCATGTGACAACGAGCTCGAGCAACGCGACAAGCACACAGCCCAGACTTGCCGGGCGAACACTTTGACACTCCGTGTCAATGTCGCGCACGGATAGTGCCAATAAGTGGAGAGAGAGAAAGCGGGCAGGCCTGACTGCCTTTCAAAGCGGCCGCACTGAGCAGTATAACGGGCTTCCAAAGGCCATTTGACTTGCTTCTTTTACAGTTAACTGGCGCGGCTGATTTAATTCCGGAGCAGGCGAGCACGCAGCATCTACACGGGCATTCGCCGAGCGCGTTCGGCCACGCCTTTTTCACTGGGCGCCCGCATGGGGAGCGTTCGATTATGCTTCTTTTTTGCTTTGTTTCGTTTTCGCAACGCGACCTTGAGCGCGCGTTGCTTCGTTAAGAAAGACGGAGGAAGGTCGCGCGAGCGGAGAGCCCGGGCTCCTTAAAGGCGCGCGAGCGGAATCGCGGTGAGGCCAAATTGCCTGGCACTGTAAGCCGGAGCACAATATATACACTCGTTCGCAGTTTGGCGCTCGCGATATAGTTTTTTTTTTTTTCAGGCAGGCTTCGTTTCTCGGCGTCCGACCTTATACATATGAATTAAATCGCTCTCCTTCGGACACACGCTTGAGCACCAGAGAAAGAAGACCAAGAAGGGGGAGTCGACCAAAGGAATGTCGGAGTCCGGAGCACGGGAAGGAAGGAAGGAGAGAATGTAAGGGTGCTGGCGTTCCCTCGCTGCCTAGTTGCAAGAATGTGCCGTGCAGTGTCGGAGGACAGCTTTGTTGCGGGTGAAATGGGGCGGCCAGTATATATAACCCCCCTCACCCCTTGCCGCACCCTCATTGCGACCGCGCCAGTGCAAATTTCACGATTGTTTCTTTGTCTTCCTCGAGACCGTACCAAGATGGAAGCGGGCAATCTTGATTATCACCCACGTGTGTCCCTCTTCTTCTGGCGGAGTGCGGGCGTGGAGCCTCCGCTCAGCCAAAGGGAGGCGTGTTGTTTAAGGAGATGAAGGAATGAAAATAAAAAAGAACAATAAGAAAAGAGAACGTGAGGAAAGAATGCTTGTTTGTTCGGCTATGTTTTCTTCACACCGTCTCGTCAAATCCGTGCTCGTCTATGGGCGTGCACGCGCTCGTTCATCAGCTTGCCACTACCACGATTCTGACAGCCTCGGCTGCGAGGTGTGGGCGTAGAGCTCTCGAGAGCTCTGGGAGCTGCTCGCGTGAACGCAGCTCAGAGCACCATTGCGTTGTATTTGGGCTTTCCCAACTGGGTGTTCCGGAGCAAGAATGACGGGCGGACAGAGCGTGACCAAAGTGTCCTTTTTTTTTTTGCTCTACTTGTTGCGCTGACACTGGCGGATATTTTATCATTTTCCTAGGCTCTCCCTTTGTCTTCGTGAAGCCTCATGCGTGACTTGCACAGTCCCACTTTCTTTTTGTTTCTGCTTATTAGGTTTTCATTTGTTTAGAACTTCTCAGTGCATCGTTGTGTTTAGATTTAAGTGCGGGTTGTAGATTTATGTAATCCAGAGCGAGATTATTTTCAGCGCGTATTTTGTATTTGTATTTTTTATTATGTTTTTGTCACTGATTGTTGTAGAGCGTAATAAACAAAAGTGGGTGAGAATCAAGGAACTAAATAAAATGCAGTGAATTTGGCTCAGTTAGAGTCAGGTAATTTTGTGTACGCAATGGAGGCAAAAGTTTCACGAGTGAGCCTTTGTCGGGAATGACTGCGACCTCTTCCGGAGGTTTTTTGTGTACTTCGGATGCATATGGCAAAAAACAAAATGGCGAGTGAAAGATGTTTCATTCTACAACTGAAAATTTTCTCAATTAGACCCAAATATTACTATTTCGGGCCCATTCTTCTTGCAGCAGCTTGATAATTCCGGCAATTATTGTAATAACGTAGGCAATTTCAGAGGTTTAATTTCCATAAAACTATAAACATTCACTTTTCGCCAAATTTTACTCCTCATACTACCTGAAAAAGGGGAAATTCCTCGAGTAGAGCAGCATTGGACGCCGTTCACATACAGTCCGGGAAAATCAAAAATATGGTACAACGGAAATCCCTTCCAGTAAGGGCATAATCTAGAAAACTTTCGGCGCGTAAACACGCAAATAGCGTTTACTGCGGTTACACTGGCGGTTCAAGTGTCAATTTAAAGAGTTGATCGGAAGGAATTATGCACTGGAGGCTCAAGTGTGGTAAATTGTCCACGTTTTTTCCTGTGCTCGTATTCTGCTCCTCTGAGGCAGCAAGTGCGAATGGACGGTGCTTTGGAAAAGATAAACAAATGAAGGCTCGCATGGGTTTGATGGAGTTACGCCGCCATCTGGTGAAAGCAGTCCAAGCCGTATTAGCAGTGATTTCCACCATCATCATCTCATGAGCCGGGTTGAGTCCAATGGAGGACACAAGCCTCTTCCTGTCACCATAGGCGTGCACATGCCTCCCGATAAGGGGGGGGGGAGTTTTGTAGCAGCACTCTTTCATCTCTTTTGGGTAGCAGTTAACTATATGGTGCAAAATTTGCGTCTCCCTTCCCTCCTCTCCCTGCGTCCGCCTATGCCTGTAACAACCAATTACATATTTACTATAACATCCAACTGCACCCATTCTAATACAGGAAATTTCTTGACATTCTCATTGCATCTGATTATCTACCACACGTGGCTGCTTTCTTCTTATATGTAGCCGATCCCTAATTAATAATCAGCTTCCGGCCAGCGGCTCGGCGCTTTACGTGCCCTACCTGCGTCCATCTCTCTGTTCCAGCTATAGTACTCTCAGCTCGTGCTAGATTTCTAGTCTACGCTACTTCGTTTCTATTAATCTGTACCTTTTCATTTTTATTTGTTTTGCTCTCCGTGCGTTTTCCATTGAAACATGCAGCCGTTTTTCAAGGCAATAAAAAAACTTGTAATGTCTTCGATTGTAACGCGCACCACATTTTCATGCTTATTGATGCTTCGATGCACAGCCTTTCCTCTAATCATTAAAATCTCTCTCTCGGTACACAAGATCAGCTTATTTTAAAGAGTTAGCTTTTCTTTGCTCGTTCCTTCGGGCCGTCGATGACATCTGTAGTTCAAACCTTGGTAGCGCTCCAATAGCATCATGGCAGCGTTTATCTTTCGACGGGAACTACAGCGTTGGCTGTGCACCCAGCGAACTTGATAGAGCGTCAAGTCTCTGTGCACCCTGGCTGGGAGCGTCAGCAACGGTTGCGCGCTCGGCGTGGGGCTGCCCGGCTTAGCCAGTGCGTGCTTACAAAGCTACTACACACAAGGTCGCCTTCTTTTTTTTTAAACCCAGCGTCATGTTGAACTTAGTGCATCCTAGCAACCGATGTTTCCATGTTGGCCAAGTCCGGTTGACGCGTTACTGACGGAGTTCTTGAGATGCTAACGATAAAATCGAAGTGGAAGAAACACCAAGCCGCTATTTTGTAACACCGAATGCAATAGGGCGTATTGGCATAGTTTCAGTTTCGTACTCGATTCTAACGGCCATATTATTTTAAGGCGACACTATCCGAAAAAAGGTGTGCGTAAGAATCGAGTAAATACGATATTCTTTTGTTATAGTAGCTTACACTTCCCGCCGCTCCAGGATAACCTTCAAGGATATTAGTAAGAGGCTCAAAACATAAATAATGGTTATTTCGTGTGCACATAATGATGTACGCAAGCATAGGAATTTATAGTACACTGCACGGGCTCGGGCCGGCCCGAAAGCCCGGGCCCGGCCCGGCCCGCGGGCCGGGTCGGGCCGGGACATGATTTGTTTTGCCGGGCCTGGGCCGGGCCCGGGCCTGAAGTTGCGGGCCCGGGCCGGGCTCGGGCTTAAAGCTGCGGACCCGAGCCGGCCTTCGGTTTGTACAGAAACGGCTGATGTCCGACTATTCATTCACTATTGCAGAGTGAAGTACACAACTGCGGCATTGGAGCAGCGACACGGATGAGCTATGGGTTATAGTACGCGCTGAGAAAAAACTAAGCTTTATTCATTGACTTAGTTATTTCCCTATTTCCGCGCCGCGGTGGCTTAGCGGTCAAGTTTCTTGACTACTGAGCCAGTGAACCAGGGTTTGCTCCTAGCCTCGGCGGCCGCATTTTTATTTAGGTGGCAAGCATGACAGCCATGTACTTTGTAGTATCATTGCTCGTTGAAGAAACCCAGGTGGTCGAAATGATCCGGAGTCCTTTGCTTCGGTGCCTCTCACAGCCCCCAAAACATAGCTTTTATTTTTAGCTATATCATTCTCATGAGAGAAAATTCACAAACTAAAGCGCGTTTGGTTTTCTTTTTGATCAGCTGGCCGGAAGATCTCGTAAATTAGATAGCCACAAAAGCTTGCGAGAGTTTGTAGATCTCATCTCATAACCACATCTATCCCTCCTCGCTTCTTCAAGAGCCTTGTTGTCATGACAATTGTTCTGCCGTATAAGTTATCACGTGGTTCGCGCGTTATCTTTTGGTCCACCAGTAAAAGTAAAATTCAACCTGCCTTAATTGGCCATTGATCGTTCGTCATCCCAAAACATACCTATAAACTATTAGAAATGCATTCGGGAAGAACATATAAGTTTAGGATGCTTATAGTCTTCAAATACACACCCCGAAATACTCAAGCCTTTCAGCTTTTCGTTTCTGCTGAAAGGCGACCAGTTCGGCTATAAGTTCAACCTGAGAGATCGCGTTCACTAAAAAAATGTCATCCCACTGCTTGCTAGCCAGCTTTAATGTTTATACTTCACTGGCGGCAAAATATAACCGATTACAATCATGGGGGAATGAAAAGTATTCTATTACGCTCGTATGCAGCCCTTTTTATTTGGCTCTCCGAACTTCCTAGTTCATCTTTGCGCACGTACACGAGATCACTGTCCAAAAGACAGGCCTGGCGAGCGCTACTATTAATCACTTCCTTCTGGGTTAAAAACAACCAACTTTCCTCAACCCAAACTGCGGTTTCAGAACCTTTGTGGGCGAGTTCCTTATCGATCTAGTCGCAGTCTGCTTGCGCAGAGTGAGCAGTATACCTCAAGCGTTACTGTGATACGGGCCGGGCCGGGCCCGGGCTGGGCCTCACTCCGGGATTCACGGACCGGGCCGGGCTCGCTACAGCGATAATTTAGCGGGCCTGGGCCGGGCCCGGGCTTGAAGCCGCGGGCCTGGGCAGGGCTCGGGCTTAAGGTGTCGGGCCCGGGCCGGGCTTGGGCCTCAGATTGTGGCCCGTGCAGTGCTCTATTAGGAAATCTAAAACAGACGCTATTAGTGGAGTAGGCTAGCCGACTACCAAAAATTCTATATTTTTGACACTTCTAACCATGACAATGCTCGACGGCAAGGTCTACCTAACCAATTACTTAATTCAAATCTGAATTAGGGTGACAGTGCCGTTTCTGTTGGACACTTGGAACGTAAAATATTTAGGGACACTTAAGCTCCGCCTTAAGGGTGCGACGCGGTGCCGTTAATCGGTCTGTTCAGCTGCCTGGGGTCCTCTCTGCGCATTCCTCCGCAGACACGGACACTGTTCTTTCCTTCACTATCACATAACGCCAAACCTAAACTTAAGAATACAATGCGATAACATAAGAGATACGGCGCAAGTACTTCTTCTCTGTCGCCTAGGTTCTCCACTTTACATTCACAGATCGCGGGAGTCGTCATGCGTCTCCTGGCGCAGTGGTAAAACAGTTAAGCGATGTGTTTTTCACCCGGCAGGTGGCTGTTTAAAACACCTACACCGGTGGGACTCGTGAGCCAGAGGTGGCTCTCCTCGAGCAGACTCTCGCGACCAATCATTAGTTTAAAGGGCAACTGCAGAGGTTTTAGAATTCGACGAGCTTAAAGGGGTCGAATGCCTAAAACTTGCAGGTGGAGTACGACAAGTGCTTTAGGGTTATCACTTGAAGTGGTGACGTAATTGCCGACTAAAATCGCGATGGCCTTGAAGTTTCCCCGTAGCGCACAGCACAGTATGTGTGTGTGTGTTTCGAGGGGGGGGGGGGGGGGGGGGCATGATGTTTTCATCTACGGAACCGGAACAATTTCAACGCATAAAATCATGCTTTAAAGGAAGGTAACCAATGGCTCTAAAAGCAAAGCTCGCCGAACAGTGTTGACAGCACCTATAGACGCAAGGCTGGGTGTAACGTTGTTTAGAAATGGAGGTTTGAGGCCGACCACGGCTTACGGTGTCAACCGCCCTTAAACGTGCATTGAACTGAAATACACTGCTCGATATATTGAGTGACGCTCTTCGCATAATGCATCAGCCTCAGGTGATTTGTTGAAGGAAAGGGAAGAATTTTCGTTTCGCTTTTTTGCCTTTTGAACGTTGTTGGTGTCGGCATAGGAGCAACAACCTTCACCATCCAGATGTCCACTCAGCACCCGAATGAAAAAAAGCGATAGAAAAATCGAATTCAAGGATGTGATTGCAAGGCGACGAATGTAAAAACGAAATGCACAACCAATACTGCTAGCGCGGATTTTTCGCATCACATCGTGGGACAGATTGTGCATATTTTTCTTTTTCGGAGACATCTCATATATTACCTTTGGACTTTCAGTTTAGTCACGGATTTTGTGCCATGTCTTTCATTAGGTATGCCTGCGCCTGTCTTGCATGAAACGTGTGCACATAGCTTAAATAGTGCGGTGAATGTTTACTGGGAACGAATGCAAGAGAAGAGATGACTTGTGCTTAGTCACTATGGAGGTCACAAGAGCAGGGGCTCTTCAACGTTTGTGGACATGAAGTTCTTTAACGCTTCGGCCCTCTAGTGGGGACCGAACAAATAATCTGGCTGGTTGACGGTGTCGACGGCACAAAGCCAGAAAAGATGGGAGCAGACATCTGATGTTTTTAATGCAAAGGCGATTAATTTGGAAGTTAAGTCGGGTGGTATTTACATAACATTCGATGATATTTTGTTCATTCCTTTAGAAGGTAATTCTTACGCGCGAAATAGGATAACGTACTCCTCATGTGCCTTGTCGCTTGCTTTCACACTCGCTTGTTTCTCAAAATAAAGCTGTTTCAAAGTTTCAAAGTTTATTTCCCATCTAACACTACAGATGGAGGAATCGTAGAAAAAAGCTGCCCTTGGGCAGCTTGACGAGTCTACAATCCTAATTATTGACAGGGAGGCAACACAAGAGTTTATACAATTTTAAAAAACAAGCACATCAAGGAAGCACCCAAGAATACACGAAACAGCAATATGTATACATAATGAAATTTAAACCATGTTATTCAAAAACAAATTATGTAGTTCACGACGTGAAAAAGAAAACAAATCGAGGTTAATGTGGATATACCTATTTAGAAGAGATGGAAGTGTGTACTGAAGGCATTCCCTACCAAGATTTAGCCGAGGTGTTGGCACTGTCCATTCTTCGCCACGTCTTGTTGGATAGACTGATTCTTTTTTCCTTAGTTCTGCTAAATTTTTAAGATTTGTTACATTTTTCCTGATTTCTGTTTTAAAAGTAACACTGAGGCGATATTTATAAAGATTATGTGCTTTAATAACTCTGGAATGACAAAAGAAAGCTGCAATTCGATTTCGGAACGGTAAATTATATGTATCTTTTTTGCATTAAATGAATACGTTCAAGGTTAGTGAATGATGTAGTGCCCCACACGAACTGGCAATAGTTTAAATGCGAGTTGAATATTGAATTGCATACCAGCATCTTAGTTTTTGTGGGAAGTATGTATTGTAGACGGCCTATAACACCAGTGATTTGAGCTATTTTTTTTTCAAGATATAATTGACATGATAATCCCATGACATACTGGCAGAAAATATAACCTCAGTGCATTTAAACTGCTCAACAATTTCTATAGCCCGCGAGTTTAATATAATTCCATGATTATATGAATATTTCAAGTATTATGTTACCACACTTTAAATAATATTAGCACATGCAATTCCCTGATTCATCGCAACCACTCACTAGCGCGCCCTATCTTCTTAAGTCCGTGTCGCCGTCGTGTTCGTGAGTCTAATCGATGGGAACGAAAGAATGAGAATAAAAAGGAGAATACAGAGTGAACAAAAGAACACAAATGGCGTTTGGTGTATCGAGAAGCAGGGTGACTAATTTAGTTTCTTGAGTAGAGGCAAGAACAGTTCGTAGCGCGTACCAACCTGCCCCATTTTAATTATTGGCGTAGGTAAGAGCCTGCAGTTGTTTAAACAAGTGCCTTTTGATATGGTACCCCAGAGAAAAGTTACAGGGATTGAAAGGGACTACTACAACTCCATGTTTTCAACTCCGCGTTCTGATCGGGCTTCCTCAACAGGTAGGGGTATGACGGTAGCCGGGCAGGAGTGACAACTGGTACCTAATCTTAGGTCTTTTTTTGCTACACTCCGCAACGGCGTGCTACGCTTCCAGTGACCGACCAAGGACTTTCCTTGTTTCCGCTTTCCGTTCCTCCTTATTCCTCCATGAAACTTTCCTGCCCACTAGCTTTCATACAGTGAGAAGAATCGCTACTTCATTGCGCTTCAAGTGCGTCTGTAACTGTCTCTTCCCATTTAGCCGCCGGTGTGCACAAGACAAAAATTGTTTACTATTGGATGTCAGAAACGTCTCGTGCTTTCCGTCTTCCGATGTCTATAATTAAACCCACTAAATTTCGCTTCTTGCTTTTCTGCCATCGCGATTCTCGGATATTGCCGATTAAAGCGCTCGGAATTCCGACAAGGCAGAACCCTTTGTTGGCCGCTGGTCGTATCCAGCGAGCCATCTCATTGCGGTTCGATGCGGGAAACGAAAAACAGAGAGTACTCCAGTGTGACGCGTACCCCTCGCTTTGGCCGAGAACCAGGGACAGAGAGGCAAGATTATTTACAGTGTGGCTGCCACAGACAGGCCCAGGCAGGCGTGAAAGTCAGGCCTTTTTGCGCCGCGGAACGCCCGCTCGCTGCCATAGACTTCCTGGAAACGCCGATAACATCGGTAACGAGGAACCTTCATATTCTGTCCCAGAGAGGGAAGAAAATGTGTCGACGGCTGGAAATCGGAACGGCATTTGCCTTCTCGCTCGGTATCAGCCGAGCTCGCGCAGCTTGCCTTGTGATGCGAATCATAAGGGCATTTTATTTTGATTTTGATACTACCGAAGAATACCCGAACGCATAATAAATGACACTGGGGTTTCGCATCTGAACCGTCTCCACGGGCTATCAGCTATAGGGACACGATGCGGAAGCGTTCCCTACATCCGATGGTGGCTGGCTAACTCCGAATTAAAGAACAATAGCGTGGCTCGCAGTTTACCGATCTGTATCTTGTGTATCGGTGCGAAGGATCTGAGACATCTTCACTCGTTCCAATTTGACCTCTTTAAGTTCGGTCCTTTATCGAAGGGAATGGGTTTACTGTCCATAAGCTGGTTTAACGGAACTAGACGTAGCGGGTTACCCACGGAGCCGCTAGTTACACCGTGAGTTGTCTTACCTAAGTGTTCAATATAAATTATGGACATTACGGCCTACTTAAACAACCAGAATATCGCTGGTGAACACATACGTAGTTTGATTCAACTTTACGATGGTCCAGCTTTTTTCTGAACGTAATGAAAAGATCGTACAGTCTGTGGTAAAAATACTTTTGTATTCTGACTGAACATATTCTCTTAACCATTGAGTTTGCTTTGTTGTTTAAGTTCAGCTGATTATTCCATGAAATGAATGATCCATCCGGCACCTGTGATTACTAGGTGCGAGAATCTTAGGCACGAGCAACTAGCAATGAACAGCTTTCGTATCTGGCAGGCACATCGCCGAATATGAAATATGCGTGTCATTGCTATGACTCTCGTTGCCATGATGAATGATGAGCGCTGGATGAATCCATATACGATTCGGGAAGCGCCTTCAGAAATCCTTTAAAATTGGTGCATGAGTATATCAAAACACGCTCAAGCCTATACACAACGAAAGAACCAAATTTGAGCTACTACCAGCTGCCTCGGCAGCAGTAATGGATGACTCCTTGATTGCAACAATCCCACTGACTTAGCACGTTCTTATGTCACGCAGGCTGTCACCACGCACGCGACGCGTTATCAGCGCAAAAAGAAAGCCTGAATATAACATCTGCGCAAATGCGCTTAATATGCCTGCTGACCAAAGCGAAGGCGGGAAAACAGAACGTGCACGAGCATATAAACTTCGGCGTGGAGGATATGGTCGAAACGGCGCCCGAGCGCTGCCACATGCCGGAATAATGAGCTATGGTAATTTGTCGTCCAAGCCCGCAGCGGGCATTTCGCCCGAGCGAGCTAGCGAGCCAGCAAGCCAGCCAACGCGCATTCTAAGCGGCGGCCGGTCAGCCGGCAGGACGGCCGGCAAATGTGTAGCGGCCGAAACGAGGTGTGTCCCACGCCCGCGGCCACATTCTCGCTATCAGCGGAACGCACGCACGTCCAGGCGGAGGGCGGCGGAATCACGTTCCCACCAGCGGCAAATGCGGTGGCGGCAGGCAGCGCGGTTATCGCGCGACACGCACCCGAAAGTGAGACTAGAGTCGGCCGCCGGCAGCGAACCCTCTTTCCCTGCCTAAGCACTCACGCACACGCGTATGCCGAAAGGGAAGCGGAGAGGACACACATAGACACACACAGCCGCGGCCCGCTATTCTGCTCGGGCCGCGGCAAGCTATAGCTGGCGCAGCCGACAGGATCATCGATGGTCCCTTCGGCCCGAAAGTGGACCAAGCACAAGGACCACCACGCATCCGCCCGCTGCCGCACCCTTTCCCTCTTTCTCCGTTGCTGTTCTTTCGCTGCCTCTTCTGCTGTCTCTTTCTTCGCAGGACCCGCCCTACTTTCGACGTTTTCTCGTGTTTTGCGGGTAGCCGAGAGAAGGAGAGAAATCGGAGAAGCGCGCTCCTCCTGGCCCGGCCACTCTTCTCCCGGAATACGGCAGCCACCGCCGACTGTGCGGGGCCCGGAATGAAGTGGAGCACTTCCTTATCCTTCTATAAAAACCGTGCGGAGCCACTGTCCCCAACTTATTCAATCTGATCCTGCGCGGTTATTCGGAGGTGCGTTTCGAGAGCGCGCGCGTAACGCCATCCCCGGCATGATACTACGGGTGAGTCTTGAGCCGCGAGTATTGCCGAGCGGGAACCGGTAGTCAATGGCGCACTTTACATGCCAAAGCAGGAATTGAAATTATGAGATGTAAAATATTCAAGGGAACTTCGGGATAGCTTCCTCTGTATAATCGTGGCTTAGTGGGCCTCTTGTCCTGAGGCAAAGCATTACCTCTTAATGCTACTGTCACATTGTCTTCTTCTGTTCTGTGGTGAAGGTTACGTGGCCAAGTGCCAGAAACGGTGGGCGCTGGATTATAGAAGCCTTGGCTAGCCCAAAGAACTACTTCATAGCAATAGACCAAACGAACACGGTAAATTTGCGGCGCTGCAGTCCGTTGTAGGCTTTAAACCATTACTAATGGTTGCCGCTGAACGAAGCAAGTGTCCTCTTGATGAAATGCATACAGCTTCCATTATTCCGACTGCTACTATTTCGGAGATCCCCATTTTCGTTGTACTGACGCAAAATGCGGTGCAGCCATTAGGAAGAAAATCTCTTGCTGCAGAGACTTTAGGTAGCAGTTGAGGGTCGTTCAAAGTTCATTGGCTCCTGGCGTTGTTTTCTTTTCATCTCATGCTCCTGCGCTGATGACTCGTGAAGACCTTCGCCCTGGTGGCGCTCGCAGTAGCAGCGTCCATCCGAACCTCCTTCGCCGGACACAGCTTCGATGGCCACCAGCAAGATCCCGGCGGCTTCCAGACAATCGTGGAAGGACTCTCGCGGCCACACCTGGTCGAGCCTCAGGGCACGCCTGTAGGTATAAGCATTGTGCCGCTTCACCACCATCACACCGGCGGCGTCGGATACCAGTCACAGTCCGTGGCGCCCGTGACCGTGCATGTGACCCAAGTGGGCGTCCACCAGTCGCCCGTGATCGGTGTGACCGCGCCGGCCGGCGTGCGCGACGGCGCCCTTGCCCTGCACGCCTCGCATCTGCTGCTCAACGCTGTATCCTCGCCGGGAATGGTGGTCCATGGCGCGCCGGTTATCGGCGGCGCCGCCTACCAGCCGGCTGCAGGCGTAAGGCCGGAGCCCGTCGCGGCTGTGGTGCCCGTTCAGCCAGCCGTCAGACAAGTGCCGGAAGTGTATGTGAGTACCTGAGTGAATGGGAGAGAGGGGTCTGAGTTGGCAGGGGGAGAATGGGAGGGGGGGGGGGGGACGCAGGCTGATAGGCCAGTGCGCCAGCAGCAGTGGCAGGCCGTATACATATGGCGCTTAGAGCTCAATGTCTAGCTTCGTAACTGGTTTTTGTGTTTAACGTCGTGCGGTGTAGCGAGAGTAGTATTACAACGGAAAGGTGCTAAACTGTACGATGGTGGCTTCAGGTTCGCCCACCACTGGATCGCATCCTTCGGCCCTTTCCGATACCAGGCTTGCGTGGATCGCCATCGCAAAGGCTGAAAGAAAGCGTGAACCGAGTGGGAGTGTTGGCAATTTCTATTCGTGCCACAAAGCGAGTAGCTTGAGTAGCCTCTGTAAATAATGTGCTACTTTTTGTGCATGTGAAAGTGCCGACTGATGTGAAGTGTTATTTCTGTACCTTGTTCATCTACCAACAATATTGAATGGTCATTTATCATGTTCCGCAAAGATAGGAATATATGAAACGCGAGAGATGTTGCTAGACGGCGCTGCGAATGCGAGGACACAAAATACGTTGACTGTTGCTCTTCGTCTGCAAGATATACTGTGTTGTCGCGTACCTATTTTATGTGCTTGCCTGTGGACGATGTGAACAAAACAGCTGGTGGGCTTTGTGTTTGGATTAATTTGCGTTTCTCTACGACGGGATTTCACTGCCACGAGAGGTCGAGAATAGGCCCTGAATGGTGGAAAATAAATGAGGTATCAGGGGTAACACGGAGATTAGAGCGATTTCTTTCTGCTGAGACTCTGAAGGGAAGGCAGCCCGCAAAAGTTTCTTAAGCACAAATGTGAAATTAGGCCAGAAGTGTCGGTGCACCTTTTCGTAGGCTTTAATGCTGGCGAAAAGGAAGGTACATGCGAGCAAAACACAAATTGAGTTGTGAACCTAAATTTGGCATGCGGCTTGAACCAACATCCTGAACGTACTTTGAACGAACATTCATGTGGCATAACTGCAAGCGCGCGTTATGCATGGAACAGAGAGATTTTCGAGCGAAAGTGAATGCTGCCAAGTCAGGAACAGACCAAGGTAACCAAATCGTGCCTCGATTCCACTAAATATTTGAAACGACAATTAAATCATGCACGCCGCCGTAGCGAGTACGATGTTCTGGCCGCTAGCGAGCATTCCTGACGGAGTGGCGCCATCTAACGAACAACCGCGGACTTTCTGATCCCGGGAAGTGGCGCGGAAGTACGTGCTTGAAATATGGAGGCGATAACCGACGTCGGTCCGATTTCGTCAATGTCGAGAGTTTCTAGACGCGAACCAAAAGGGGAAACACCCGTCGATAGAGGCACATTGACAAGCATAAAAGTTACGTTAATGGTACTGGTCTCATTTGTACACATCTAGACACAAAGTTCTGCAGTTAAATGCGATAGAATTTCCCGTTGTTCGATCCAATAGGTGAATGACAGGTCGTATCACGCCATATTTTGCTTTCGTTGCTCTCTCAAATCTCTCTTATTTTCTTCAGATCGCCTATCAAAATAAACTCGGTGCAGCTTTTGAGTGCATTGAGAACTGTAGAAATATTAACTGGGGCTTATGGCCCTTTTCCGCTAACCCCTATAGCATCATAAATCGTTGGCAACAAACAAACTTGCCAAACGGAGCACCGAAGAAATAGCTTGTGCATTTCAACGGCGCATGTTCGGCGAGTATTTCTGATAGTGGATGCCGGGCTCTAGCGATTGTCGAGGGATGAGAGCGAACCATTCGCGAATCATTCCTACATGCAAAATTCTTTGGTTGTTTGGCCCCTAAATAACTGGCAGAGAGATTTGCTTGCACTTTCACTGCAAGCAGATTGCAAGACAAAATATTATTCTTGTATCGTCCTCGTGAAGAGCAGCAAGTCTTGGTTTATGATTTTTTTTTTCACAGCGCAACACGAACGGGACAGGAGACGAAAGGGTGACACAAACAAGCGCTCACTATCAACTAGTTTTTATTGAAATCATGAATACTTACCAAGTCGCCCAAATTTCCGCCTTGCTGAAGTTTTGGTTCTTTTCGCGGTTTGCCTGAAGGATTTTGCGGCTCATTACAATTCCTGAAGTGCCAAATGGCGCTAGTTCCCGAGTTAACTATTCAACCGAAATGAAAACGAATGACAGAATCTTTTGTTCATATTCCAATATGAAAAGAAAAGTGAATTTGTTGATTCTAGGCATGTGTTATTAAGGGGAAGGCTCTTTCTGTAGCGCACGCATACCGGGCGCAACTTTATAATGTCACTGAGATAATAAATTGTACTTTTAAGTTTTTACTGTCGAAAGGTTGCTGCGCATGCCTATAATTGGCACTATCGACATTTATTGAATGCGCTTTAACCTCAGCAAGTGTGCTGGCTTAGGCATTCGTTGTAATGTGTACTCGATATCATCACATTCAACTGCTGATGTTTGAAACACATCAGCCACGTTCTTGAGCCTGCGCTTTGCTCACAGCTAGGTATGTCAGCGGTGCAAAGCGCACGCTAGAGAAAGTATTCGCATGGCTCTGCTTTCACTTCTCGTAACATTGGGGTTAACTAAAACAAGTGAAAGGCAATGGTATATAACTAGAGTTGAATACTAGAGATACTTGGCTCGATACAGGATAATATTTTTGGGCGAGGACTGCCATTACATCTTAGTGATCTAGGCCAGCAAGTACACGTGACACACAAAACCACAAGAATAGTATAAATGAGAAAACTTCAGGGCTACTAACATGCTCATTATGTATCCACAAAATATACACTCCCCACTAACTTGTTTAAAACATACTTGGTAGACTGCTGCTAAAGAACTGGCTCACTGTTGACCGAAGCTACTTTATATAGTCACATATCTGCGACGTCTCAAACGAAAAACACACGCGACCAATTTCCCCACGTTCACTGCACGTGTAAACAGCTTGTGGGACAGCCACGATGCACGTAACCCTAGTAGGCGTACCGGTGTTTTGAAGCTTGATGCAAGCTTATGACATGAATGCATTCTTGCCACACTGTGGCGTAAAACAGGGTTTCTCGCATCCGTCTTTTTCTTGGAGCGCTTAGCTGGGTGCATTTTCATTTTCGGCGACTTTGGGTAAAAGAATTTGCTCAGTTGTTTCCGACAATGTTATATGATCTTTTCGATTCAAGGAGTAAATTCCCGAGCTGATATTTTAAGTTTGGTCATGCCCACATCGAATAAACCGACTTTGGTGCAGAAATGAACCGTTCCTCTTTGAAGGGTAGTCGTGTGTGCTACTACGTAACTTCTTCTCTTCACAAACTCCTCCCCCCAGCATGGTTACCGTGCAGCTCCGATAAGAACTACAATATCCGCATCCTGACTCGGAAAAATCGGTTTGTTGAGTGCATCAACCTCGTAATACCGTTTATTACAAGGACCGTATTACTTTACTCTGACGTCGTTGTCGCGAACATTGTGTACTTGTTTCATATAGCAAGAACATATACTCCGCAAGATGGTGCATGCTGGCGGACCCTTAAGGTTTTAATTTTTTTCGGTCAATACAGGACGATACGCTCCTTCACAAATACTTACTGACGACATAGAAGTGCGATTCTACGTCTGAGATTTTAGCGACGAGTTTTAATTTCAAAATTCTCGTCATATAGCAAATTTTCAGAAAATATCATCTGTTCACATATCAACAACGTGCAGAGAGCGACATTGTGGTCATACTGCAAAATGCAAGGCAAGAGGATGTTTAATACCAACCGATTAATTGGCACATTTTGCTGACGACCTAAAGTGATAGTCGAGATTGAGCAATTTGTGCGCACCCTATTAACAGCTCTGCTGGCTGTTTGGAATCGGTTTTTTAAGTAATTGGGTCCATTTAAGCCTGGAAATTCCAGGAATATCAAGCTTGCGCTTGAAGCTACAAGTGGCATACCCTACAGCAAAGTGGCGCTGTGAAACTAAAAATTAAATCGGTTCATTCGGACTCGTCAAGGTGCCACTGAACAGCTTTTTTTTTACAACAATTCCATCTGTACTGTAAGATGGGAAAATGAACTGATTTGATTTGATTTCAAATTCAAACAAAATACGTCCCTTTCAGTGTGAATATATGTCCACTTGAATATCAGCTGATCGACGTCTTCTTTGAAGACTGATGGATGTTCTTCACAAGGATGCCTTATTAATGTATATAAAAGCATCAGTCACATGGTCGGGAGTAGGCGTGACTCACCACAAACGAAATCGAGAGAAAGGTGTGAACGGAAATATAAATTAGAAGAGCAATAGATTTTTTTTTCGGCGACCAGCGCAAGATAACAGGAACAGATATGAAGGTACGCCCTACACAGCCTTCTCAGATTGGTGCTGAGCTTTCTCTTCTATCCGCAGCCACTGCTCATACAACTGGCCTGGTTGATACAGGTGCCTACAATACGGCGCTAGAAGAATATTTGCAGACTGCGTTGGCTTTTTCAAAATCCAGCATAAGTTATCTTAAACGGCCCGAATCATCAAGGCCTCGTGTATGATTTATAAACAGTGCGGTGTTTAGAAGATTAATATAGCACTATCTATGGTAGTTATTTTGCGAGACCACAGCCTTCGTGGTCTTGTCCTTCAATGAAATACGGTCTTGTAATGTGTCCCGAAATTTCTTTTCTGAAAAATAACATTCTCCAGTAGTGCGTGCGTGCTAGTCTAGAACAATTCGGAAATAGGCGCGGCGTTGATTGAACGGGATTAAGCGTTAGGTGAACGATAGAGACAACCAAGCTAAGCTTCATCGTAGACAATATCGTGTTGTTAGTGTATGCGTACAAATAACTGAACGCATTAATATATTCGAGGTGAAATGCAATCCCCAGCGGGACTTCTCTTTTACTTTTCAGCGTCAACAAGTAGGTTATCGGTCTAATATTAACATTTAATGCGCTGGAAAATTAAATTCCAAAGTATAACTTGCAAGAACTGCGAAGCTTCACTGTGTCAGGTATACGAACGGATCCGCCCGAAAGGTAGTCTAATGTAGAAATGCTAAAGCTACTAAATCCACTGAATCTGTCTTGTGGTCAAGTTGTAATAGAAAGAGCACATCATCGCAAGAAACATTAAGCTAATTACGCATTAATAATTTATGGCGTATTAACACTGCGGCCCCCACTACAGCATTGTACAGAGAGTGTGAAGAAGGTTCTCGTGAGAAACAAGCACTACTTTTATGTGGAACGGTTTACTATTCTTATTGTTCCATCTTTTCCGGTTACATTCTAAATCCCGCGATAGATTTAAGCCGCCTTGAATGCCCGCGAGAGAGGCGCGATTGAAGTACCCTGTTACGTGCTTCGAATAAGCGAAGACCGGTTTAAGCCAGGCCCGCTGACCCCGACAAGCGCGACAGGTCACTGATATTCGGCTCGGATTAGGAAGTCCTGCCAACCCGCAACTGGTTTCTCCCAGAGGCCGCGACTGGGAAGCACGCGCAGTCATTTCCGATAGCGATAAGCACAGTCCGGAAGCCAGTGACAAAAAAGGTGACGGTTTTATTCGGATACAGAAAGTAGACAGAAACGGCGGCGCAGTGTCGCGTTGAAACCAGTTATCTGTGTGAATATCGAAGCCTGCTCTGGCACAGGCTACCTATCGCTGTTTAGAGGATGCTTGGGAACGGTGCGAGATCTGCGATCTCTGTGGAGCCACTGATAGTTGCACGGATTTAGTTCAGATTACTGTTTATTTGCCCTGAACGCAAAAATATCCTCCTAGGATAGCTGCTGGTGAGGGAGAGCAGCAGGTGCATTGTTGTTTCGAACTTAGGCATTGGGGTTAGACGTGATATATATATATATATATATATATATATATATATATATATATATATATATATATATAGACTGCAGTACTTTAATACACTTGAGAAAGGCTGGTCCTCCAGCAGAAACGTCGTGAATTAAATCTTGTTATGTGTTTCAAGTTCTGGTGACTTTATCTTATATATATATATATATATATATAGCGTTTGTCTGAGGAGCTTAAACCTTTACAGCCTTATAAGGACAATTGGAATTACTTAACTGCGCCCCTTAGCACAAATAAAGGCTCAGTTGTAATATATTGATTTACTCTAAGCGAAGTGCAAACTTACTCTAAAAAAACCTCCGCCATATTAAACTGTCTTCAGAAACGGTAGCTTTTCAGCCACTACTGATGCTCATGCTCTGCGGGTAAAGATAAAAGTTGTGCACTGTAAACGTGCCGGAGAGCATCATTAAGCGTTTCTGGAAAGCAATGTGTTGCGAACCTGAACAACATGAACCGATGTCGTGAGGAAGCTGTGTATTTGTTCCGAAAATGAACTGGGTTCGTTTAACACATATCATGCCCAAAATGTTATTATTCGAACCAGCTTGCCCTGTTAGGATTCAACGTTGGCTTAAGCGCCAGTTAGTCACGAACAAACCAGAGCTTATTATGGCATAACATTGAGCCTGGGCCAACATTTATTTGGAATCCTGTTTCCATGAGAAGCACAAATGGAATGTTGCATTTGGCAAACGCAATAATCTGAGCATCTTTGGATAAGGCAGCCTTATTCTCGACGTTTTATTCCGTCCACTGACCTAAGCGTTTGGAATTCCGGAGACGCGTACGATTTCGGTCGCATGCGCGGGGGACAGCGATTACGACTGTGGGACACGAAAATAACGCTCAAATTCAGAACATGGCTAGAACGTTAGCTTCTAGATAAGTCTATTTGTGATTGTTATCCGGCGACATTTCTTGCTGCGGCTGCGCTATGCATTATTCAGGCTTACACAATCTCATTTTCTATGACCGCTTTCTCGGGCTTGAGCTCGCACAGAATATATAAAGCACTCTGTCCTGCTTTATATCCTTATCTCTTGTCCAACAACTTAAAAGAAAGTGTTCTTGTGTTTCATTGAAGCGCGTGTAAGTCGTAAGGTCAGTAAATACTTATGGTATGGTGTTCGCTAATATCTGCTGATGTTTGAAATTACTTACGAGCTGCCTGTATCCAACCCGCCCCCACACACATATATGCGCCAACTCGTGTGCTTATTAGGGTCGTATGAATTCAGATGGCACGTTTTTCCAAGTAACCGCGGATAGGTACAAGTTTATTTCATGACCCACTGTTACGCAGCTAACATCTTAGTGCAGCTGGTGAACGCAGGGGTCTTCTGTGACGTTGGCGACGACTTGATGCTCTTAGAGACAGTCCTTTGTACACCCATTACTGTGAAGTGGGTCTAGTGGGTCAGCCTTTTTGCAGCAATATTTTTTTTATAAGGCACGTTATATTGTTCGCCTCACGTTACTGTCGTCGTAGTTAGCGGTAACTAAAACGTCAACCCTACTGGAAGGAAATATTGATATCCAGGTGTGCACGTCGGTCGTGCGGTAGACGTGGGCGGAGAAGGCGAGGTGCGCTCGAAAATATACCGGCTATGGTCGTACCATCCAGGTGAACTTGAAGCCGAAGGACGTTTAAGGAGTGGGGGACTGTAGGGGACACATTAAATGAACATCTATCTTCCCTATTTTTCTCTAGGGGTTGGAAAAAGGTATTGATTTTTTCTAGTGAATGTATTATTTCGACTTTCCCACATCATGTCTTCTGCATTCGCTTTTTTTCTGTTCATCCATCCCTCCGCGCAAGTGTACATGTGCAAAGGCCAACCTATGCCAAGCTACATCCCTGAGGTTACCTAAAACGCCGCGAAACAGGTAGACTACACCATTGTACAGAAAGCGCTGTAATGCGTGGCATTCAATGGAAGCGCATCTCAGTGATACAGGTCTAAGCTCACCTGGATAAGAATGGGGCACCCATGTAGTTATAGACATAAGTGATGGCCTCAAAGATGCACAAGGCAGCATGGAAGCTATCTAAAGAGAAGCGCAAGGAGAAAGTACGTTGCAGAGTAAACCAATTCCTTGCTGGCTTTGTTAAGCACTCCGTGCGTAGCACAGATTAACCTGCAAGTTTCTTTAAAAGGGGGTGGGGTGTTGTACTTTAAATACCCTTGAATAACCGTGAAAATCCGTAGAAATCTCTTCGGCACAGAGCCAGTTGCGAGAGATGAGCTTTGGGATAGAAATGCAGCCCACGACTGCCTTTAATATGTGACCTCGACTTGGCGGCGGCTTGCATATCTTGGCCTTGCGCACAATCAGTACAGGAGCGAACTATTCGAGTTCACCATAAGCGCAAAGGCATGTCTGCAGTAACGCTGCTGCCAGGTTTTACTGGAGACAGCAGTGAAGATTCCACCGCTTTTGAGACTATGACGGCGGTGACATATAGTAGTAAAGTACGAATATTTTACAAAGTTACCTGTTTATATATATTACCTCGGTTTAGGAGCGTTGGTAGTCAGTAAGACCCAATTTATTTTTTTATAAACAGTTACGGAAGGTCTTTCCTTGGTTTTAGAGGACCAGACCATAGAGGTTATGATAGTTTGCAAGTGAACATTCAGGCTTGGACCAAAAAGGTATTTGATGGAAAATTCCAGCTGCTTTAGCTAATCACACAGCGTGCAGAGGTGAAATGAAGGTAGAACGGCTATATCTTGATCCTCGAGACGCCGGCCGCATGCAGCAGAAAAGAAATTTAATGGTGATGTTTGTGATTTCCAAAACAGTACTGAAGTTCTTCCAAGCTTGGAGTCTAAAGATAGGCCTCCAATCGTTCTACATTTCGTTTTAAGCTCCTTCTGCCAGTGAGAACATTTAAAGATTGGCGTAGCTAGAGACTTCCCCGAATGAGACGTACTTCCAAGAAGAAGGCTTTCGGCACTTGCAAACCTTGGCTGACAGGTGCGACATGGCTGCACCTTCGATACATTATAAATCATATCATGAAAAGTTAATGCATCTCAAACTGAAAATTGCTGTATTTGACATCATATTCTGCAAACATGCTTGCTACTCTACGCTTGCAGCGGCAGTGGAATAAAAAGATGTCCCGCATGTAATATCTGGATCTTTGAAATATCACCTATTGTCGCTGACCGCTGAAATTCGAGATCTCCACGGCTCCAACGCGAAAAAAAAAAGATCCGATACCACTTCGGTGGTATAAGACGGCCAGATTGCCGAAAAGAATGTGTGGACGATGTTTTCTGAGGCACCCCTCACCCACGACATTGGTCTTCTAAAAAAGTAAATCAACTGGGAGGCGTTGCTCGATGCTTGCGTTAGCTCACTTTGGTTTCTTGTATAAATCCTAGAAATTTCCACTCAGTGGTCGCTGACCTCCAAATCTATCTTTTGTCTGGCTCATCGAGTTGCGAGGTAGCCTTGTTCAGTCATCAGTGGCCCCGAGTCTCACTGGTGAAGTTATTGATTCGTTGCGGCAATGCTGACAACCATGATTTAAATTATTGCGTGAGCCTTTAAGCCAAAGTTTGGGGTTTCTAACCGAGGTGTTTAAAGCCGATCGCCAATATACATTGTGCGAGTGAGGACACAAAAGTGCTGTGCTCCGCCGCGGTCCTTGCATAAACCTCCCTTCACAAAACAGTGGATAGTTGTTCTAAGGTCGCATTAGTCACTAGCACTATGCTATAGCCAGCGGAACGAAGCTCTATCTTGTAGCTACGCCGCGTGCACCTGTTCCTGCAGAGACAATTCCTTTGTCATGCTCTTCAGGCTATAGCACTTTCCTTATTCATTGCAGCAGGCTGTCCAAAAAGAAGACTTTCTAGTTAATCTCCCGGCGGTTATTTCTGCTCATTCCCTTTCACATTCGAGGTACGACGTTCTTTACATGAACACCTCACGCCTAAATACCGTATTACAATGTTAATGTGACGCTGGTCTGTAATATATATATTTTTTTTTTGGGGGGGGGGGGGGGGCATGGAAAGCAATAGCATTTTCATTATTTAAGCCGGAAATGTAGCCAAATTTGACACAGACATGTGCGCATTTGAGAATTTCTATATATTTAGGATCA
Source organism: Amblyomma mixtum (assembly GCF_055824585.1). Classification (NCBI taxonomy): domain Eukaryota; kingdom Metazoa; phylum Arthropoda; class Arachnida; order Ixodida; family Ixodidae; genus Amblyomma; species Amblyomma mixtum. Next base: position 51,438,761 of record NC_143016.1, on the reverse strand, counting down.
GCTTTATTGTTCCTGAGTAATTACAATTAACAATCCCGGAAAATCAATCCAGGGTCATAAATAATTAACTAGATAGTGTACAAGTTGTTTATTTCAACATGAAAGAGTTGTTCTATGCAATCAAAGTGTTCGTTCTATATTTTTAAACTCCCGGTACCGATGTAAATAAGTCCAGCATCCACACTAACACAAAAACTTTTCTTACAGAAATGACTTTCAAAAAAGCACTGCACGTAGACATAGCCAAATCGAGAGCTTTATATCACTCCTCTAATGTCCAAGGATTCATGCGCCAAAAAGAGAGCCGTTCAGCTTTCGTCCATTTCGATATGCCGATTGAATCAGTGGTAGAAATAGGACTAAAAGAAGGAGCTTAAGAAAACAGCCGTTAAATTTATTTCCTCATTTGCCTCTTTTATCGTCTCGTTTGCTTTTGACTTTAATCAGGCAAACATGGCGGACGCTCTCATATTTTCTCGTCCCGGTTATACACCGTGATGCTAAGACAAGTTTCCTCCGTCGTCGTAAATCCGAGGTATCCGCGATGCGCTGACACCATCAGAATCGCGATTCGTTCAGAGTTATCGGCTACTACTCATAATTAAAATTTTTCTCTAAACATCCTCTGCATCTTACTTGTATTGGTTGCTACGACACACAAAAAAAAACGAGGATAACAAAAAACTGATAGTGTTTTAACGTAGTTAAATGGAGTGGACGTCGGAAAGTATGAGTGAAGCATGGTTGGCTCAGGGTTTTGTTTTGCTGGGTCGTCGGTACGACTGGAAACGACATTACAGTCAGGTTAACTGCTGATTGAGGTTAAGCATATCTGATCTGTTCGCGCCGCACATTTAAGTTCACGAACACGACAATGTAAAATGCACAGCGAGAGTGTGTTGTAATTTAAAACGAGGCGGGATCGGGTTAGAACGAAAGATTAAAAAGGACACTGACATCGCACCATAGAGCATCCGTTTTTTGGTTATGGAGAAAAACTGTGCTGTGCCATATGATCTATTTATGTTGCTGGGACCATTTAGCCTCTGGAAGAGCCGCATGTTGGACCGCCGCACCCAATCACCATGGTCGTCGAAATCTTCGTTTCGTGAACAATGCGCTTTGATGCAGAGAGTATATTCTGCCCTGCAAGAGCCGCCTAGCTGGCTCCCCTATCTGGATGCATGTGTGTGCTTCCCAGACTATTGATGTTTTGGAAGATGGGGTCATGCAAGGGTATGGTGGCCTCGTGTTTTGTGGTGCAAGCATGCTTAGATTTAACTTTTCTGCACTATATTCATGTGATAAAGAAAACAAAAACTGCAGCAATAGCATAGAGCTTTCGAGCAGTGGCCAGCCAAGCTGATTTTTTCGCGCCGCCGGCAGTTCGAAACCCAGTAGCGGCAATACTTATTTTATTTCTGCCTTCTGAAGATCATGCAAGCCAGAAGACTTTTTGTAGATTTGACCCCGTTAAGTAGTGTTGTCGCACTAATATGAATCCAGATATTAAAAATCATGACCAAACTGCCCAGTTTATTTGTCGCAGCTCCCCTTAAGCACCTCAACTTCCTGCGCACGCAAGCCATTTTTAGGACTTCCTGTAATGTTGAATGCTTAGAGAACACAACCAAATTTCAAATATATTGATTGCTGCACTATGAGAAATTTACACGACATGGACACAAGGTAACAATAGAGAAAGCTATGCACGAGGCTAGAAATGAGACCCGTTCTGCTCACGGCACTGACATGGCGATAACAAATCATTTCCTTTTTTTTTTCGCAGGGGCCGCAGCCGTACCAGTTTGGCTACGAGATCTCGGACGGATACGGCAACAAGCAGGTGCGGCACGAGGTGAGCGACGGCCACAATCGCAAGCGAGGCTCGTACGGCTTCGTGGACGCGCATGGAGTCTACCGCCAGGTCCGCTACGTGGCGGACCACAACGGCTTCCGAGCCACTATCGACACCAACGAGCCGGGCGTCGCAGCAGGCTACTCAGCCGCAGCCGTCTTCAAGGTCGGCCATCGACCCGTCAATCCCGTGGTGAACCAACGGCCCATACCACCTCCGCCGCACCACATTCCCGTGGTTATCGAGGATGCTGCCGCGAACCTTGTACAGAAGCCGGTGGCCGTCCAGGAGCCGGCACTGCAAGCGGTGCAGGCTGTTCAGGACCTTCAGAAGTCATCGCTGGCCGTGGCGCCGCTCCCGATTTCTTCGGTCGAGTATAGCCCCGGTGTGGAGCACTCCGGGGGTGTGGACTTCATCCCATCGGCGCCGCGTTTGTCGGCCGCCATCACTGGCGCTGGCCTTATTGACCCACGACGATCGCACGTCACGTACGTTGAAGCCCCACAGGAGCACCCTTTCGCAAATCTGAGGACGTCCCCACCCGTGTACTATGAGAGGGTTCCGGAAGCTCGGAAATCACACTAGTCGGTCTTGTTTAGCCGTGTAAATAGTTCTTTCTTTGGTTCCTTCCTATGTGTGATTGCGGTGTCCTGTAGCCGAGCAGGTACCATCCTTGCCAAAAGTAACCGAGCAATGGTGGTTCTTTTCTTAGACGCGTAGTGAAGCACCTACAGCAGCCCTTAAAGTTGCACAGAATGTGAACTCGTATTTTTAACTCTGGAACTCGATCTACACATTCCGAGCGTTCTTAGAAACTTCGAACTATTGCCCTGTGCGGCCGATTTTCCTAATTTCAATCCGGTTAAACGTCCCGGCTAGTGCCTTTCTTTTTAGTTCGCCTCAGTCGATCGGAAGAATCAACCAACCTTTTAACCAGTCCCGTGGCGGCTTGCCGCTCTGCCATCGGCGAAGTGATATGTAGTGATCGGCGAAAGCAAAGAGTCCACGCCTATTTTTATTTCCGTGGGCCTCATTTGCAGCTAAGTAGTCTCTGAATAGATCTATTTATTTACGGAAACCTAAAAATCGAAATAAAAGCTAAAGCAAAGGCGCCACGCGACTGCCCGAAAGGCACTCCATGCGTTGGTTAACTCCTCCCCCTGTCTGTGGGGAATTAAAAAAAAAAGGCGGGAGCCGAACGTTAATCCGATTTAATGAGGGAAGTCGGCCGCACAGGGCAATAAATCTAAGTTTCTAAGAATGCTCGGAACATGTATATTGAGTTCCCGCGGCAAAAAGACGAGCTCAGATTCTTCTTCAGTGCACCTTTAAGCTCTGAATCTGTGTAAAGTGAGGTGATCCCTTGTCCTCATGTTCTGACACCCTTCGGTCTTTACGGGTGACGTAAAGGCTTGGTTATACGATTGAGAAGCAAAGACCTGCTACTCGTTTACTTTTGGCAAAGGGGGTACGTCGAAAGGCTTGGCCCAGATCCGTTAGTCCGGTCATCCCTAGCCTAGAATAATTTTATTTTCTACAGTTTCTGAACGCTTACTGCAGAACTCCCTTTTAATAAATCTGAGAAGCGTGAGAAATCGTGAAGTTAGCAAAGCGTCCGGGACGCGTGATGTTAGTACAGCACATCGGTGTCGACACCAGAACGAAAAAAGATGATCTACCAACAAAAACTTCCCATAGAGAGTACGTGTCTCAGTCTTCTATTCTTTCTGTTGTCAGGAGTACAGGACAGTGGTCGACTTCACTTGTCTTGCCACCCCGTGGAGCATGACAAGAAACTAGCGGCGCCGTTGTTTTTTCGGAAGAAAAAAATGCACCGCGGTAGCGAAGCCTCGATCAGTGCGACGTAGCTTGAGACCACTCGGCTGCAGCGGAACATTTATGTACGTGAGGATGCATTGGCTTATTGTATCATAGTGTAAGAGAGGGTAACGTTCTTGTAGACACGTCAATTTTGAAGCATTTCCTAGTTTGTTTGGACAAACACGAGATTGAAGAAAGTACCTGTTCTATTTGAAGAAAGTACCTGTTCTATTTGAAGAAAGTACCTGTTCTGAAAAGTGATTAAAAGTAAAGGTTCGTCAAAATTTTGTCACCCCAGAAAGATCAAATTTTCGTCGTTTCTATAGACGGCAATTGTTTAAGGTTCCAGGGGTTTGCGACTATTTGTGAGGCGGGACATCGAGACGCCGTTGCTATTAACACCTGCAGGAGATCATTTAGAACAAAAATCCTTTGTAAAAAGCCACTCCGTTGTCTGTCCGATTAGTTATAACAAAAAAGGCAACTTCTTTCGCTGAAGCATCATAGACTGCAAGGCTTATCGGTGCTGGCTAGCAGCTGTCCCAAATTCTCGACCACATGGTCCTCAGCGCGTCTTCTCCGGCACTTGCAGTCGTATAGGCAACTCTCGCTCTCTTTCTCTCGCTGTCCCGTGCGAAAGAAAAACTTTTCATTGCTATTTAGCGCTACAGGCGGCTATCGTTTATGAGCTTATTTCTTAAGGTACACTCTTCCTAAGAAAGCAGGATGATAGCTGTTTTCCCAATTGCCCATTTGTGCTTTAGGATACGTGCCATAATTTTTCGTCCGGTATGCTGGGAATGAAACGCGACTAGGAATGACCGGAACAGGGTAAAAACACGTCACGTTACAGCTGCCGTTCACGAGCTGTGCAAGAATATTGCAAGAATAATAAAAAAAACACTGCCAATGCTAATGCTCCCCCAATCTGACTGCCCCAGTAAAAAAAAAAAAAGAAAGAAATGTTACCTTAAATAGTACAAAGCATGCTTCCGTATTTTGTTATTCTTTCACCTCAGATCCCGTCGTGCCAAGCATAAAACGCGCAGCCCTTGTAAAAAAATACGCCGGCCACTTCGGGCTCGGCAAGAGAGCTTTGACATCGCGCTGCTCTCGCAATGCTACAGCTGCGAGGTTGTAGAAAGTAAGAGGGGCGGAATAGCTTCTTCACTAGAAGTTTTGCAGCGTCAAGAGCTCAACCTGAAAACTTCTTGGAGAAGTCTCGAAATGGCCTGCGTATTTGGGCAAAGCGCGAATATTAGGAATCATTGATGCTGGGCCTGATGCGCAGCCAAGTTTTGTGTACCTATGTGCATAGTCAAGAACTAAATAAAATGCGCGAATACTTTCGTTTCGGAAACACCTCTGCGCCGAGAATTAATGCATCGCTGCCAGAGGCTGTTACAGTGAACGCTTCAATTTGTTGAAAGAGGTGATTGGAACAGCTTTTAACACATTAGACGTTTTGCTATCGAAGTGCAGTTATTCTCCACGGGAAGTATGCTCCCGCTCACTTCAATTAAGCATTGCCTAAGAATTATATCCTTCAGCGTACCAAAGCCAATAACACTCACCTTGTACCGTACATGGTGCTGGAAAAGTATACGGAATAACCGAATTCTTCAAGTCACGCTTGTTTACATAAAGTTCACATGTCCACATTTCTGACATTTCTTGACCGTTGCTCAGTATTTATCAATAAAGAACCCTAGCCTCAACCGAATGTGTCCGTTCTTTAGTTCATACCGGTTTGGGTCGGATTTGTTCCTACGTTTTAACCGTGTACGGTTGTTTGAATTGCTTTTCAGACCATCCTGATGTGATAATAAGGCGAAAAGAAACGAATCGAAGAAAAGGACCAAGACGCTGTACACGTTGGTGCTGCTTTTATTTTTTCGCACGTCTTTCCGCGTCGGAAAGCGAGCCGGCTCTTCCGAAAGCGGGTGTCGGGAAACTAATTCCGAAGGGTGGCATTTCTGATCAGCCTGCTACCTGGTGGCCGCCGAAAATAGCGCCAAGAAGCGAGAAAGTGGAGCGAACTTCCTCGCATTTTCAAACCCGTCCGCGCGATGCTTGTCCTAAACGGCCGCGTCGTTTATACGTGCGGAAGACTGGGCTGGGCCCGCAGCTCTCAGCGCTTCCTCACCATAAGATCGCTCTTGATCGATTAATCAGTACCTGCTTTCTACCTCTCCGTCGAGCTTGGACAACATTCATAGCCGGACGCACCTGCCAATACTTCTCGTGGCGGCATAGGCTGTCTTCGGGAGGCGGCCGATCGGAATGCATGATCTTATTAAGGCTTATCTCGCTCATTTCAGTGCCGACCGACGCAGGCGGTGTTTTGGTGCGTAAATAGTTCGAGCACGGCCTCATTACCCACTGCACCTGCTGATATCTCATGAAAAGACGCTCTTCTTAATCTTCATCTTTCCCGGCAGCTTTTCCTATTTATAGCATGTGCCCATAATACTACTAACCATGACCCAGTGGTTAGTAGTAATATACGAGCATGGGCAACATCGCCCATCTGCGAATGTGTCTTTATCGGTGTTGGCAAGCGGGTGTTGACAATTATTGCTCATTTTGAAAAATGACTAATTGTTTTCTAGTGCGAAAGAATTAAATGTGTCGCTAGCGAAAAAGGCGTCCTCTGTCGGGATCAGCCGGGATGTAGCCCGAGGAGCGGGCAACAGAGGCGCGTGTGCTATCTGTGGGACGCGCGGAGGTTCACGTGACGCGGCGGCACAGCTAATGCGGGGGTTGGCGGCGCGCGCAAGAACAAGAGGATGGTCACGTGACTTGGCCGGCGTAGCAGGGTACCTGCACTGCCCCGGCAGCACTGCAATCGTTCCGTTCAGCGACTAACTAAAAACTGCTGCAATAAGGCACTCGGGCCCCTACGAAAGCAATACCACACTCTGAACAATTAGAGGGCCGCGTTTGGAGGAATGCATTCATGCGAGACTTCCTTCAAAATTAATTTTTCCGTGCATGTTCTGTGTGTGACCGACTTTGACGCAAGTGACACCTAAATCCGCTGTTTCAGACTTGTTTGGCATTTCAGAAGGGTATATGCTTCGGCTTGTTGGTTCATATTTGAAAGGTAAAAACGTAGCGCAAAGAAACAAGGACACAGAAAGACGGACGACACACGGCGCTATGTCGTCATGTGTCGTCCGTCTTTCTGTGTCCTTGTTTCTTTGCGCTACGTTTTTACCTTGTTTGGCATGTTAGAGACAATTTTTCCAGACGTGAGTTATGCAAGTGCTTTCCTGTATTCACCACTTGTAAGGGGTCCTGGACACAGCAAAAGGCTTCTTTATTCTTTGAGTAATGGTTATGTATATCATCCCAAACCTGCAAATTTCGTTTCGTTAAATCCAATTGCGAAGTGGCTGCTGATCTACTCCTGAATCGCATTCATGCAGGTGCACCAAATTTTGTACAACTCTTCTCAGTACGCGATCAAGGGGCCGTTTGCTAATGATCCGGTAGAGACAGATTTCATGCTCAATGCTATGCCGCTTAATATTGAGGACTACTATTTCATTCTGGTTTCGTTTGGTTTATTGGGGTTTAACATCCCAAAGTGACTTAGGCTATGAGGGACGCGGTAGTGAAGGTCTCCGGTAATTTAGACCAACTGGGGTTCTTTAACGTGCACTGACATCGCAGAGTACACGGGCCTCTATATTTCATTCTGGCTATGAATTCTGGCTGAAAATGAATAGCAGGGCTCTCTAGCGCTTTCGGATTTGGTTTAAGAAGACATGCATATGCCTCGGATCTCAACAGAGTTCTTTATAGCCTAGCAAAGATTCACAGGGGTGGCAAACTGCGATTTCACATACAACACATTTACAATCAGGGTTAGCTCCTCAATATTATTTTGTAATTTTAATGAAGTTGATACTAGTAGTGCGTCGTGTTAGTGCACCTGAATTTGGACTTTCTAGGGATGCTTCGGAACAGGCAGCGTGAAGTTTCACGAGCAATGGAATCAAATATCGCGTAATTTAAAATTCGGAGAGAAGGAATTTAAGCAGTAGAGAAAGATAACGTTTAAGATAAAGACAGAGAACTATATCAACATGTCAAGAAAATCTTCACGGTCGTTTTAGGTTTCTTATTTTTTCCTTCCATGCTCTAAACGAATGAATGAAGAAAACCCTTCTTACAAGGCAGGGATGGCTCTCAGTGCTGTTAGGTATTTGGGAGCTCCTAGCTCATCAGGTACAATTCAGCACTGCAGCCCAACACGCCATCGCGGCATACGGTAGTGAGAGTGGTCTGCTTCGACTAATGCATAGGAGAGATCGACTGACTTATATCCTCAGCTCTGAAGGCTATGAAAACGACCGACTAGAAGTTGCTTATGGTGTAAATAATAAAAAAAAGCTTTGTTGGCAGTCATAATTGGCAGCCATAAAAAAATTTAAGAAAGTGCGGCTAAGAAGTCATAGCATCAGTATGTGAATGCTCCTAATGAGAGGATAACAGCTTAAATGACGCAGTGTGGATTTGAGGTACTTGCTTTAGAAATATATGTAGCTGTGTTTTTATGTAGACTTATTTTAATTCCTAGACGGGTACACCAAGCCTAACCACGGTACTTTGGTGACGCTAGTGCGGAGAAATGAAGATAAATTATTTAATCCTTCCAGGTTACTGGCACTCGGTTTTCTTGTATTTCTGAAACAGGGCACTGTTGTAAACGTTATCTGAGAGCCGCTTTGCGTCAGCGCTGCAGCTTCCGTCGCAGTGACTAGAAACATGTCCGCGTCTCTCCTGAGTAGTCTACTTTCGCTAGCAACAGTGAATAGCACGAAAGAATCTGAGCGTGCTTCCATCATGTCCTTGTAACGGAAATATTTTAGCTGTAGAAGTACTACTCAGAGAGTGGAATTGAGAATAATGAAAGGAGAATTTTAAATCTATGCAATCTATTGACTCTTTTTTTCCATTTCGGTCTATCTGATAAAAAAGACAACAAAATAATGAATAAGGAAAAAACAAGACAGAAGAAAGACTTCTCGTGAAGAGTTTTCTTTTGTCTTTTGTGACTCAAGAACAGTTCAGGTTACTGCACAAAATGAGGAGTATTAGTAATTTTGTGTTATAATTATGCAGCCAGTTGTATTAATTATTTATCTGTCACCCTCAAGTGATGCATTGAATTATGTACGACTTAAGCGCAGCTTCTGAAATTCGTCTGTATGCGTCTTCAACTTCGTTCAATAAGTGGTTATATTTTTTCCAAGCATCGCTTTCTGAAGAGGAGGCAGTTTTTTGGATTCTACATGTACTTTTTCCTTTATATGCATATGCTTGCGCACACGACCATGAACTACGAATGCCATGAACCGAAAATAACTGATATTTCAACGTGTTGATCGGGCCGATGCGTCTAGCTAAAGCTACGTATTGCATAAACGCGTAGAACGCGCATGCAGATAACGTGAAGGTTGTCTCGGTGAAGTAGTACTCACCGTTCAAGGCAGAGGTAGCAGCACGTGTTCTGCCTGTGATTTTCGAGTTGAAATATTTTGCCTATGCTTCTTTCTAGACTCATGTCCTTGCTCATTTTTATTTTTACAGTGTTTCGTGATTTCTATTGGGCGGCGCCATGTAGTGAAATGTGATTGCATATTCCGTATAAAACATTTTTTGTTGGACATAACCTGCCTTTGAAAACATGTCGGACTTTCCGTAGCCTTGCCTTCTAAACACGTTGGAAACCTTTTTATCTGTCATTTGGGCTTATTAGAGAGAAGGTCATGGCCATGGGCTGAGTTTTTTTCGAATAGCAGGTTTGATACTTTTAATTATAGCTGACGATTAATGTGAGATTTATATTATACTAGGAGACTTGTCTAAAGAGATAATTTTTTTTTTGCTGTTCTAATATACTTTGCTTGCCTAGTTAACGAATACATGACGAAAGGAAACTTGTTGTTTAGTGTTCTAACTGTGCCGGCAACTAGCCACACCATGGTATTTAATTTTATGTACATGCGTGTAAGGGTTACAGAAGGCATGAAAACAAAAATTTCCTCACAGTTTTTTTTATTATATTGAGCAAAAATACGTACTTTGCACACATATAGAAAAGAATAAACGCGATTGCATACATGCTTCATCCAGTGATTCTGCTTTGAAGATTCGAACGTTCTACGCTCAATGCGGCAACGGAAAACACACAGTGGTAGCAGCGGGCGAAAACCATTCATTTGCCATGGCTTTTGAATGAATGACTGCGACATGCCAGAGACAAAAGTGGTTTCAAGACATCGAAGTTATGGTGTCGTTGCGAACGAAGTTGTTTTACGCTGCTAAGCAATACGATAACAATGCAGTCATGGAGTTCATCTACCAATGAGTGAAGGGTGTTAGACTAGACCATAGTTCCCGAAACTAACAAACAGAATGTGCCGAACTCCCAACCTAAGGAGTGCGATGCACTAGTGGAAGAAGCTTTGTAGATTTATGTGTGTAACTGTGGATGACTGACGAAACTACGGTTTTTTCAACAATCCTTTAGCGATGAAAGCTTCGGACAGCTCCAGACTACACGCAGCACTGATAAGAAAAATATTACTCCGGGGTCGTTAAGTGCGGAAACTATAATTTAGCGAGAAAGGCTGACATGTCTGCCTCATTTAGTCGCTGTTCTGGGTGCTGAGCCCATTACTGACAACTGAACGACTATAAATGCCAACACTAGATACACCGAATATGATATTTAAGACGAGAATTGACCAATAGCCTCTTTTTACTTCTCAATGTGTAGCGGCCATAAAAGGGAGATTACGGGCTTCGCTTTTCATAACCGGGTTTCTGCAGGCTGAATTGTTCAGGCTTCGGAGAAGAGATGGCGTTAGCCAGATCTTTTGCAGCATTCAGTTACCCACTCCAGAACAAATCTGGAATCAAACCTAACGCTTTACATGTTCTTCATGCCCCCCCCCCCCCGCCCCCCCCCCCCCCCCCCCCCCCGCCCCATCGCCGTAATGGCCTCTACACAGGCTTTCTCAAATTCTCTCCTGCTACTTGGTAGCTCATTGTAACCTTAGAGGCTGTCGAAGAAAACATGCTACACCGCTTGCTCCTTGCCTACCTGTATGGACGGTACGTGGCTTCATATAATTCGTTTGAACCGTGCTTTCACCTGCCCGATGCAGAACTTCACGGGAGCCTTTCTCTAGACACTTGCCTCCTGATGCAGTGCTCCAATAGCCCTAAAGAACAAACGTGCCCACAACTATCTCATTTCATGCATACCGCTGCGCAGAATGGCGCAGCGTCTTATTTTTCCGATCCGCTGCGCTAGAGCTGTGGAGCAAGTACAGAAAGCTGGCATTACTTCGTCGATTTGCTCACGTGCGGCCTACTTTCGACTTGATATTAAACGATTGATGATGTGATGTGATTGACGAGTGATTCATCCAGGACACCTGGGACGATCTATCAGTAGTAATGGAAATACTGTCCACCGGCAACCAGAGGAGCGGGCGCTGGGGCCGTAAGGGCGACCGCCGCTGGCCGCACGCCGTAGACAGGTGGTGGCGGCAGCACGGGGGCCGCGGCATGAACTACTGGAGCCGGGAGCACTGGCGCCGCCGAGTGGACGACCGGAGTCGCCGCAGCGTAGGGGTGTGCGAAGACAGCGGGTGCCGGTGCATGGAACACGGCTGGTGCTGCGAGAGCGGCCGGAGCTGGGAAGGCCTTGGCAACGGGAGCTGGGCCATAGAAGAGAGGAGCCGGAGCGGCGACAACCGGGGCTGGCCTGAGAACGGGCCGAACCGGCGCAGCGGCCACCACGGGAGCGGCGGGTACGAACGGTCGTGCCACGGGTACGGCAGCGGCTACGGGCGCGGGAGCGGCCACGGCAGCGGCCGGCGAGGTGTAGGCGGCCGCTGCTGGCGCCGAAGGAGCAGTGCCGGGTTCGTTGGTGTACACGTTGGCCCGGAAACCCGCCGCGTCGGCCACGTAGTCGACCTGCCTGAATACTCCTACGGCGTCCTTGTAGCCGTAGTTTCCACGCTTCTGGTTAGCCGCGTCGCTCACTTCGTTCCGGTACTGGTGGGTACCGAATTCATCCTTGGAGTCATACCCGAAGCTGTACGGGTGCGGAGGCTGGGAAGGGAGAAACACCCAATAAGGAATCGATCAGGGAGAACACTGTGCGCAAGACAAATGTTAGTTTATAGTGGCTGCACAAGAAGGGCCTTACTGACGTGGGGACGACAAATACAAGCTGCCATGTAGCCTGCTGTAAATACTTTAGAGATGAAAGGGGAATAGGAGAAACATCGAAGAACACAAGCGGACTTCAAATGACCGTTATCTGGCATCGTTTAGGGCCTCACTTAAAATACAGATTTACGGGTATGGAGTAGGAAGAAATACGCTGGCTGTGAACTGATGATACCCAAAGGATGCTGTTTATATTGTTCAGTTCGGCGCATTGTGAGCGATTAACACTGCCGCTCACCTTTCCTGCTGCGCAGGGAACGCACAATCTGAACTTTATTGAGACAGCGGGAATCATAGCGAATGTTCTGGACATCACATTGCCATTATGAATATCCTCGGTAGAGAAAGCACTGTGCAAAACAAAATGTACAGGAACTGTGCGGCGTGCGCAAACCCAATGGAAGTTGAAATTGTATGTTTCAATAATTTTTTGGCTACTGCATAATCTTAGATAATCATTTTTAAACCTTGAAAAACGAAGGAGGTAACGAAACATGAAGATTATTAATCTTTCTTGGAAATGGAATGGTGGCACGCACTGTGCACAGCTTTCTGAGGCAGTCACCTACGTTATGAAGCCGAGGCACACTAAAAGAGATATGCTTAACTGACAGTGCTCTCAAGTCAAAACCAGCAATATTATGAGGCATTCGGTTCGGTTAACCGCGCGTTTACGGAGCAAGTAATCTTTTTAGCTAAGCTGTTCCTCCAGAGGCAATAATTAAGTAGTAATGGTGAATTTGAGAAATTGGCTTCGATAATGTGGCCGCATAATCGATGTAATTTGTCACTGGGCGACGCGTTTGTCGTGAACTAGGCTTAACCTTGCCTATAATGGTGGTGACGTTTCCTGTAATCTGGCGACTCCACTCACCTGCACGAGGACAGCTGCTGGTGCCGGAGCCGGGGCTGCGAGGACGGGTGCGGCGACTGCGGGAGCCGCCAATGCGGGCCGGGCATAGCCGGCGATTGCGGTGCTGGCGGCGGCGGCAATCAGGAGCACCTGAAAGAACGACATGATCAGGCTGTAGCGGCTGGAATCAGACTGAAGTATTTGTATGACGGCTGGGATGCGCGAAACTTCACCACATTAGCAGCGAAATTTAATCTGTGTTGTCCTAAAAGGCAGCCGATTCTAACTTTCATTAAAGATAACTTTTCAAGTTTACAAAGACAGATGCGTCAGTGCAGCGAAACCTCTGTGTGTTCTCTCACGTCATCGTTAATTCGCCTGCTTGTGTACTACCAACATAATACGTCTCTTAGTTGCGCAATGACTGCATTACACGCTTACAGTCTCGTGCACTGTAGGCTGTAGTTCTTCTTTGATCTTCCATTTCGTCTCTTGCTGCGAAGTGTTGACAAATTGCGATTATCGACACTGAAGTGTGGCTGGAACCACCACCTAGTTGTGATCAAACCAGCGTTTTTACTTTACAGTGACTTTTTCGAGTAAAACATGCGTGTAAGAGGCATTCACCTTTAGTGCTCCGGGAGTATGTGTGGCGTCGTTCTTAGTGTAAAGAAAATTAAAATTTATTCAGCGGTCACTCAATCTGCTCAAATGCCATTCCATCTAGCTTTTTTATTACCTTCAAATGTGCCATTAAGCAGCCATTACAGCCGCCTAGAAGTAATTTTATAGACGTGTAGTAGCCATTAAATTGCTAGTGTTCAGTCCCGCGAGCTCGTTATGTTCATTTCTTTGCGACCAACATACCGCCGTCAATTCTGATCCTCGTACATGTGAGAAATGCAATCATTCTGTGACGCGCGCAGAATATAAAAAATGTTTTTACTTCAAGTGGATTACTGCTGCGAAGGCTAATCTGAAAGCAACAGCCCGCAAATTTGCTTTTTTTATTCGTAACTTGCACGTATTATGGCCTTCAGTCTTTACCAAAACGAAAGCGAGTGACCACATCTGGCGCTGCTATTTGTGCTCGTGGCCTCCAGTTCTCTGCCACGTTCACTTCGGCTGGAGTGCATTGCGTTTCTGTGCTTATTATCGGCCGCTTCAAATTAGTATTCAAGGTGACAATCTGTCTTTGCCTTGGAATTGGCGCATCAACGTACCTACATCAAATAAACAAGTGCAAAATTACGCAAAAGCACGTACCGCAAACTTAAGCCACCTTTCGCCCTTGCCACACTAGCGACAGCATTCGGGCGGAGATATGAAGTAAGGTATGAAGGTACAATTTATGTGTCACGCTGCATGCTAGAGTTCGTGCGTCGGTATGCGTTTCGTTAGAGAAAAAAATCTTGAAAGAACGAAACCAAATGCACTAGCATAACAGATGTTGACGTTGATTACCGCCTTCTCCCGACTTAATTTGCTCTGTTGGCGCTTCATTCGCACCAGCATCTTCGCTATTCGAACCTGCGACCCACATAGAGTGTGAAATGGACGAAAAACACGCTCGGCTTTCCGGCCCAAGCCGGCGTCCAGTGCATAAAGGGATCATCCTTGACTATGGAACGACACGCACAACTGGCCACGTCGCAAAGGATACGGGAGTGCGGTGCCCATGTCTTATCTCGAAATCCGCTTCGAAGGACGTACTGTCGCCATAACGACATTTGAGAAGAGTGTCGTGGGTAGTGCTTCGCCACATATTCTCGATTAAAACGAGTTCTTCGGTCAACTTAGTTTGCTATGCCAAAGGCGCGTCGCTACAGCGCAGTGACGTATTTTGGGTCTGCATGCGCACGAGCTGGGGCTAATAAACCTGTCGAAATCTGCAGGATACACGGGTCGTTTGGGTGCAATAAAAATTTATTTTTTCTTACTGTGCTGATTGTGTGAGAAGGAGAGAGACTTTTTCAAGAAATATGTGCGTGTGAAAAAGGCGTCCAAGAGTTGGTTCCAGATATCAAACCTTGGTACCAAGGTAAATTTGAATGCACTAGTAAACGCCAAGACTGTGCATGGAGTAAAATTAGCTAGCCCCTAAAAGTAGAACGCTTGGCTTTGTTCTCCTCTGCTTTCTTGGCCTTTAGCTTATCGAAAATTTGATCAAAAAAACCACAAGCAAAAATTAGTTTTAGCAACGTCTATAAAAATTAATTGTGTTGAGCTTTGTGCTTGCAGCTGCAGGTTGTCATAGCTATGGGCTTCTCTTCCTCTGCAATTGAAGTGCTGCGTTGGTGCTGCAGCTAAAAGGAACTCAGTTGATGAACAAATTTTGTATGTATTTGTGGGCAAACAGGAGCGTTAAATTTTGCAAATATCGTACTCAACAAGCGAGATGTTTGCTTGAACTTCGTGGATATCACTCACGAGGAATTAAGAAGCTTTTTGTCATCAGTCGCAGAATAATACAACGTTCTTCAAGCGGCCATTCTGTATTTCTTCAGGGTCCCCGCGAACGCGCATCTCTGTCTACCAATGAAATAACTTGCTACAGAACATAACAAACGGCTAACAGCAGTGATATTCACTGACCTATAACCGACAGTCACTGAACATGTGCTTTTAATAGAGGCCTAGATCCTCACAATTGTTAGAATGAACCATCTCCTCCCGGCGCCATCTTTAAAGTTAGCTAACTCTAAAAGCTCTTCCCCATGAACTTTAAGCGCTGCTACTGCAGGACTGAAAAGAAGCAAATATGCATGCGGCCCTCAGCATGCGCAGTGAGACCGACGTTGACATGAACCTCATATAACGGAAAGAAACAAGCGGAATGAAATTAAAGAACGGTTCTCGACAGTTGTTGTGCCCTTTCGTTACCGATTTGTTTTAGGTTACATACTGCTTCTAGGTTACATACTTCTTGTACATAGTATGAGGAGAACCAGGTTGTAGAAATGCACTCTGATCTGGTGCCATCGCCAACAGAGTAAAATATTTAGATCTGTGGAACACAATTAACAAGTCTGACTTTTTCACTTTGAATGGCGTGGAAATTTCAGCGCTTCAAGAAAGCTTCAGTTGTCTTCATGAGCTGCATCAAGTAAGAGTGTTTACTTGCCTCGAGGACCTGGAAACTTTCAGTCAAAGAGGGAAACCCTGGTTTTGTACGGTAAGTCGTGCCACGCGTTTCCTCCAGTTATGCAAAGCACAAGCCTGTGCACTGTCGAAGCCACGTTTGAGGAAACAGCTTTTCTCGCGGAAACTAACGCACCTCATCTGCGCCACGTTACCGCGCGCCTCCCATGCAATCAGCTCGCGGCCCTTTGTGGACATCAGGAAGCGTCGGCTCCAAGAAGACGCTGTTCATACCTTATCTTTCCCACGCCGTCGTTTGTTTCCTTCTTGTGCGCTTCTTTGCGCTACGCTCCGTGTATATATATATATATATATAGAAATGAACTGCTCTGGAGGCATCTCGATACCTCGAAAACAAACAAAGAGAAAAAGTAGACCAAAAATAAAAACAACACTTCCAGGCAGCTGGCTTCGCCCCGGGGCTTTCCGCACAACCTCACCTGAAATACCATGGCTGTTTCCTTTGTGGGTGCTGTAACCGCGGCGACACGAAGATTGTCTTCTAGAGAGTATCGACGTTTGAGGCAGTCGGCGTCCGCTTGTCGGGTATATCCTCTGGAGGTCCCACCAGGCGCGCTTTTGGAATGGTTGAGAAAAGCTCGGTGTCAACAGGAATTCGCGCCCTTATATAGCGGGGGTGCGTCGTCGTGTCCTGGGGAGAACGTCGCCCTACTTTCTATTTCATGACGCCAAAGGCGCCTACCGACATGTGCATGAATTAGCCACCATTTCCCGGCGGCGCACATATGGTCACACGCGTTGAACGAGGCGCACGCGCAGGCTTGCGGCGCTTACGAGGAAAGACGGACCCGAGCGTGAAAGGGTGGTCGTCGGGGTTTCGCCTCGTGCCGCCCAAAAAAATCTGCATGTCTGCCACGGCGAAGCCACTTTCGGCGCTCAGCCTAAGAGATGAATATAAAAGAGAAAAGTGAGAAACTGCAGGCACTTTCGGTTTGACCTGAAAGGTCGTTTAGGAGGGCACGCGTGAGAGTTTTGAGGCCAAGTTGCAGCGCGCGGCCGCTTTGGGCGTTTCTCCTTCGGCGTAGTAGTCGTTGATACTCCTGGAGATGTCGTCAAAAGTGAACGTTTCCGTGCCTTTTACGGAAGTGCGGTGGTGCCTTCTTCAAGGTTGCCTGTCTTGGTTCGTACCAGTTATGCTCAGTTTGATTCCATGTAGGCGAGAAATTGTGAGAGTAGTAAATAAGGACAGGGCTGGCAGAGAACGCTTTGTGTTCTTATCTGAGACGTTTCTAATATTCTCACTTGTCTAAAGCCGTAGTGGCTTTGGGTCTAACGTTTTCTGCTAATCAGCACGAAACCGTGGTTTTGAGTCTCTAATAAAGGGTTTTTCAGACGAAGACAAAATGAAAAACGCCAATGTACTGCAAATAAGCGCGCATAATTTAGAGCTGCACGAAACTGACATTATTCAGAACTCATTCAGTATCGCCCACCGCATGGTCTACTGCACGCACTGACGCGTAAAAATGAATAGGTTAGTGAGACTCTTTCACGACTAATTTAAAATCTACGTATGTATTTACACGTTGAAGTGGCCCTGTACTAACATTCATTCTGGATGAGCGCCACCATAATTATCTTGATAGAGCCTGCCGCTACTTGCGAATTAAATTATTAGCTTACAAACTTTAACGTAGTTCATGATTTTTTTTCTTGCAACATTAAAATACAGCTGAAAAGAAATCATGAACTTACGGAATTTAACGTACCCTAGCCAACTATATAGTGACTCTGAGACGCAATCCTTAGCGTTTTAAGGAGTATAAAATGTTGTATGTTAAAGAGAACCTAATTTTTTTAGGGATAAAGGGGAGCATTTGAGATTGTTACCGCAATTTTTATTAAACACATACATGAGTCGCTAGCCCGGAAAAAAACAAAAATATCACCGCACGCGCTGCAAAATAAACAGAAGAAAGTGGAGTATTAAGGACTGGCTATTTAAAGATAACATGAAAGAATTATTTAGAGTTAAGGTAGAACGTGTCTCTTGCCTGGTCGTCACGCAAGCGATGCGCTATGCTTTTCAGTATTGCCTTGAATGACTATTTTATAATATATGCTCACTTCCACTTAGCAGTCTGCGCAACTTAATGAAGCTGATATGGAGTAAGTACCTTTTATTGCAACACGAAATATGGACAGTACCTTAAATTACACTTCCTTTCTGAGACACAGTAGAAAGAAGAAGAAGAAAGAAGGGAATGGTGGAATGAAATTTTGATTATTAGTGAGTTTCATGAGGGGAGCAAGCACAGCCTCGTTTTGCAATCAGGTGGCTTTTTTGCGCATTCGAGATTCTTAACATTTTTTTCCGCTACAGATTTCCCCAGAAAAGAAGAAAGCAAGCATAGTTCTGCGCAAAACCTGCTATATAGTCCTGCTCGTTCCTACTTGTAGGGATTTTTGCTCTTTGGGGGGCACAGTCTTCCGTTCAATGACAACTTCAACGACTGCCGAATTTATATTCCACGGAGCAGAAAAAAAAATGCCAGGAGGATCCCGGACCCGATACTGTTAATGCAGGTGGGTTCTAAGGACACTGTGTAAGACGCCTTCGAAACAGCGCCGTCACATATTTAGCCATGCGGCTGCATAGCTATACGCCCACGAAAAGGGAGTGCCCGCAAAACGACCACTCGTTCATGAGAACTTCTTGGGCCTGCACCCGCGGAGCCGCAATGCCCGAGATAGCAGCTTGCGCCTTGCGGACAGTGCACATCCCGTTTCTGAAGGCCAGTCGAGCTTGCGACACGTTTCCTCTTCTCAACAGGCTGCGATCGGCCGTCGCTCGCCAGGAGACCGCTGCAGTTTCTGCAGGACTCGTCCGAGAGTGAGGCAAAAATTTCGATCTCTCAGCACGTATGCCATCTCGGACCCAGTTTCGTGCCGCAGTCTGTCTGGCTCCCGCCGGGTGAGCACTTCTTTATTTATGGTTCAAGGACGACCCTGTACGGCATCGGCAGGAGAGAGATTCCAGCTATGTTCCTTCTCTCGGTCCCTTAATAGATGTAGAGCGTTCCTAAGTGGCGCCAATTTCATTTATTCCGCCATTCCCCGGGGCATTACTTTGCGGTTTCGTTTCAAGCACCCTTTGCAGCGAAGTTTCCACCTTGGGGCGTCTTCTGTCGTTGCACGTATTAGTTTTTTCTTTTTTCTTCGTTCGTTCGCGCTCGCATACGTGCGCGAATACAAGGAGTCGACACCTTTCTCTGCGGTTATCCGCCTCGCATTAGGGCTTTCCTTTCTCTTTCTACCTCTTATCTGAGCTGAACAACGTGTTACGCCGTCTTTTAGCTTGTAGTCAGACTTGCATTAAATGCATTAGGCTGGGCCAAAATCCGCCGATGACCTTGCCTTCGCCTCGCCTTGACTGTCTTCGGTTGGCATGAGTGGCAATGGCCTGCAATACATGAGCTTTTTTTTCTTTATTTTTGATTACGATGCTGCAGAAGCAAAAGGAAGGTTTTCTCGCGCAGGTTAAGGCAGGTCAAGATTTGCTGGTACCGGAGGAGGCCGCTTATTGAAATGAGTTTATTTGGTGTGGACGGTTTCACGGCTCGGCACTCGAACGCGAAAAGCAATGGCTTATTAAAATATTGTGCCGGAATTCATGCGTTTGCTGTTTTCTTTACGAAGTATTTCGGTACATACTGGTTGCCTGGCAGTTGAATGCGGCTCCGTGAGTGCTCGCAGTTGCAATTTTTCAGTTTTTTTTTCGATCACCTACGAGCGCTGACCTGCATAGAAGCAAGCATCTTATCTTGTTTCCTTGCAGCGAATAAGTCATGAATCAGAACACACGCCTATATTGTCGCGTCTTTTAGTACGAACGTGACACATCTACATACCAGTGACCAAAGACCTGCAAATTTCTTCAAAATACGGTTTCACGCCGAAATCAATAGAGCCTGCAAGCTACAAATATTTCTGTTGCTTCAGTATTCGAGGTATTGTTAGAGAAAACAAGAAAATTGGCACGTTTCTCTCACTAAGACCTAATCACCGTGCATAGCAAAACTAAGAGCTCGCACATGGACTTATCGTCCTGCCTTGGAGACCTGCGACGAACAACCCACCTCAGCCCACCTACAAAAGTGACAGCTCTAGCAAGCCGTCACTACTGGGGAATTGTTTTGATGTATACACGCGGTCATATTCACTGGTGCACCTTTATGAAAGTTGGAAGGGCTTCGAAGATAGTAAAAGTTCTGGGATAAAAAAGCTAGGGTAGGCTAAAGCTAAACTATAGTAAGAGGCTCAAAAGCCTTAGTGTGGTGTATTCTTCCTTTAAGTTTGCATACAAAAAAAAGACTGCTGGGAATGAGAGGTACTTGTCACCTTCGTTATTTCATGCGGTGAATCCCTGAAGAAATTAAATAGGCTTCAATCCTGTGCCGGGCAGCTTTAGGGCGACAGAGAAGGAAAAATAAGGTAGCGTATGTGATAAAAAAAGTAAAATACTGGAACTTCCAGAAGGACAAGCTGCCTTCTGTAATAACAACAAAAGGAGGTTGGTCAAGGTGCAGATAGCTTAAGGCGATTTACTACAGCACTAAGAACAAATTACCTGACCACCATAAAACACGCTAATGGGTTCATGCGTTAGTCAGGGAATGCGCTGCCCCTTATTACGCAAAAAATAGAATCACTACCTCTAAATCTTTTCGACTATTCCCTATGCTTTTGACTATTTTACTAGACGGAAAGCTTCATACAAATTTTCTACGCCTTTTCCTCAGGAAGCTTTTACCAGGGGAATAACGTTTCTTATTTCTAGAATTATGAAGTACCGTACACGTGTTCTATGCGTTGGGCATGCTGGACACGTTGTTATCCCCGCGTTCTCGCGCCCTACGGTGGCCGCGGTGAATACCTAAAGACTATATTGGAATTTGCATCTGTGGAAAACAAGCATGTTCCAATATTTCGGCGCGTACTTAATCTTCCCTCGATGGATTTACTCGACGTGATTAGCAAGCATATTCACTCGGCTGCCCTAATGCTTGTTGCTGAGCAATGGGCGTAGTACATTGAGATTGTTGGACGAAAATATTTCTTCGTATTTCGGGGGTGTGGAAAAAAATTGTTTTCCGTGACAAAACTAACATGTTTATAAAAGCTAAATCAGATTCTTTCCACGCTCACCTACAATTTTTCTTACGAGATATTTTCATGCGATGTCAAGTAAGGAATTTTCTCGCCGATCTGCATGGAAATTGCATGCAGATGGGAGCAAGCACATTAACCGGATAATGAACTTTTTTTCGGCGTATGTCCTCAGTATTCGCAAATATACTTTCGTTGTTAATAACTAGTGCACCTCCAAGGGTTTTATCTTAAGCCTCGAGCATTAGTGAAATGGCATCACGGCCGCCGCGGTGGCTAAGTGGTTATGGTGCTCGCTGCTGACCCGAAAGACGCGGGTTCGATCCCGGCCGCGGCGGTTGAATTTCTTTGGAGGAGAAATTCTAGAGGCCCGTGCACCGTGCGATGTCAGTGCACGTTAAAGAACCCCAGGTGGTCGAAATTTCCGGAGCCCTCCACTACGGCGTCTCTCATAGCCTCAGTCGCTTTGGGACGTTAAACCCCATAAACCAACCAACCAACCATCACTGGCAGCGAATTAAGCAAGCTTGTGTTTGTGATTGACCGGAGGGCAATAAAAACTATGAGGATGCTCACTGTGGAAACCAAGAGTGTAACAATAGATACAAAACGGTATAGTGCAGTTTTCAAATGACGGAAAAGAGGTAAATAGTGTGAGGATGAAGCCGAAGTGAATGGCAAGAGTCGACAGGATGCAACACACGAGAAGCTCATCATGAATCTCCATTACGCGCCTATTCGGTCAAGCAGCCTTTCCAATTGCTACCTTAAAGATCTTGTATATGAAGCTCGCCTAACCCTGTTTTTCACCCCGTAGTGCAAATCTTGTAACTCTTCGTTTGCTCGTTCAATGAGGGCGTGTTTTGTGGGAGGCGAATAAAGAAATAAGAAAACGAAGTGTCACACAAACAAAAACTGCATAAGGAGGTCTAGTTAAGCTGCTGAACGCAAGGATAAAGTGTTTCTTTTTTTGTGCCCGACAGGTAACACCAGTGACGCTCTTAAATTGCTGGTGCCTCTGAAGTATCGCAAGAATGGCAAGACGAGAGCACGCAAGCGTCTCACCGTCTCGTTCCTGCATGCGCTGTTCGAGATGCGGAGTGCCCTAGATTATACAGTGCTTTCGCATGTCCTGAGGTTCAGGGTCATATGCGTAAGGACGGTACTTCGAATAAGTAATGTCAGACGTTCGCCTATCCCCATAGTACGCTTCAAATAAAGAAATAAACACGGCTCGATTTTTGGTGTTGCTGCTTTCTGACCTCTAGATTTAAACATGTGACCTTAAATATGACGCTCATAAATGACCGTTTATCCCGCACTTCAGTCTCCTGCGTTCTTCTTTTGGTGCATCTGGATGGAGAAATTGTAAATAGCTAGAACGTTGAACTGAACCAAACTGAACTAGTAACTTGACTAAGAGCCTGAATGTGGCCTTTCTGTTATAGTAAATATTCAGTTATGCGAAATCAGTGAGGGTGGCTTTACGCATGTCTGGTTCCTGAAAAAGCTGTAGCTCTGAGTACTTTCACGAGAACAATCACGCGAAGGCAACCGCACACGTTACGAGCTTGACGCTTGTTTTGCGAGACAGATTTTTGCCGTGCCAACTGACCTAAAGAGGCTAACCGCATTTTTGAGGCTGTCATTCAGGTTCTGGTTATATACCTTGCATCGGCATTTGTCGCTTCGGTGTTGGTAACGTCTTTCTCCATTAGGATTTGTGTATTCCAAGCTGCCCTATTGCCTCGTGGGGACTAAAATTATTTACTCAGGGGCGCATTTCTCCCTTTTATGGAGTTAACGAAAACGTGGTCAACTTTTTTGTTCAGGGACTCCCTGTTTTCGCTGAATCAATATCGTGGTCACAGCTACTAGAGCGCAGCCTAGACTTTTGTGATGGTAAACTTCTTCACTTTTCGTGCTCTGGAACTTCAGTGTTTATTTTATGGAAATCACCTGAAACCGCGAGAGCAGATTTTTGTGTGGAAAGAAGAGCCTTGTGACACTATTTCTGAGAGTATCTGGTGGAGGAGGCAGTAATTAATGTAGGAAAAAGCACCACCACAATCTTTGCTAGGTGTTTGTAGAGTCTAAGGCTAAAAGCGAGTGGAGAAAAAATGCAGCATGATCCCTGTTTGTTAGGAACTGTAGTAGAAGCTACAATTAAGACCACTCATCTTGGTGTTAGCCATAGTGGTAATAGAAGCCCCTTTAGCAAAACAACCATTTCGGGAGAAAAAAAAGCAAAACACTCCAAAGCCCTGCAGCTTGAAGAAACTCCGATGAATTGTTAGGAATGAATTGAAATGAAAAAAAAAATGTAGGGGAGTTCTACAAGGTTAGACGCCCGTTTCTACTCAAGGCTGCGATTTAAGGAACCTCTTGAATAAAAAAATACCAGATTCCGAAGTTTTATTTCTTTTTATCTTAGAATTGCCCTCAAAATAAAACATTTTTTTATATAATTGCCGCAAACCTTGCCGTAATTTTGATTTCTCAGGCAGTGAAATGAGTTTTAGCCTTCACAGAGCGAGATGCCACAAGCGCTGTCTTACAGTTCATAAAAAAGCGTAACGAAAAGCCTATTATCATCTACTTAGCCTTGTACAGGAACGGAAGCGAGGGGTGATAGTTATGGTGTTCGTCACACAAGAATCATTAACTTTTGAAACTGAAGGCACCGAAGTTGATTTCAGCAGCGTGCGCCATCCTCCGTATCGCATTAGTGATGCACCCCACACCTCATGGTACGTCTAGCTGCCTACGCTAAGTGTTTACTACACAGTAGAGGAGTGGGTGAGAGAATAATGTGCACTCGTCAGGAACAAAAGTACTTCAAGTGCGATATCTCATTGTGGAAATGACGCAGTTTTGGAAGGTATCATCAAACAAGCGAGAAGCGCTGAATGAACGGCCATTTAACGGAAAGATTAAAGGACGAGGCTACCCTTAGACTTATCAATAAAAGATGCACATATGAAATCAGTGCAGTTCGACAAGTCTGAAAAGCCCGTTATGAACAGAACTGCTATAGGAGAGATTCTCAACTTAGATTAAATTTGTTGAAATGCTGTTACCGAAATGTTGCTACCAACACAGCCATATTGAACTACAACCTTGGGAGCATTTTGTGCGTTAAATTTGTGCTTGCAGTGCTGGCAGTAAAAATTCACTAACACGCAGTGGAACCATCTGGCACATTGCGCGGCAGCGGTGTTTAGTGGCTATGGCGATCAGTTGCTGAGCCGTGTTTCAATGTCTGCGAAATGCAAGGTACCTTCGTAATGTGCGATGTCAGAGGGGGTTAAAGAAACGCAGGTTATCAAAATTAATCCGGAGCGCTTGAGTGCGCGGTGTCTCGTCCATCGCTGACCATGGGTAAGTTTGAGACGTTAAACTAAAAATATCTTGAACTGGGGGGGGGGGGGGGGGGGGGGGGGGGGGGGCCGACCTCCAAAGCGGTAAGCATTCCTGCTTTTATTTTGAGTGGCGTGAAATAATACTAGTAATCTTGTAGTGCTAACACTCTTGAATGAGGTATGATTGATCTTCGCTAGTGAGACTAATTTCCGGTGCAGGTGCGATCAAATGCAGCCATAGTGGTACTCAATTTTCATCAGCAAGAGAACAACACACGCTAGTAAAGAAACCTCTTGGTTCATAGTGACATTGTTGTTTGCTTGAGCTAGCAAAAATAATGATGGGAAATGCGGTGCCTTACAGCCGTTAGGCTTCCGACATCTATGGACGGCTCCACCTGATTTGGAAGGCCGCAAACACATCTTTGAAAACTTATGGTTGGCCAATGTGCCCTTCAGAACTGAGGCTTCTCCGTAAAGAGTGCTTGTGTCGAATGCATCATCGTGATGTGCACTGTGCCGTCACCCTAATGAAAAATGCACCTACAGTGATCGCCCGTACTAGACGGAAAAGTTTCATTTTAATTCTTTTGATTGCTCAGTGCGCACTGCGTTAACAAGGGCAATAAAAATAAAATAGGTGGTGGAAAAAAGCAAGAAAATGCACGGAGTCGTCTCAGCTGTGAGATTCTGCTCAGTTTGAAGAGCTCCTACTAAGAAGTGTAAATTTGATACCGCGACAATTATCTACTTTGCGTAAGACAAAACCGTTGTTGGGGATTGTGGGCAAAACTGGCAAAAAAGAATGTTGAATTTTGATATCCAAAAATGACAGCGTTCTTGAAGAATTCTTTTTAAAAAGGTCAAGGTCCTTGCAGCATTAGAAGGCATAAATTGTTCCAGCTGCGCCCGTTCCCTTACTCAAATGTACGTACTTCAGGAAGCACTGAATATAGAGAAAAGTAAATAAGGTTCTTTTATTCTGATAAATGTTGAAATAATTCAAGTATGTTTTTGCGTAGATCAGTGGCCACGCCAGGTGGGAAAAGTGTGATAAAAATGCTCAGGAACGCATTTCTTTATGCCAGTTTGGGAACGACATTGTTCTTCCGGTATTCGTGAACACTAGTTTCGTAGAGTCCCAGACATGTGAGCCTTTTTGCAACTTCCGATTCAATTGCAAAGGCGATGGTGCTTGATTTAAATTTTAGCGAATTTTATCATTTTTTACTTTAGTTAAGATACATTTGTGAAATACCTATTCGGCTTATAGCAATGAACAATATTACTCTGCTCCCACACCAGGGCCTCTCTTTAAGACAAAAAAAAAAGACTGCTTTTGTCATTTTAAAATAATTTTTATCTTTTGGTGGCATACATTTTGTGCTGTCTTCGAGAACAGTTATTTCTTCTTTCTTTGCAAACAAGAGGCTTTGAGAGGAATGAAGTCAATCATTGCTCTAAGCTGAATAGGTATCGCACAAATATACCATAACTAAAGTAAAGAATGACCAAATTCGCTAAGATTTAAACGGGTCAGTTTTTTTAACGTAAATTTAAGACGCACATGTTAAAAGCTACCTTGAAATTTGCAGTTTCTTTTCTAGAGGGTTTGAAATAAGTCTTATTCCCGCCTTCATCCCCCCCCCCCTTTCTCTCTTTAGAGGATTGAGGAAAGAGGTCATGAGAAGGAATTGAAGCAAATAATACAAGCTGGAAAAGTAGATATAAAAATCTTCATGTTCACTAGAAACCAAAGTTAGAAAGGAGTGCTTCGCGCAAGAAATGCGCTATATGTAAGATATCGGCGGAGAAATTATGTCGAACGGTTAATAGTTATATGTAATTGAAACATTACCGCCACCACCGTGAAAGGAAGGTATTCCAAATCTTGCAACAGTTGGCAGCAGTGATGGATCGCCTTACAATCCATACACATCCCGTGAGTAGTAAGACGGTCACAGAGGCGAGACAGTGGGGAGCGAAGTGGAGGTTTTCAGTTTTAAATCAGCCAGGGAGGTTCATCCGTAGTTCATAAGGCCCGCAGTAGGCAGAGAGCGTGGCCCCATCGTTTGGCTGCCAGATGGGCAACCTTTCCTACGGAGCAGTGTTTGACACCAGGCACTAAATAACGCTTGCAAAACACTTCGTCGTCTCAGACAGTGCATGCGAGTGTCCGACACGACAGTCTGAGCCGGAAATACAAATAACAGCTCCTCCTCACAACCGGTCATCGGAACAAAATTTGCGGCCCCAAGCAAGATGCGGTCCGGCGCACGGCGACGGGTACAAGCGTTTGAGAAACATTTATGCGAGTTTTTCGGACGCGTGCCCAGAGCGTCTGGAAGCTGGCGCTAAAATGGATACCGCTCATAAGTGCGGCCGACCTTTTGGCTTAGGAAATTCCTCAGCACCAGAGTGCCACCGGTAACCTCATTTTTTTTCGACCCAGCGATGCTATCAGCCGCAAGGTTAACGATGCGGTCGCTTGTGTAAATACGTGCTAGTGACATAACTGAATCGCCTGATCAACAAATTGGGAGAAAATAAAATGCATTAACTTGCGCATCCGCTTGGCTACTTGCGAATACGAAGAGTAAAAAGCATCGTTGAAAGTGACCACGTGCCGGACTGGGTCATCCTGACCTCCAACGGACGCTTGCCGACCAATGGACGGCGATAGTGCTGTCGCAAGTCGCCAATCAATGGCGGGGTTTCAGCACGAGGGTATATAAGCGACTGATCGGTCTCATCGAACACGGTATAGCCAAGTTGGAAGCGTTGGAAGTGGATTGCCATAAAGAAGAAAATAACCATGTGGACGAAGGTGAGTTGAAGTGGAATGTGCTTCGGAGAAGACATCCAAAATCGCGTGGACTTCTTCGTGACCTTTGAGAAGACAATATATTTAGCCTTTTGAGCCCAAATAACTTTGCCTCTGTGGGGGCGGACAGTAACTTTGCTGGAAGCGTTGTCAGCGTTAAGTACGCCTCATCAAACTAAGCTTATAAACCGTTAAGGATTATCTATTAGCAATGTGATGTAAAGAAAAGAACAGAAAAATGTCGTTACCATGTTTATATGGCTTACGCAGGCCCCTTGGGGTCTAAAACTAATGCTTACCTGGCGTCAGTATTAAATAATTATTACTTCTGCTTATTATAAAAATGGAATCAGGAAGGACATTTACAACAATGTCTTGGTACACGGAATTCAGATTATCTATACTGAGCTCCTCAACTTTTTAAGGCCGCAGAAAACAACACAGACACATATGAAAAAGGCTCCCGCTCTGTGTAAGCTACTGTATTGAGAGACCACATATGTGACATCCTAATGACGTTTTTGACCGGTTACAGGTCGCATTCTTCTGCATCGTCGCTTGCGTCAGCGCCCAAGTGAACCCTGTGAGTAGAATTCCTTTGCACTTCCACATTTTGTTGTCTTTTACATTAACTAAACATACAGTGCATAATGTTGTGACTGCACGAGCGAGTACTCCAGCATTGAAGGCTGCTACTTTGAAGCCGCAAACTCATAGGAGCCACAAACAAGCGCTTTCCGCGTGATATGTGCTACTGGGACTTCTGGTTTTTCGCAGAATAGGCTAGTCACCTTTATTTTAGTTGCGTTTCTAGAGAGAAAGCCTAAATGTTATTGGCTATAGTGCACCAGCTGACGAGTGTCAGTTCGCACTACGTGCGAAACAAAGCTTTGCCATCCTCCTTTGCCTTATTAGGCACTAAACGCGAAGTGCTCCTCCCCCAAGCAGCATAGGTAATGAGCCGCAATATTGGAAATGGATGGTATCACTGTAATCCTTTGTAGCACCTGCCCTTGCGAATACATTTCCAATATTGGGTCGATTGGCTGTGCCACTGGGGCAGTGTCATCGTTAAGGATTTTTACTTTTGAAACCTGTCTGCACAGTTAGCTTTGACATGTACCAAACTTCGTCGTGCACAAAGAAGCCTGATTAAGAAAAACCTAAGAAGGAAGCTTTGAAATTTTCATTTCCCTTACCTACCCCCTTCAACACGCAGCCGCCAGCGCCGTACAGCTTCTCGTACGAGCACACCGACGAGAAGACGGGCGCCAAGGTGACGCAGAACGAGAACGGCGACGCCAGCAACGTCAAGACGGGCTCGTACGGCATCAACGACCCGACGGGCCTCTACCGCCTTGTCCAGTACATCGCCGACGCGCAGGGATTCCGCGTCACAGTGGACACCAACGAGCCCGGCACCAAGTCTCACGAGGCGGCGAACGCCCTCTACAATTCCAAGGCCGCGAACTTGCCCGCCGCGGCCGCGGCGGCGCCGTTCAGGCCAGCGGTCCTGAGGCCCGCCATCGTGAAGCGGGCGCCGCCGCTGCGTCCCGTGAGCGCGGTGCGCACCTTTCGCGCCACGCCGCTGACTCTGCACGCCATCCCCGTCACCTTCCACGCTCTCCACGCGGTTCCTGCCGCTCACTCTGTCAGCGCCCGCCAGGCGAGCCTCAACCCCGTACACTTCACCCTGGGCAACGTGAAGATCTACTAGGGGTCGCCGGCTACTTGAGTGGAAGACCGCGGGTGAAGGGAGACATTGGCTGCATGTATCTTCAGCAGAGGGATGCGAGGAAAGGCTGCGGATATAGTTGAAGGAAACATGGAGTGAAGTCTTCTGGCTTGTTTTGTTTATGTAGATGTGTTTGAGTTACCTGCTTTCATTGTCTATGCTATAAATAAAGTGCGAAAATGTGAAGATATGGGATATGTCTGTGTGGTGCGCTCTCGCCTAAGGGCAGGGGGCACTGATGATTTTTTTAAAGTGTCAGCCGTAAAGACATGTTCGCCAACTGCAACCGATGGAGAGAGCTGGCCCCAACATTTGGCGCTTACTTGCAAGCAACGAGGCTATCAGTATTTCAGGAGTTGCTCTAGAGCGTACAGCATACCTGTTGGAGAACGCTACTAGCAGCTGTGATTTTTACCTGATGAAAAGAACAGCAAAAAATATCAACTCAGCGATCACGTTGGAATAAAAGCATCTGACGCACCACTCGGGATTCGAAATAGCGTCCATGAAGCCGTCACGACATCTGTGGCAGGGTTTTGTATAGACTTTTGCTTGCCCAGCTCATTCTTTCATCCCTCTGCCGTTCTAGCTGCGACTTCAGACGTCACGATTGACAGCTAATCAACCAAGATCAATAGTCTGCTCCGGTAATGAAGTCCGGCACCACCAATGGCAAGGAAGGAAAATATTAAGAAAAAAAAAAGAATCGGTCACTGAGAGAACGATTTGGCTTTGAGCAGACCGGGGTGGGGGAGTGAATAATGCATGAATCGAAATAAACTCCTGCGTCAAGCTGCACTAGCCATAAAGACATTTAATTTCAGATTATTGTATTCTCTAAAAGTTATGATTATATTGGAGGTATTCTAGAGAGATGGAAAAATGGGAGCAATGTAGTAAGGGACTGAAGCGACTTCACTTACGATGTTGAAAACTAGATATTCTTTTTTAAAACTGTGTGGTCTCGACGGAATTTTCTAACCAAACGAAGCTTTCGAGTATTTAGAGCATACGCTTTGGCCTCGCATCTTTTTCGGAAACTGTAAATGAAAGGAGTTCCTAATGCGCGGATTCGCCAGACAGAGAAATCCTATTACTGTAAAGCAGGGAAGAAAAAACGTGCAGCAATGGATGTTCAATGCGTAACACCAGCGGGAAATATTTGTAAATCAGACTGAGCCGATGTTTCGTTAGAAATACTGAAAGTAAAAGAAGGAAATAAATTATACAGTTTAAGCAAAATATTAATACGACGGTAGGCAGAGCAGTATATATTTTTTGTCATCTTAAATGCACGGTACTGGCGAAGCATGGCCCGCTTCGGAACTGACGTTAATGACTGCAGTCCTTTAGAGTAAAAAAGCGGTGAGTTTACTAATAAAGTTTTCATCTATTGATACTCTAGGCATTTCTTGTAAGAAGCAACGCGTATGAAGTGCAGAAATGGGAAAGGAATGTAATTTTTTGTATTATGTATTAACAAAAGAAATTAATTTTTTATTCATCGAATATGTGATGTTTGGAAATCGTGCCAACGAAGACGATGACCGAGTGACACAGTGGTGCGTTTGTGCGAAGAAAGGGCAATTCTGACATAAGGACAGATGGTCGATTTGATTATTGCATTGGTACATTCTTTATCAGAGGTGTTTCACGGTTAGGGATCTGCTTAGAGCACTAGCTGTTTGGGACATACTTCCCGGGTTACCGGCAACTGTGGTCCTAATAGATACTAAAACTGTTTTGTGTAATGATGTCGCGAGACCACC
Source organism: Amblyomma mixtum (assembly GCF_055824585.1). Lineage (NCBI taxonomy): Eukaryota > Metazoa > Arthropoda > Arachnida > Ixodida > Ixodidae > Amblyomma > Amblyomma mixtum. The sequence goes on along the minus strand of NC_143016.1, from coordinate 51,408,009 downwards.
TTCTGATGGTTGCTGGTGTTGAAGCCCAGTGTTCATGGTGGTGCCATATGGACAATCACCCGTGTGCCTACCACAAGCTGTATGCTCTAGCTAGCCAATTAGCGTATACTGAGAAGTAATGTAATAAGTGTGTGGAGCTTTAGGCGGCTAAGTGAGCGGAATAGCTGGGGCTTCTTTTATTATCTTCCATACTTTGGTCTAGTCATGTGTGAAAGCACCTGTCGAGCACGGCTGGCACAAGGCAGCAGCAATAGGAGGTGATTGGGAGGGGCTTTTTTCCTGTGGCAGGCTGAACTCTTCTGACGATAATGATACAACAATATTTTTGACGGAGAATACTGATGTTAACTTTGGTGTTTCTTCTGTGCTTCGGAGTTTATTGAAGGTACTTTGGTTGTTGAAACTCATGCGGTTGATTCTTGCTTGAAGGTGTGCGATTAAAGTGTGCTTGTTACCCATATTTCCGAGATGTCAAAACTGAGCTGTTAAGGTACTTTGTCACTAACCCCTCAAAGCCGCGTTGGTGGAGATGCCTGGTTACCTGGAAATAGTGATAAAGAGTCCAGCTATTTGGGGCGCTCGGTGTATTTATTGGCTGAACACAGCACACCCAGCCGATTTTTTTTTTAACAGCGCATAAGTAACACATGCGCTTATTGGCGAGGAGTATGCACCCTCTTTGCCAAAAGTAGCCGAATGGTTTGTTCCTTAGCCGTGTAGCGAAACGACTATAGAAGCCCTTAAGCTCCGAATCTGTGTAAAGTAAAGTGAACCCTCGTCCTCACGTCCCGACACATTTCGGCCTTTAGGTGTGCTGCAAAGGCTCAGTTATACGGTTGAGAAGCAAGAACTTGCTGCTCGGTTACTTTTGGCGACGGGGATACATGGCTACCCACTCAAGAGGATAAAGAACGCACCAACATCTGCAAGGGCTCAGAGACAGTCGGATGGTATCAACTTCTTCATGAAAACTTTTAAAAGAAAACATGCAGCTCTAACGTTCAGGCACAAACAGACGGCCATACACCAGGGCACTGTAGGCTCCCCACATAGAGAACCGACATCGGCACACCTTATGGCCACGTGTGGAAAAACTGGAGACGCACATTGCGGAAATGTCCCGCAGTTAAATCCCGCAAACAGAACAACACTTCATGCCAAAATCCACAATCCCGGCGTAGCTTGCAGGTTTAGTGGGCTTCTCCTTCGAATAAGAAGGGTGTCTGTCTTCAGGCGCTTGCTTCCCACATCGTAATAATGTTCCCTACAGCCTAAGCGCCGTGATTCTAATAGATTCCTTACTGATGCTGCCCAGGTTTTGCTGATGCTGCCAAAAGTTTACAAGTCGCTTCCTACCTTAGGCATTCAGACATCTTGCTAAGATTAACCGGAAGGCTAAATGATCTGCTATAATTTTAGACCAGGACCAGCTCACTGCAGGAATCCAAATATAAACAGCCACGAAAAGAGATTCAGAAGAAAATAAAGACGGACGCCATCGTCGCAGTAAATCATACGGATAAAAGACACGTAAGATGTTCTCAAGCGCGGCATCCAGTTATTTGCCCATTAACCGCTTTTCTTTGATATTACTCGTACAGGTGAAGATCTTTTACTTCATTTAAAGCAAAGTTTACTTGCTTTTTTAAGTTGAATAATATAGAGCGAAACTGAGTCCTCCTCATGTTGGATGAAAAGTACAGAATTATGAGCATTCTTAAAATTTCTTGATATTCTTAAATATTTTGCCAAGCTTCTAAATTGGCAAAATCTTTTCTTCTTGTGCCATCTGAAAATTGAGCGCCTGGCAGCGATATTTCATTAAAAAAGAAAACGCCCCTGGTGATAAATTTTTGTCGTGAGATCTTACAAGGATTTCGTTAACCCCAATCGTGTCGGAGATACATTCAAGAGCGCATTACACGTGCTGCGCACAGAGCTGCCATTATGCGGACTGCGATCAGAATCAGGTGAACCTCGTTTTACGAGCGGCTCGTCTGCGATATCAGCTGGCGCGGAACATGAATAGGCAATGTAGCCGATGGTGCGTGATGCACCGTACGTCACTAATCGAGATGTCGAGCAGAAGTCGCCGCTTTGACCTTTCCAGCAGCTGCTGGAGCCAATTCAGGCTAGACGCAAGACATTCGCGGAACACTTTTGGCTTCGGCAGTGGCATCGTGACCGTGAAAACCGGAGTGTCTTGAAAGAATTGCTTGGTTCGAGCTTGTTTAAGATATGCCTTGGCCGGAGAGGAGTTCCGTACAGAAAGACATTTATGCAGGCTGCAACTGTTATGTCTGAAACCTCCGAATGCTTCCATCGCAACACCAGCTTAGGGGTTGGTTGCAGCCTCATCAGTTATTTTAATGTTAAGTTCGTCTTAATGCCGGTTGTCTGTGCTCTAAATAGGTGCGAAAGGTTAATGAATACGCACTTTGCTGAGTGCTCTATCTACGAAAAAGCGCCTATCTCGCTACTTGATAGGTGCAGTTGAACGAAAAAGCAGCAAAATATTGAGTCCTGCTCATCGCGGTGTTGTCGTATGAGTCCTACTTGATAGTACTACACTGGCAATAAGAGGTCTGTCAGAACAGTCAGTTTTCCTAAGTAGTTGGTATGGTGAATTTCGCAAAGGAAGACGACAGTCGGCGACAGATGCACAGAGGTACAGTAAAGGTTAGAGCTTAATGCTACAACCAGCTTGGCAATTCTAAATGAGCAGAAACGCCTCTGCCATTATGTGGTGTGAATGTGCTTAGTAATTAAAAACAGAACGAACTACACTGGACATTGGTAGAAAAATCGCCTGCTTGCTCGGCGCAGTTCCGGTGTTTGGACACCCTGTCTTACAAGCGGCCATGCAATGGGTAGTCCAGAATAAACGACCGAAAAAATTTCACAAATGAAAACGCCATCAAGAGTTCACCCCGTAAAATTCTTCCGCCACTAGTGGAGAGTGTGGCGACACAACGCATGCGAGATCTTGTACATGGACACAACATGCCGATGCAAACCTATGGAATCTACCTGTAGTTGTAGGATTCAGGCCGGTCGTATAAGTGCTTTGTCAGCGCAAGAACTAGCTCAACAGAAAATTTATTTATAGGGCCAAATGCTACTGGGAAGCATTGCTTCTCAGAAAGCTCCGCCAGATTACTCCTTTACTCCACATGGATGACGACTCAAGACGTGCTCCCACTAGCGGGAACAGGCGCAACGCAGAACGCTCTCCATGTGCCGCTTCCCGCACAAACCGATGTTGGAGCGAAAACTCTACTTCACGAGCAAGGCTGCAAAAGCCGGGCCATTGCTGAAGCCTTGACATTGTCCTTGAATAAATAAATAAGCTAATTAATTAATTGTTGCCGCGACTGGGATCCGAATCTGCGGCGATGCGAACTGATCAGCTTCGCTGGCCACTGCCGGGAGCAGCATTGCTATCGCCGCAGCCGATCACGCCTCGTGTTAAACTGCAACAAACTCTCGCGCTGCACATTCCACATCGTCGCCTTCATCAACTTCTATCAGCGGTGCGAACAGATCTGATCAGCTTAGCTTCGACCACAGCTTATCCTGAGCCTAATACCATCGCGACACTTGCAGACGAACCACCACCGCAAAACCATGAGCCAACCAGGCTAAACGGATGCTTTCGCACGTCTACTCGGTTTAACTACGCTAAAACCCTACCATTTTTTTCCTGCAGACAGACTGGTGGGCGGTTCTGCTGATGATCGGTCCAAAACTATTATTCCCGTTCCGCACAACAGAACATCCAATCGGAGGCGACCGTGACGTCGGGCCACTGGCCTGTCGCCGGCCGCGGCAGTTCGGTACAGTCAATGTTCGCTTGCGCGCTGCAAGATGAGGTTCCAGGAGTTTGAACAATTTCTAGAATGTCTTCAGCCGTACGCCTTCTTGTATAACAAGACACATAAAAAGGTATCAGTGATTCTTCTGTTGTACTGTTCAATAGTGAGGTTGCCTTCTTCGATAAGACGATGTAACTTGTGGCCTTGGTGTGCTACTGATTGACAAATGCTGTACCCTTTCTATGCGCATGCTCGAAGTGCACTCTTTTTCCTGCAAATATGTGGTGTTTCTATTGAATAAAATACAGTTGTAAGTGCGCTCGCCCCGTGACCTGTCTTGTGTGCGTGTGTGTCGCGCAACTACCATGTCTGAAGTATTGAACCAACTAGCCCGACATGTTCTATTTACACATAATAAGAGCCAAGGGAGAACAGCGATACGCAGACTCGAGAAGAGCGCCCACGATCTTTTCTATGCTCTCGAACGGCGAATAAGCACGAGCGCTTCGCTGGTGGCACATGACTACCGCAAGAGAATGAAGCACGCAATGTGGACGTTACTCCGCAGGCCAGCGAGGTGACGCCGCCGTTTATGAAGCGCTGCTAGTGTGAGCGGGGCCTTAAGAAGGGTTACATTACAGCGCAGCTGTTAAGTTCTCGTTCCTTGAGTTAAGTGCCAGTATTGTTGTAAGGCGTCGGCGGAACCAGAGGGTGGTCACCACCCTCCGAATGATGGCTGCGACTGGTTACCGTTTAGGGAGGAGGGTACGGCGAGAGCGGATGAGTGTGGCACACTGCCTCTGCAGCGTGTGCTTCGGAACGGAACGAAGCCTCGCGAGTACGGCCTTAACGGCGGCGGCGCCGCGCGCCAGGAGCGTCTAACTAGAGATGAGTGTTAGTCGAATGCTGTTCCGCTAGAGCAGTGCTCAGTATATCGCGAAATGAATCCCCTGCAACAGCGTCGTCTTAAGTACGTATTAAACATTATGCTGACCGTTCAGTTAGTATTCTGAAATTAAATCACACTATTCTTCATTACTGAAGTTGCACTGCGGTGCCAAAATCTGGCACCGTGATATAGCTGTCCATATTGTCATTGACAATGCTGTTTTTGGTTAGCGGCTGACAGAGTCGCAGGAGAAGCAGCGACGTTCTCTGCATCTCCTACCTCAATCAGGCGCCGCTTGTAGTTGCTGCCTTGAACACAACCGAAGAGGCCTACGATGAGCAGCATTAAGCCAGTTTTTTTTTTGTCAGCGTTGACAGCATGGAGAATTTTACTTAATTGTTGTGAAATCGATTTAACGATTATATCGCACATGAGTCTTTCAGGTGTCCGTTCATAACGCTGAGGAAAACGTACCTATTTTGAGAATCCAAGATGACATGATTTTCGTGGAACTTAATGTTGCCATAAAACATGTCCAACAATATCGGACAAAAGTTGTGAAAAATTGAAAAAAGTGTAAGATACTTTTACGCAAATGTGGAAGATAATAGTTCATTCTTCTGATATGTAGAAAATCGTACTTTTGAAGAGTTTCCATCGATCGCATCGAACATTTAAGACAACCAATGTGGAACGCTTTTGACGATAGCAAGAACGTTAACAGAAAAAAAGAAACCAAGACTGCTGTCGGGTGCTCTGCTGATATTGTAATTGTTATAGTGAAATCTTACATTCTATGCAAAAATTGCGTTCATTAAAGGTTTCCCGCTCAAAAATGCTTTCGTCCAGAATTGTTGGGTATGTCGTCCTTTCAGGTTCAGTACCTGTACGAGTAATCAATGCAAGCAAAGCGAGATTTTGCGTGATATCGGCAAAGCTACATTGCTTTATATAGGGGAATGTGGAACTAGCTTGACGGTATGCTCTTTCTGCTCAAGTTACATAGCGAGCTTCATACTTTCTGTACTAGAATTCCTCATTCTTCCGCTGGGTATAACAATAAGAATGTTCACCGGGAAAAATGAAAAGGGGTCTTCGGCCTTTCGAAACGCACAAGAGAGTCCCCTCTTTACTGTCATTTTTCTTTTTTGCTTTTTGTTCGCCGCCAGGGTGGCGTACCGAGTGGTCATTATCCACGTGGTGTCGTCGTTGAGTTCCTTGTGAGTGCCAGAAAGAAGTGAGGCAAGGAACTGTTTTATTGTTGCTAAATATCAGTTGCTACTCTCCCACTCCTGTGGCCCACTGCATCGCCAATCAGAATGAAATGTCACCCAAGGAAAGACATCTGCCACCATATTCCTGTCTCGTCCAGCAAGACATGCCTTCAGCTCGATAGTGATCGGTGGTATACCCATCGAATACTAAAGGCCAAACGCGGATAACCAATTAATATTTCTTCGCCATGCTAGTCCACTCGAAGGTTCCAAGTTCTTTTTTTCCTTGTTTCCTGAGAGGGATTGGTCGTACCGACGGAGAAATCCTGAGCGTCCTCTGATTTGAAAGTCTAATGCCCGCACGAGCCTGGCTCCTACCAGTTCCAGACGCTCGGAATGCGACGACTTGCAAGGAAGGGGGCTTCTCCGCATCAGTAGGTGAGGAGGAGGAGAAGCTCCAGCTCACCGTTAGCACATCGCCGTATTGTCGTCAAACGCGGGCGCGTGATACATTAGATTCACCTCAAGAGAGCCACCCCGAACGCCAAGGACGGTTAATGCGCTCGCTCGTGTCCCGAGAGACGCCGAGAAAAGAATTTCGGCGCACTCGTTCAAGGACGCGGTAAGGAAACAAGCGCGTCCCTCATTTCAGGCAAGAGAAGCTAAACAATTCGTTCGTTTTTAAACATTCTCTTCCTTTTTTGATCGTTTTGATTCGTCTCTCTCCAGCTATTGCTTACGCCTTCCCTCCGCTTCACTCACCCTCTCCGCATCAAGTGTCTACACTTGCTCCGGCGGGATCTCAGCCTGTCTACGACATGAAATCACCACTGGTGAGGTGCGAATGAACACTACTGGCAGCGAGTGACCAGTCTTTTCAGTGTGCACCGACAAAGTCGCGGCACTCGCTCGTATTTGGGATATCGAGAATTCGGCCAAGTGAAGAAGGATGCTCGCAAGGGTGAGTTTTCACGGTCTGTGTTCTCTAGCAGGGGCTTTGAGATGAATGCGCGCTAAGAGCGAGAAAATGGCACGTCCACAAGTAGATTCTTGCTGTGTGCGCAGTGACAGCTGCTTTGGGTCAGTGTCACGTCGTCAGGAGGGCAGCAGAAGACAATGTAAGTTGCTTTTTTCTGTATTCTTGCACTTGCAGTTGTTGCTTGCACTTGAGTTCAGATGCAGCCTTTTCTAGATTTTATTTTCTTCCACTGCCATCCTTGTAATGGTTTGTTTTAAATCTACGTTTTCCTTTACTAACGAAGTCAGGTTGAAGCCTAAAAGTATGGCGTAGTGGTCGTATGTGCTTGAGTAAGGCTTTTTGACGGACTTGTTGGTACATATTCATATTTGAAAGGCTGTGGGTTAAAAAGACGTTCACAGAAAAAAGGATAGAGACTACAGGAAGAAAGCGCAAATTTCAGCTTTAAATTTGAAAGTTGCGCTTCTTTCCTGTCGTCTCTATGCTTTTTCCTGTGAACGTCTTTTTACACACAGCCTTTCAAATATGAGTGGTCGTATCGGGCGAGTCATCGATATGCCCGATGCAGACCTTGTGAAGCCAAAACGTGATATGTTTTCTCACAACATACTTTGCCAAATTCACAGCGTTAACTTTAGGGCTACTCACTGATGTGTATGGAATGAGGAAAGTTCAGATAGCTAACTGGGATACAGTACTAAACGTCTAGCGTCTGACATCATTTATCTTTCATGGAGCTTTCGCGGACGCTTAGGCGAATGCAGATCTTGGCAGTGCTAACAAAAGAACACGCCAACGCTCCTGAGAAGAGAATGCAAATAATTGAATGCTCTATGCCTTCGTAAAAACATGAAATTTCTGTGTTAAACTGGTGTAACTGTTCTGGCAGGTTTACGCTGTAATGTTTTGAAGTGAAACAACGCATCGTTGAATTTGAGCTTGAATGTTTTATATAATTCCTTGCACCACTCTAAGCCAATTATATTGCGGCAAAACTGCGAGTGATTCAGAGTTGTTTTAAACCATGTATCTCAGTCTGGAAAAGCTGCTATTTATTTAACTTTGCTGCTCAGGTCCTTGTGCATTTTCTGCATGTCAAACAACGAAAAATGAACTGCATGGATTTTGTACGAGTACAAGAAAACGCTACGATATGTACAGGCGCGGACAAAGGTAAACGGAGCACGCAACTGTCTTCGAATATTTTTCACGCGTCACCTAACTGAAATTTCCAGCAGTGGTACGCGCATGCTGGTAGCGGAGGTTGGTGGGCTTTCTTCTAGACAAACAACGCTTCTTCATTACCAATGGAGAAAGCGTGATTGCACTTCGAACGCAATAGCGTGCTCCGATTACTTATGGCCGCGCCTGTACCTTTAAGCGGAACGCTTTACGTTGTTAGTGAATAAGTTTGAAAGAAAACAGTGCTTTTGAACTACGGTGCGAAGTGTTCTTGCCGCTGCACAGATGATGTACGACTGAAGGACTTCAAGGAGAGAAGTTGAGGCCACTTCTCCCTGTTAGGCTACTTTAGCTCCAGTTACGTGTAGTCTGGAAGAGTTGTTTATAGCCTTGATCGGGAGATTTGTGCTTTAGGCGCTAATTTCAACGAGAAATGAGCCCCGAGAAGGAAAATTTCTTACAATTCTTGTTGTTTGCAAGTTGAAACTAAGAGCCTATGAATAATTCTCGGTGCTCAAGAATACAGACCCGAACATCGATTAAGAGGATGGAAACTGAGCCTTCTAACTTGCCAGATATGAGTGGCAGCGGCAATGCATTGCTGAAATGATAAGTGCTTGTTTTATTTGTATGCTGTTGAAAGGTTCTTCAAGTGTCAGAAGAAAGGCTGTTTTCTTTCCATTCGTGTCGAACAGTACGTTTCTTTGCTTGCTTTGGTGAGGCACATTATTTGAGGTAAGCAGTAAAAACAACTTAAGAAAGAACAGATTTATTATGCACAATACGAAAGTTAGAACTCACACGTTATGTCATGCATTGCTCCATTAGTCAAATTTCTTGCTACAGAAAGCAATAATCATGGCTGCAAGTTTGTCTCACTTGATCGAATATAATTTGGCGACGTTAGATCACATCTTGCTAACATGCCCTGTACTTCGGGCGGCATGCAAGGTGAACTTCTGCAGCCAGGGTTACCACCCCAGCTGTTCAGAGGAACCAGCGCACAACGGACAAGGAAGAAGAAGCACGACACGGACAGAGGCGCTGAACTTTCAACTTTATTTCAGAAAAACTATTGCAACGTATCTATACAGATTTCTGTCAGCGACAATGACACACAGGAGGAGCAAGAGCAGTTTTTTGAAAGGACAATGACTGAAGGTCTAAAAGTGTGGCAAAAAGCTAGCAAAAACCAACCTAGCTCTTTTTTGTAACATATCAAGGAAAGAGAAAAGAAATGCGATAACAACGGCCAACAAGGAACGCGCCATAAACCAACGAAGATAAAAACATGATCCTTAAGGATAAAAACGATAGAAGGTATAAAAAAAAATGTAAAAAGGAGAAAGAGTTGAAGGGCCAAAAAGTAACACGGCAGAAATTTAAAAGTTAAAAGGACTACTGAAGAATGAGGTGAAGTTACACCTACAGATCCACAAAAGGGAGGGCGCAAAAGTGATGAAAGTGCTAAAGGAACAGTAGACATGGTGGGAGGGTTGCACAACTAATGCCTTGAATTTGTTGTCAGATAGGCAAGTTTTTTTTTTCTGATAGCGAAATTGAAGGCTTGCATATATGCAACTGTCCTTTAACGATAGTATGTTGACGGCTTCAATGATTTCACGGGGCATCTTGTTTCTGTACCTCGCTAATACTAAAGTTTCTTCAAATTGGGCTGTCCGTGTCGTCCTTCTTCCTTGTCCGTTGTCCTTCTTGCGCTGGATATTCTGAAAGCATGGCTTACCAACTAGCCCAAAACAAATTTTGCTGAAATTCACCCTAGCTGATCAGCATATACAAGAATCTGGACATAGAAACCTCAAACACCAGACCTTGTTGGCATTTGTAGCCTATATAGGCCTGCTTATTTACAGGGCCGTCCATTCTTATAGGGGGATCATGCGAGAGCATGACCGCGCTCTTAGAAGCGCCTGTGCTTCCATCGAAGTCACGCGCGGAAGTTAAGGGGCAGACGAAGCGAAGCACCACTTGTAGGTTCCTCATACCCTGCGTCACTCTGCTTCATTGCGCGACCGTTTAGCACGCACTAGCGCTCCGAGGCGCGCGGCCGAGCACTGGAGTGTTCACCCTAAAAGTGGACGACGCGGTACATATGACTGTCGTATGCCAAAGGGCACGTTTGCGCAATTAAAAAAAAATAAAGACCACAAAAACCAATGGCGCAGTACTATTTCGGAACTGAGCGCTCTGTGTTTCTTCTTTTTTCTTTAGTAACGCGTACACAGATAAACACTTAGGATATTGTTCTGTCACAGAGCCACAAAACTCAGAGAAATCTTTTTGGCGAAGGAACATTTTAATCGGTTATGCTTCCTCAGTGCGCTGAAACAAAAAGAGAAAGCGGCTTTAGCAGAATTGGTGACTGTGGCTAAAGCGGGCAGATGCGCGGGCAGGCACACGGGCACTCAAGTAGGCACAAACCAAGAAAGAAACAGGATCAAAGAATCGAGCCTACAACGAACGAAAACAAACAATGTGCAAAAACAAAAATCAAGCCTACACCGAACGAAAACACATAAGCACGCTCCTAATTACTGTTTATTGTTTATAAGGGTTTAATGTCCCAAAGCAACTCAGGCTATGATGGACGCCATAGTGAAGGGCTCTGGAAATTTTCACAACTTGGGGTTTTTGAACGTGCACTGACATAGCATAGCACACGGGCCACTAGAATTTTAGCTTCATCGAAATTCGATTACAATAAGGGTCAAATGACCCGAACGTTAAAACAAGACGTCTGTCTAAAAGTTACAGTAGGCACCGTTATTGTAACTTCTCAGACTTTTTCATTGAAGGCAGGGCTGAAATTCCATTTCTGCCGTTTTTCCAACTTCAGATAACGACGTGTTGTTTTTGTTCTCATTGATAGTGTTCCGTATAGGAGTACCAATATATGCGTGCTCGGACTCACGAACACACACCATGACCACCCGACGGAATGCGAATAGGGACAAGAGAACCCGGGGGCGAGAAACTTTACACCGCAACACTTTTACAAACTTTGGATTCCTGCCATCTTAATTAACGGCGACAACTCTATCGGTTGCGACAAGATCAAAATTTTCTTTTTCGCCCTCGCGTACATGCGCGCTAAAAATATTCTGGGATAGAACTAACCTCATAACAATGAAAGTTGAAGTGTTCAACAAATATTTTATGGTACGTTCAAGTTCCGAATACTTTCGCTAAATAGCTTCAGTGGTTGACATTTATAACCTCATAATAATGAAAGTTGAAGAGTTAAACAGATATTTTAGGGTACGTTGTAGCTCCAAATATTTTCGCTCTAAGAGCTTCAAGGGGTGGCATTTCTAAGAAACGCGTATCTGCTTTACGTCGCTAAGCGAATACACTGTTCAAAAGAAATTTAGAGTTTGCAAGAAGTTTTTCGTAATAGTTTAAGGATGTCATGACTAAGCTGCACACACTCTCTTGGTCTTAAGATTGCTGCTGGGGTTCTATGATAAATGCATCCATGCATTCCATGCGTCAGGACAGCAGTGACAGAGGTGAATTAGTTCGTTTTTGAACCTTACCAGGAGAGCCAACTACTTTCCGGCATGCGATCTTGAAGATTGTGTGCGCTCGAGACTCTTAAGCACTTACGGACTTTAAGATGTACTGCTTTAAGTAGGTCTAAAGATGCGCGAAGTTTGGAAAATGGGCTGAAGTAGGTTCATCAAAAGAAATATTGCCGCTAGAGCCAACTGGAACGCTCATGTAAAATTAAACTCCCGGATGATATTTTCATTTACCACCTCCATCTGCCTTCCGTCACACGTCCTAGTGCAATTTTTTAAGCAGAAAACACGCACGTTAAGGAAGGCTACATTCTCAGTTCTACATCAGTATGCCAGTCAGGTTGCCGCCTTCATTATAGACACAATTTATTATAACTTCTTTCTACCTGAAGGATATTGCATAAAGCAACCGTTACGATTTCAAGGCCGCTTTATCACCACAAGGACAGCGTTTTGATTCACGATTTGAAAAGCAGCCTCGTGAAAAGCGACAGATTTCGAATGTAGAAGCACGACAACTTTTTGATACTTTCGGCTTTTCTTACTGCCATAAGATGGTAGCTTTAGATGTTGTCGGGTAGCCGAGATTTGCCTAAGCTGCGAAACTATGCATTAACAAAACCCTATTACTTGCTATATGCAGCGTGTTTGCGAGAACAATTTAAGTAACTTTATAAACTAGGCTTTTTGAGATTGATTCCTTCGCAATCAGAGCAATAGCATTAGCTGATGCCACAAAGCATGTGAGTGAACATTATTTCAAGGATATTTTAGTGAAATTGGTTATTATTGGTTAAATTTTTGCAGCAAGGTGCTTGGTTGCAATTAGAGAAAAAGGCATCCAAAAATCTAGAAATTAGGCCAACGAACGTTAATTACAATATGGGGAAAGGTGTAATTGCCTGTGGCACTAATACGCTAGGAATTTTGGCCGTCAATGCATCGAGTGGTGGGATGCGACGCGCTCGGGCAGGCAGGAGAAAGATGGGGCTGGTTACGCTCTCTTTGTAGACAGTGCGCCCCTTGAATGCAACTGGACAGCCGAAATTCCTTTCTCCATTGCGCGTAGGGCAAATAGATTTCCGCACATCTAAAAATTGATATTCGGTACACTGACGGCCCTCTGTAATTGTGCAACTGCCACGAAGCGTTTAAGTGCTGCAATTTATTGGTTAATTAGCACATTTCAGGTAATTATCATAGTAATTAACTTACCCCACACGCTTTATGATGTCCCCTGACGCCGTCGCTATGGTAGCCAAAGAATCGCTATTTTAACTCTAAATCCCTACACTACTGATCTTAGCCAGGAAATTCTGAGAAGCGATTTTCGATGGAGGCGAAATTCTAGGGGCATGTGCACTGTGTGATGTCAGTGCCCGTTAAACAACCCCAGATGGTCGAAATTTCCGGAGCCCTTCAATACGGCGACCCTCATAGCCTGAGTCGCTTTGGGACGTTAAGCCCCCATAAACCCATAAACTCAAAAACATTATTTTGAAGAGAGTTTAGTGTTTCCGCGAACACCCTGTATAGTCACACGGTGAAGACTGAATTCACAATTAATCACCTAGAAGCGCTTCTTACATGTTCACTGGGAGAGCATCGGTTACTCGCTCATTTTTAACAAAGAGCTGGACAACTCAGAGGCGCGCTCACATACCTGTTTGTCCGCAAATTGAAAAGCCAGTAGTAAGAGATTTTACTCTGAAAGTCTTCCATATTCTGACTACTAGTTACGAATGCTTGCGACAACCGCAAGAGAACTGCAGTGGGCAGTGAGTGGGCCTGTATTCATTTTGAATAATTGTTCAAAACTATTTTCCGCAATTATTTGCCTTTTACGGAATTTGTTTTCTCTGCCGTATGATGAACTAATACAACGCGCCACCTAATAAAAAGTTTCGCGAGCAAGTGCTCTCATCATTCGTAAAAAAAAAGTGTTGCTTGATGCTATGCCTGTTTAACGCCTTTCGCATTGTACCTGAAACCAGCTCACGAAGGCCGCAGATTTGCCGTACACTGTCAACTACGACCACACGGACGAGCACGGGACCCGCATCTACCGGCTGGAGATCACGGACGCGGACAATGTGCGAATGGGCACCTATGGATACATGGACGCCAAGGGGCTATACCGGCAGGTGCACTACCTTGCCGACGCAACTGGCATCCACGTGTTCGTGTGCACCAACGAGCCTGGCACGGAGACTTCGTACCCGGCCGACGCCGTTATCCAGATGCACCACTGGGAGAAGGTCGACCCGGACTCGACGCTGGGGAAGCTGCTGGCAAAGTTGCCGCCTGTGACGCCACCGACGACCGGTTCCGGCGAAGAGAGCAGGAAAAAGCGCAAGGCGGCTGCTCGCCAGAGGAAAGAATCCAGCTAGATAGACGTTGCCAAAGTGAAAAACGAGTGTCATATTTGTTGTGCCTGAGCAGCTTGCAGTGACGTCGTGGAAGTATGGGAAAACTAAGCATGCAATTTATCCACTGAGCCTGTCCTTGAGACAAGTAGGCTGCCGAGCATTTCGCTAGAGACATGGAAATGCGCTGTCCAGAAAACTAGTGTTTATGCTTGAGTATGTTCTAACGCATGCCACCATGGCGACACATGCAAGCTCTGAGCGAAAACCGGGGCTGCATTAGTAACCGGTACCACGAAGTGGTAGTAGAGGCAGTGCTTCTTGATGGGTTTTTATTTGTTGGAGAAGTCCATTTATGTGTAGGGGAGTAATTGTGGGTAAGAACAAACCATAAAGACTAAGTGATGTGTAAAAAATAAGTAGTATCTGTTTATCCAAGTGTTCCAATTCTTTAATATTGATATCATCTTCATGCCAAGGACACTTTCTTTGGTCGCTGAGAACTCTCGAGTCGAACTTTCTTGATGGGGAAGAAACTCACTCAACTAATCAGTTAAATACCTCCGTCAGATATTTCGGAAGCACCGCACCTGAAGAGGCCTCCGAACGGTTCTGTTTTTTGTGTTCCCCACATCTCCTACGTCGAAGGGCCACGACACCCGTATAATTGCGTCAAAATTGCTTGCAAAGTCCTCTAGCTTACCAGCACAGTTGGTATATGCTCTTCTTGGAAATTGTGTTGTTTGTAACATTGTATTTCTGACATTCCTCCTTCAACAAAACCGGCTCGGTTCGGTGGATCATTCTCCAACGTTTTGCAGTACCACGATGGCCGAGTATAGGTTAAGGACTACTTGTGCTAATATCAAAGAACGGGCGTTCGTCGTTACGAGGGTTACCTGCTAGTCCGTAACGCATATACTTCCGTGAGGCTATTTGAGTACAGGCGAGGGCTCTCGATAAAGCCGGTGTTAAATTCATTCCATGAAGTAAGAGAGCTTCGCAGTGAATTTTAATATGCCAAGTGCTCCACGCCATGCTGACGCGATGTAAATGCTGGAAGCCGAAGTTATTGTGTATAAACTTCAATATTGTAAGCCCAGAATAACTGATGTCGGAGTTTTCGGTGTGCTCCGGTTAGTTATAGGCTTAAAGGCTTTGTTTTAAAACAAATATTTCGACGAAACAGAGGTTTCGGGCATTAAAATAAGCCTGCGAGAACAGTAGGCATACCTGTTTCTACATTTGCCTCTCGCTTATGTTGACGCCTAGTGTTCCTGTGAGTGATACAATACAATGGCTTGTATTAATATGTATGTTAAGCAAGCAAGCAGGCAACTTTATTGTCCTTTTTTTGTGATCGCCAAGTACGAATTTTTTCTTTTTTTGTTGAACAGAATCCGTTTAGTGCATGTGATCTCATTGTTTTGTTTGGTGTCCAATGTGTTTAGTGTAATGCTATACGTCACATTTTTTCGTCTTTTTAAGCCTTGCTTCTTGGAAATGTGAACGTTGCTGAAATGTGCCGCTCTAGAGAATATTCATATTTCTTAAAAGGAAAGGCTTAGTACCGCTTTGTTTCTGATGCTTACCACTTGCGATTAGTGTTAGTGATGTGTTTGTATTGTATTTAAGAAGCTTTGAAACTGCTTGGAAGACGAATACCCCAGTAATAAGCTGGACAGCCGGATGTCAAGAAAACAGTACAAATATTTCGCCTTTTTTGTAAAAGGTTACATGGGTTCCACATCTGTGCACTCGTACGCTGGAACATACGCGTAACAAGATTTGAGTAAAGATGATTCAAGTTTTGTTTCTTTGCAGACGCGTCTGGGAGTTCCAAACGTATCCGTCTTCACTCATTTCATCGCACGCTCACTTCTTCCTCAGCAGCTATTTGCATTTAATACTCTTCCCTTTACGGCCTAAAATAAGGGCTCCCATGGTCATGGTTTTGCAGAAGAAAAGAAATATCTGACCGCCTTCTGCATATAATAGTGTCCGGGATTTTTGTGTTTTGAAAAAAAAAAAAACCGGTATTCAGAAAAGGCAACCATTTAGATGGGTCCAAAAACTTCACATGTACACTCTTAACTAGAAATGAGTAGAGAGGGATTGCGCTGCCCTCTAGCGCACTCTATGATATAAAAGGGAGTGCGGCAAAGGAGAACTTACTCCATTTTTACACCCATATATGCGTATTCTTGCTTAAAGTGTAACGGTACCAGGCAATTCCTGATTAATCTAAGCATCGTATCAGTTTTGAACGATGTTATGAAAATGAGAATAGTCACAAGCTCAACGAACACACAGTACCGATTAAAGTTTGCTCAAGAAAAAAGAAACATCCAACAGTGTTACTAAAACAGGCACTGATTCACCCACTGTTCTAAACCATTACTAAATGCTGGTATCAAGGCCGGCTCTAAGGTTTGCAGTGATCGCTGAAATCGGGTTTGTTGCCGAGTACTCTTCCTCCGATTAAGGGTTATAGCATAACCTTGAATGCTAAGCCTATATGCAGCGGTAGCCAATTTGTTTTAACTTGCAGCACTCACAAGGCCGGAAGGAAGTGAATCGAGTGCGCCACTGCTTTTAAGCTAGAGTGCTTCCCAGAGGAACTGGGACGCACCGTGTGCGCATGCGCGAACAAACGCGAATAGACGCGATGCTTAACTTCAATTTCGGCTAAGGTACGGCTGCAGTTACAATGCTAAGGTGGGCTCTATTCTCTTATGTGCACCCTTGTACACCGTGCTGTTGTCCCTCGGCGTGCAGGTACAGATCGAAGCATGAAGCGGAAGCTCTGTGCTTCTGCCAACGAAACCATCTGGCCCAGGAACCAGAGTTCACGAATGCTTCAAAGGATTATGAATTTAGTATCGACCTTTTTAAAAGGCTACTAATCTGCTGGCTTAAGAACCCTCGGGAACCCTGTGGGACACACTGTGGACGTATACCCGGTACAAGGTCCCATTCACCGCAGTGCACAAATGGCGGATGAACGAGTGGGCTATTGTCCTTCGGTTACTTGATGCCAACAAGGATGCTCGGCATCCAAGTCGATATTTAGCCGCAGATTGAACATCACCTGGTAAATTCCAGTAACTAAATACTAAATCACTGTAATAATTAGGTATCAGCTTATTTTTATTTCTAATAGACATGTCTGGAGATGGGGAGAGCACGCAATGAAACTCCGGTAAAGCAAATAGATGCTTTTTTCCCTCCTAACAGGACAGCTAACTAGCTTTGATGAGCGAAAATATGGACGTACGTCCGGGACGCTTAATATGCAGCCGCAACAAATTGGTTCCTCCTTCGCCTTCTTATGTTTGGAGGCGCGACAGAAGGTTCAATTTTTGTAGCAGTCTCTTCAAATGGAACATTAATTAGGGGAAATCTGTGACCACCTAAAGGTAAGAGCGTTCAACAAATACAAGGCTGCAGGAAGACTCATCGCAAGCGTCCTTATGCAATCGTAAAAAGTAGGTAAGTTCTAGTCAGTTGCTAAACGGAAAGGCCAGATATAAATAAAATATGACAAAAAGAAATATTTCGAAAAACAGAACCTCTTGCGCAGATAAAAGAAGAAAACGCAGCCGGAGATGTGTAGCTTCCCCTCTTACTCTAGTAACATTTGCATAATGCCTACGTGACTCTTTCAATCAATCAATCAATCAATCAATCAATCAATCAATCAATCAATCAATCAATCAATCAATCAATCAATCAATCAATCAATCAATCAATCAATCAATCAATCAATCAATCAATCAATCAATCAATCAATCAATCAATCAATCAATCAACCAATCAAACTCTTAGGTGTTGTCATGCTACGTTGAAGACCGAGTCCTGAGTCGTGACTATCACAACGAGGCCTGACTATGCATAATTGTACAAACTCTATACACATCACATTACGTTACTTGTGTAGCTAATTCATTCTAAGTTGCAGAATGATTTGAATCATATCTATGACTAAGAGGCAGGACTTCGCATATTTAGTACGAAGTGTATACACCTCACATAACGTTACTTGTAAAGTGCTGTCATGCTATATCGCATAAGTAAAATACTGAGTCATGCCACGCTGCAGAATGAGAGTCATTTCTATGACTGCGCGTAAGACTACGCGTACTTTGTACAAACTCTATACACCTTACATTACGTTATTTGTTAACTGCTGTCATGACACGTTGCAGAGTTAATGAGTGACGAGTCATGACTAGGACTACGAGTCATGGTTTTCATAGGTCATAGTACGTTACGTTTCGTCATTCAAGACTACACATGTTCGCTTACATATGTTGCGGCATCGTACACTGGCGATCTGACATTCTCCAAAATTCGTGCTACAGACGGCCGGGTTTTGCGCTAATGGAACATATATTTCTTTGGAATTAATAGAGAATGAGAAAGGACTTAAATCTCAGTTTTGCAGAGGTCCTACCTGCTTTCCCTACTTTTCAGGACAGCAGAGAAACAGCACAAAAGACTTCATTTTTTGACAGAAACAGTAGCTTGCAGAAAAATAGAAACACTAGGTAAAAAGCAGCGCTAGTGGTAGCTACGCGAAACCGCACAGAAAACATCTCGTCGCTTTCTGTGCTTTCCACTTAGGTGCCAGTATGCACAAAAACTGCTCGGATTTCCATAGAGCTTAGCCCCAAATTGCAAAATCACGTACACGAGCACACCATTTACGCACATAGTGACTCGGTCTATCGAATATTGCTTCGCAAGATCCAAAGTAAGCTTTGAAAGGCAAAAGCAATTGCGCACTTTACTGCGCACTTTACTGCGCACTTTAATGCGCACTTTAATGCGCACTTTACTTTTTCATTTAATCGGGGAATGAGTCAATGTCGAGGACATGGTTGGGCACGGTCATGTCGCCGATGAGCGAAAGAGCGTCGATGTCGAATAGCAGTAAAGTTTTGTTGGCTGCATCAGGGGGGCTGTCCGAAGGCTCGAAGGGGCCGAGCGTGGTCGTGGCGCTGGTGGTTGGCTTCGCGCTCGTGCTCTCAACGTCCGCCTGCCGGGTGAGCAGCCACACGGTGAGGAGGAGGACGCCCAGGATCACCAGGCACGCGAACAGTCTGCAAACAAGCAGGGAGAGAAAAACATGGACGCAATTCAAGCTTCGAACTAACTGTCACGATCGCAGGCGACATACTGATAACGCAAGGTGATAAATTTAAGCATGGCTCAATGGCCATGGTACTGGAGTGCTTGTAGGTCAAAACTTCAACTCCGGCTTCAACGGATGCATTATAATGGAGGAATGCAAACAAAAAATAAACTCTCATGTGCAAAGAAATTTCAATGTCCGTGTAAGAATCCCGGCCACATAGACCAATTCAACCAGGAGGGCTCCACTACAGCACGCCTCATAACCCACCGGGTTGCTGTGGTGCGGAAAATAAAGCAGTTGATGGGGGCGTGAACCAGTCAATTTGCGGTTGTTGCTTTAGCCTCGTCTCCCCCTCCCTCATCATTGATAGACAATCAATCAATCAATCAATCAATCAATCAATCAATCAATCAATCAATCAATCAATCAATCAATCAATCAATCAATCAATCAATCAATCAATCAATCAATCAATCAATCAATCAATCAATCAATCAATCAATCAATCAATCAATCAGACAGTGAAAATAATCTATCCAATCAAAATATCACGTGTTAATCAAATAAGTAAATATGTCCACGAAACAAGTGAAATTATTTACTCAGTTATTGCATGCCGAAACCACTCAAATAAGACTTTCGCCTGGGCCTCCTCCTCTACGACGCGCGCGCGCGCGAGAGAAAAACTTTATTATGGCAAGTGTGTTGACCCCCCTTGGGTCCCTGGACCACCGCACGGTCCCACTCTACGTCTGAACGTTCATGTGGTGTTTGTTCGTGACGTCGGCACCCCGAAGCACTGCAGCAAGCTGCGATGGTGAAGTGACCACGATAGTTAGTTTGGATTAGGAACGGGATCACCCGTTTCCACGTCAACCTGGATCATAAGGCAATAGATGGCGCCAAATACCTGGCGTACAGAAAGCACAGTGCGCACAAGGCCCTTATTGCCTTGTTCCAGCTTGACGACGCTATGATTGACCGTCCGGTGAAGGCTTGCGGGCTTTCAGTTGCATACGACAATGACGTCGATGGCAATGCCGCTTACACCGTACAAATTCTCACGTGCGACTATCACTGTGTGAAAAAAGTTTAGCATTGACCACTGCAGCAAAGTGAATTGCGTATTCTTTTGCCTGGCATTTAGGGAGCACTGACCGAAAATTCAAGTTCTTCTGTATCGATAGAATACCGGGTTCCAAAGAGAAAAAAGTCTCCTCTCACTTAGAACCGAGCTCTTGTAACCTACTAAAGAAAGAAAAAAAAAAGTGAAATCCAGGTATCGCGGATACAGGCCGTTTTCACAAGCAGTACGATGACGCTCACCTCTGAGGCTAGAGTACATCGCCATTCATTTTCATACGACGGTTAGAGTCAGTTTCAGTCTTGGCGTGACGAGTTTGCACGTCGATTCATTAAAGGAACTTGTCTATTTCTTTTTTGTAGTCGCAATAATGCGTCTCTAGTGCGGAAAAAAATTGGGGACTACGCCTTTAAGAGTATGACGCGACAACAGTTCCTCTTGTCCAAGCAGACACGGACACTGTTTCCTCTTTCATAATCTCAGTTATTATGTGAAAGACCACACGACGTACATATAAAGCCCTGTTTTAAGTATGAACGTTTCATCGTGGCGTAGCGGTAGCGCGATACTGTGGCTCCCGACTCGAGGGCCCGAGGGTCAGGGGCCGCTATGAGCCTATGAGCCGATGGTGTGGCTGGCGCCATCTATGGGAGCCTCTTCTAATCGACCAGTCTTAAGTTTACGGTCCCGCCGCCGGCAGTGCCGACACCGTCTTTTCTGCGCCGCAGGACCTTCACTCTATCGCGTAAAAATTGGTTTGTTACTAAGAGCCAAACTGCAGGGAGTAGAAGTGCGATAGCTGGGCCTAGTCGGTTATACAAAATGAAGAAACGCGCCAAACTTTTCACGAACAATTCACTTCTTCTGTATTTTTGTTTAGTGAAGGTGGGGTCAGAGACCCATATTGCAAGCATTTCACCCTTAATTAGCCAAGCACCAGGCCAGGGGAAGCTTGTACCTATTGTATCACCAGTGGGTACCCGACGACACTGGGGATCGAACCCCGCACCTTCCGCCTGAGAGGTGGGTGCTCTAACCACTAGGCCAACTGAGCCGACCAGTTGCGCCTTCTGAAGCTTTCGCCATACCCTCCTCCTTGAGGCTCCAAGGTAACCAACTATCCTGCGGTTGGGGATTCTCGCTCGCCCCCGATACCCTCCTCCTTCTACGGTACCCCCCTTCCGGATGGTTCCTAGGGTAACCACCCACCAGTTAGACATTTCTCCGCTTACGTGATACCGTCCTCCTTGCAAGGCAACCACCCTCTGAGTGCTTCCCATGGCAACACATCCATCAGTCACGCCGACAACCACAGACCACGATATACTACTAAGACGCGAAGCTTAGGGAAGGGCTCTTCACAGCTGCGGCTGTAAAACGAAACTGCAACAAAAAAAGCCCAAAACATGGAACGTATAGAATCCTGCAGATTTGGCTTTGCGTGGCAGGACAGTGAAATAATCGATCCATATGCGAGTGGTACACTCCAAGCTCACAGCTGTATATGATCAGCCGGAAAATACGGCCTTTGGTGACGGACCCAGTTCTCATGTTACAGTACATATGTTCAGCTCGTTCTGTGCAGTGGTTCCAGAACGATGCAGTGCTGCCTGCAAGCCTTGCGGGACGTTGCTAGCTCGTATAGGCATTCAAAACGTCATTCTCCATTGTACTGCCTAAGAATGGCTCCCATCATTGTTGCCAGCTGACCGTAAACCTTTTCAACTTTTTGGTATGCTGCATGTATTTTGCTTCTGCATAAATTCCTTCAGCTCCACTCCTACCTTTCGTGCAAGACAAAACTAAACTTCCGCGTTTCATGGTCTTAAATTTGGAAAGAGAAAAGGAACACTATTCATAAGCGTGCCTTCAAGCAAACAAAAATATAAAGAGGCATACCAACGTTTGTAAGGGCGAGGATGGCAAGCTTAGCCTGTGCTGCAGCGCCCTCCTCGTGTGGCGTATACAGCTCTCAAGATGTGTCGTTAACAGAGCTCTGCAAATTCCTTAGTGAACCTTAGTGACCTCGAAACTGCGCAGTCAACGACGCGCGTTTCACGGTCCCGTGTAAAAAATAGCTCGAGGGGATGTGGGAGGATGAAAATGTCCTTAATAAACTTAGGTATTGCCAAGGAAGAATACCTCGTGATAACAAGCGGGCACAGTCTGACCGTGAAGAGCAATGAAAGCAACTCACCTCAGGAACTTGGACTGGTACAGCGCGAATCCGAGAAGTGTGACCCTGATCAGGGTGGTCGTCATGGGCACGGTAATAACGTTGCCGCCAGGCTTTTGCGCCGGCTGCCGACCCGCACCAGCTTCGTTGACCCTGGGCTCCGTTTTGGCCTGCTCGATAAGCGAAGCGTTGAACGACGTGACGTTCATGAGGGTCATAAGTCCGTCGCCTTTGTTACTGCACGATGACCGCGACTGCGCAGTATTAAACGACGTCTCCTCGTCCGTTCCCGAGTCACCCATGCTCGCACAATGACTGCTGGACGCGCCGGGGACGGCACAGTGATGGCGGGAGATCTCGAAGGGAAGAACTGAAGGACGGGAGTGCGAGAAAAGACCAGGGAAGACCACGCGAGGTTACAAGGAGACGACCTCAGTGGCAGTGGAGACCGGTGCCTGATGGTGCTTTCGTCTTCTTCTGCGTGCGTGGCTACGAATCCGGCAGGGCTTGTGAATAATGCTGAAGTTATAAGTATCAAATTGCAGAAAGTGCGCAGGTGACTGACGCGTTAAAATATTTAGAATAAAAGCGAAAGCATGAGCCTATGCTTTATGAATTAGCGATGCCCCACGTGCAAGAAGTATCCCCTTTATTTTAGGGTAAGAAAGAAAGATACAGAACATTTGTCATCCCGTAAGGTGGCAGAAAGCAAAAACTCTTCGCCTTCGCCTCTGCAGGCTCAAGCTCTCCTAGACAGAGAATGCCTTATAGTCTCTGCCCGCATCTAAGGTGCGTAGAATTAGGCCGTACGTTCTCAAGACGGAAGTCTGTGAGCGGCGATGACGCCCAGTTTGTGGCCATTAACGTAAAGGAAACAGTTACAACGAAACGTCTTCAGATTATATACATATTATCTATGGATGCGCGAGCCAATAACAGAGTACATTCCACCGTAGTCAGTGTCCTGTACTACGCTGTTTATCTTACAAGTGGAGAAAATGTATGCACTAGGATTGAAGAGACAATACAATAAACCGGGATATTTTGTGTACACTCTCTTCTTGTGTGGTGGTTTTATGCACTTTCACCCAGCGTACTGTTTTCCATCAATTTATACAGGCAGTGGCTTACCTTTTATGCTCTTGGCAATTACTTCGGCAATAACCAAGTTGCCGCACAAGGTGCGGCATCGCGCTGAACATATGCAAATACATAGGTAAATGATCATGATGGGATCGCCATTGACGTGACTAGGATTCCCCGAAGCCGTTGCGCCTACCCTGACAAGGACGTTAAGTACCGATCGCTCCACATCATATCTATATAATTGTTTTTTATTTAACACATACTGCAGGCCTCATGCATGAGTGGGGATACAGGGAAAAAAGAAGACACAAAACAGATATATTACTTGAAAAAATTGGCTGTGGGTTAGCTCTGGTTAAACCTGGAGTGACACGAGAGCTGTTGTTACGACTGAAAGGATGATTAAAATTGGCTGGGGCTTAACTTAGTTCTGCCTGGACGTGCGCAGCGAGTGGTACGGTTAACCTTATTGTTTAGTTTGATTATCTCTACGGTTACATCTTTATAGTTTAGCTTTGTACGTCTCAGTGTTTAGGTTCTGTTGTTACCTATCGTTAAGTCATGGTTACATTAAAGACTCGATATTTTTAAAGTGTAACGCATTTATTTTCAAAGTCTTCATCTTGTTGTTTCTTAATTGCCACAAAGACGGCTCGATGGTCGGTGAAGTAGCAAGCAGCCGTCTTAATAGCTCCGACACAGTACTGGCGTCGGCTCTGGCACGAGATGCCGAACTAGACGACGAACCATCCTCAACTGAATCCACTCGCCTGGCCGCTTCGTACTTACGATGCTTCTCGAGGCGTGCGGTTCGTTCTTCTCCCGTCTCCTCGGCTCGCCACCTCCTCTTGGTTTCGTTCTGAGAAAGAAGCCTGACTTCTTTCAGTCTCTTCGACTCACTGTCTACATCTGCAGACGAATTCCTCCAAGCCACCCCTTCTATATATGCTATGCAACGCCGGCTCCTCCTCTATTGTTGCAACGCAGTTTCACCGGCTCTTCTTCTGACGTCACGCCAGATGGCGCGGCGAACGGCGCTGCCAGCTGCGGTGGTTTTAGGCAGCGGCTCAGCTCAGCTTTTAACTCCTCTATGTTGGAAGAGGCTGTTTTTTTTATCTCCGGCTTTCTTTGAGACTGCGTCGCCTTTGTTAGAGAATAAATGAGAATACAAAATATAAGGACACGCACGCACGCACACACACACGCGCACAAACACACGCGCACAAACACACACACACACACACACACACACACACACACACACACACACACACACACACACACACACACACACACACACACACACACACACACACACACACACACACACGCGCGCGCGCGCGCACACGCACACGCACACACAACACTGAAACAAGGAGGATGAACATGTAATTACTCGTGGGTCGTGGTACGTGAGCACGCAGCCACTAATTGCTTGCTACCATGACAGAAATAATGAGGCAGCTGAAGTACTTGGAACTACACCCCGAACGTCACCGATCATGCGAGCGCAGTTAAGCGGTGACTACCTGCCGATCTCAGCTGCGCGCCCATTCCTGAGACAATGAAAGGCGCGTCCACAAAGATGAAGCCGCCGGACGCAAGAGAAAGGCGAACTACGGTGGTGTCACTCGGGGCGTTCGGGGTTGTTAGTTCAGCCACTGACACACAAAGGCACTTTGAATTTTCAGTAGTAGTAGAACACCTAAGAGCGTTAATAATCAGCGACATTATAAGAAGGCGGTGTTAAGAGACCGGCAACCGCAAACATTTGCTTCGTCTTTGGTTTGCGGGGGCATGGGGGGGGGGATAATAATTTTATGTTGGTAGAAGGTCAGTAATACCTTGCAGCATTGTGGAATATGGCGTAGAACCAACAGAATTTGCAACAGCAAAAAAAAAAAATGCGCTGTTGCACCATACTTATGCTTAGTTCTACTTGTGCGACATGCCATTACCAAGGCTTTGTATTTAAACATAAAGTTACACAGTTTTATAGTCCCTTTTCATAAGGTATAAAAATTAAGCCCATTAACAGAGACAAGCCGAATTTTGCCGTCATCTATTCTTACACGCCGATTTCCATCTGAGGCGGAATAACACACACACACACACACACACACACACACACACACACACACACACACACACACACACACACACACACACACACACACACACACACACACACACACACACACACACACACACACACACACACACACACACACACACACGGACACACGCGCGCACACACACACACGGACACACGCGCGCACACACACACACACACACACACACACACACACACACACACACACACACACACACACACACACACACACACACACACACACTGGAACCGAGATAGAACGGGGACTAGTCCACATAGGAACTAAAAAAGAAGCCAAAGGCAGGCAAACAATTCCACCGCCGGCATGGTTGCCTGGCACGCAGCTGAGACCTCATACAGGCATGGAAAAAGCGGAAAAAGCTTTTGAGAGCCTTAGCAAATCAACAGCACAACAATTAGCACCATAAAATGGTAGCTAAAATAACAATGCAGGCGATCATCAATGCGCATACGTTAGAGTAGACACAATGAAACCACATTTGTGATATCTAGAGTACGTCACATACCAAGCACACGTGTAATCCTTTACGTGCCCTCTCAGCATGGATAAACACATTAAGCGAAACACGTCAGGATGCAAGATATAAACAAAACCTTTGACGAACACCCGACACATCTTACACTGCGCATAAACTGTCCGCGCTGCTCAAAAGACAACACCGAAGAAGACTTCTCGGTGGCAGAACCAAGGCTGAGATTAGTCTAAGACCATAGGAAGACAGCGCCGTGTCCTGATGCTATCACATACACTCTTCTGCTCAACCTACTCTACGCGGGCCAAGGAGCGCTGCTCTCTCGAATTAACGAGCACTGGAACACAGGCTCCCTCCTAGACGAATGGAGAACCACACGCATTGCCAAGAGTAAAAAACAAGTGAAAAGAGCCATGCTTAGAAAACTCAGAACAATATCCGTAACACCATGTGTTTCCAAAATAACGGAACAGCTTGCTTTGAACACACTAGAAAAATACTTTGAGATCACGAATCATTTTGCATATCAACTCATAGGGTATCGCAAGAACATCTACACGCAGGACATATTTCTCATACTATACAACACGCTTTGACAGCAAAGAGAACACAGGCACAAGGACTTCTCGCAAGAGACATAAAAGGGATTTTGATAAGGTTACACTTGATAACTTGATAACTTGCACACGATCGCACACTCAAATCATAACAAGTAAGATTACATACGTAGTTCTTTCAAAGGTAGAACCACGTGTTTCAAGGTGGCGGAGTCTATCTTATTCCCAGTGAACAACATTACCTGTGGAACACCTCAAGGACCGATTATATATCCCACCATCCTTATTCATGACAGCACTACCGAGGTTGCTATCTACACCCAGAATCAGACATCGCACCTTCTACGCCGACGACATTACCTTATGCCAAAGGTTGACGTCCAGGAGAAGTCAAAAAACCCTCCAGGAAAACGTGGGCATCATAGTGGACCACTCAATGTCAGTCTATTTGCAGCCTTCAGCATAAAAGTGATCAGACTCTTCCTGAAGAATCGAACTCAATAGCAAAAGAAAAATTGCCCCTATTACAATTGCCCTTATTATTATTATTGCCCCTACAATTTAGCCTATCAGGGAAACAGATAGTAAAGCTTTCATGAAACAGAATTCTCCAGTTCATCGTACATCACAACAATAATGCGAACTCTAGCGTGAATCAATATCGAAAAGGCTGCCGAAATCTCACGCACCTAATCCTGTGGTTTCTTAACAAAAAACGCGGTATTCGAGAAAAGCAGGCAACACAGCACGTCACTGCACAGATGTATAGCAGGTTTTTGCACACCGCAACGTACCTAACACAAACATAAATGCAGACTGGAAAACTGGCACCTTCCCTCAACACACTCTACAAGGCAAACAGTGTCTTGTACGGAGCAGAGATGCGACATCCTGAAACGTGCAGAGATTACTTCCAATCAGCTGACACCCCTTATTTAAGGTTCTCAGCTGCCGCGAAAAGTTTCCAAAAATACCAAAAAGTATGACGCAACGCCTCCATGAGGGTGGACGTGAAGTACAAGAAAAGCATTACCGCTGATAGATTTCATGTATAATCATATGCACGGAAGCCACACGCTTTAACATGTGGTCCTACGCATACGCAATCATACCCATCAATTCTGGACAAATCTGGACAAAAGCATTTTTTAACGGGAAAAAGTTTATGAGCGCAACTTTTCCATATATTGTAAGATTTAATTATCGCAATCAACATATCCGCAGATGTCTTGTCGGCAGGCTTGCATTTTTGCGCTATTAACGATTTTGTTATCGTCAAAACCGTTCCCCATCGGTCTTCTACGGTAGTCGTAACTGCTCGATGCGAGCGATGAAAACAATATCAAAGAACGATTTTGTTGCATATCGTAAGAATGAACCATTAACTGCAATATTTATATGCCAATGCCTTGAAGTTTTCTAATACTCAAAAAATTTGGCCAAGAATGTCGGACATGATCGCAGCTTGGTAAATTTTCAGCTCTCCCAATAGAAACACTCTAGAAACTCACGAGATAGTATACTTAGTACACGGAGCCTATATATTTTTTAAATGCCAGAACACTAGCATAAACACCTATACCGACACCAGCAAAGCCATTAGAAATGAATAACGCCGACGACTGAAAACCCGCCTACATGACACATTAATAAATTCCATACGCGCAATCCAAACGCTGTACTCACCCTGCGTTGGATACATGGTCATGCTCGGATTGGGGGGAATGAATGATTGCGTTCATCAACTGGGTTCAAGAATTAACATATTGGAGGCCTAAATCCCCTCACAAAATCCAACTTACACGGAAAACGCCGCAACATACAAAGAGAGCAAGCGGACACTACCAGAACTTCACGAAAAACCGCACAATCTTACACCCAGTCCGCCCGTCACTGAACATGGAACAAACACGCGTCCATCGCGGGGTTAAAGCTAACACCCTCTTCACCTCACTAATGCTGTGCGACTTCGTATGGCGTCACACAGCTCATTGTCCCAACTCTTCGGATATCAGGTGAAATACAAAACGCATTCACCACTCATGTAACGTTGCCATTATCTCTACTTACTTGCATTACCCTCCTTCCTGGAGTGCTAGACTTCACTCAGATTCGGCAGGTAAACAACAGGCCCTAGTGGAGGAAACAGTCTTTTTTCGCTGACACTCAGGGCTGGCCTTAAATTAAGTTTTTCCCCGTTCTCCTCCATTTGCTCTCAGGAGCATTATCGGGATTCTTTTATCAAGGATAGAAAAAGCGCCGATTAAGATACTAGGCCATTTACTTCTAAATT
The DNA here is from genome assembly GCF_055824585.1 of Amblyomma mixtum. Taxonomy (NCBI): domain Eukaryota; kingdom Metazoa; phylum Arthropoda; class Arachnida; order Ixodida; family Ixodidae; genus Amblyomma; species Amblyomma mixtum. The sequence continues at coordinate 51,379,079 of NC_143016.1, read as the reverse complement.
CTGGCATGCGTGGCAGAAAAAAATAATTGGAAAGACTACTATGCACAAAATTTGTGTGATCGCAATAGTAGCGAAGGCACGTTATCTTAAACGGAAGGTACAAGAAATCATCGCGCGGCCTCGGAGAAGGAGTCGATGTCCAGCACGTGATTGGGCACCGTCATGTCGTTGAGCAGGGACAGGGCGTCAATGTCATCAAGGAGCATCGTCCTGTTGACGGCGTCGGGCTTCTCCGTAGCCACCGTGACGGGGTCGTAGATGTCGACCGATATCGTGGTTGTGGTGGCAGCCGCCTGTGTGCTGGAAGGGCCGGAGTTCGCCAGCCAGAGGATAAGCCACAGGAGGAGCAGAATGAGGAACAGGAGGGCGACGCACACGCATTGTCTGCGGGAGAGATTTACGGTGTGGGCGAGGAGAAGCTTAACTTAGGGGACAAACAATAGTGATTTATGGTTTATGGCTTATGGGTGTTTAACGTCCCTAGGGTAAGGGTGCGGGCTAGTTGGTGATCCATAACATATCAATAACAGCACAAAACAGCAGGACACACGACGAAGAGCAGCGCTTGTGTGTCCTCGTTCTTCGTCGTGTGTCCTGCTGTTTTGCGCTGGTATTTATATGTAACGACCCTAAGCGTCTCAGGCTATGAGGGGCGCCGTAGTAAAGGGCTCCGGAAATTTTGACTACCCGTAGTTCTTTAACGTGCACTGACATCGCACAATACGCGGGCCTCTAGAATTCCGCCTTCATCGAAATTCAGCCGCCGTGGCCGGGATCGAACCCGCGTCTTTTGGGTCAGCAGCCGAGCACCATAACCACTGAGCCGCCGCTTAACCTGTATCAAGAGATTCACTCAAAACGGAACTTTCATTAGCTAGAAAATGGGAAAAACTGAAGTACAGATGTAACCACTACCATCTGCTTTCGCATGCAAACCGCGTAGCCGTCGAGACGGTTTATTTCTTCTATGTGCCTGAGGTTAAGCCACCCCGTTTGCTTCCAAACAGGGATGACATAGTTATTTTAGGTTTTGACATCATAAGTTTAAATTGAATTAAAAAGTTTGGACGGCGAACAAACAGCAAACTTAATCAGAACGAACCATTGAACTGATCTTTGATGGTGGTCAAAATTTCCGGAGCCCTCCACTACGGCGTCTCTCATAGCCTTAGTCGCTTCGGGACGTTAAACGCCATAAACTAACTAAACTGATCTTTGATGAGAAAAGAAAAAGAGTTGTCTTCGGTGTTCCTTAAATGCGGCAAAGCTTTTAAATAGTCAGAAGATGGTTTTTAATTTTACATGCTTAGGTGATGTCGATGCTGACACTTTTGCTTCGCAGACACGGACATTGTTCTTTCTTTTACCCGCACATAAAGCTTCAGCCACCCCTTAGAGTACAGTGAGACAGCATTAGAAATCCATGCCGCGCAAGTACTCCCTCTTTTTCTCCTAGGTTCTGCCTATACACGATCATATATGGGGAATTGGTCATTCTCTCATTTGCATTCATAGATTGCGGGAAGTCCTTATACCACTGCTGGCGCAGTGGTGCAGCGGTTAAGCGATGCGCCACTGCCCCGGCAGTTGGCTTTTTGAAACAAATTTACCTGTGAGGCTTGTGGCAGAAAGGTTGCATTCTCTGATAAATCTCCCTCGACCAATCATTAATTTAAATGTCACCTGTCAATGTGGGCAACGTGTTCACAGTCCGCTGGGCAGGTTCTGATGACGTCACAATTTCACGTGTTCTGGGTGGTGGGCAGGCATCCTGCTCTAGAAATTTTTTGCACACTTCATCGATGACGCCATGTTCACGCCTGGACGGGACCGTAACGCTAAGATAGCATTTAGTCATACTGTCTCTTAGGCATTCCGAAAAGTGTAACCAGAGAGGAGGAGATTCTTTACTTTCTCATGCGAGAACAGAAATATCCGGTAAGTTCGAAGTCTGTGCAGCCCTGCTGTATTAGCTGATGGTTGAACAAAATAGCTCTTGGGCAGTGCAGCTGTCATTCTCGGATTACTCACGACGTACTCAACCTCCCTCGGGGATTAGGCGAGACACCTCTGCATGTGACTGAACACACAATTATTCAAAAGCCAGGCGCTACATAGCAAACATATTATGTCTGCGGCTGCGCAGAGTGCTCTGTCTGTCGGCAAACACGGGTACCTGAGTGCTTTGGACTGGTAGATCGAGACGCCTATCAGCGCTGTCCTGACAACGGCTGCCGTGACGGGCATCCCCGGAGCGGCCGAATGTGCACCCTGTTGGGACGCGCTTTCCGTGCTCTCGCCCCGGGCAGACGCCTTGTGGTATTGCATGAACCCAGAAAAGGACGTCATGGTCATCATGGTCTTGTCCTCGTTATTGTCCACCGCCGTCAAGTACTCCGGGGAACCAGGGGAAGCAGTGCCGCTGGCCATGTCCGCGGAAGGCGGGAGATGGACACTTTCCTACGTGGAAATACAGCCGCCAAAAAGACTCTCGAAAACTGTGAATATATTGAAGGACAAAGGTGATCTAACCTGAAGCTGAAAACCTTGCAGAGTAGAACACAATCGGTTGGTAGACGCGCGCTCTCTTCTTTCTTTTTCTTCACCTGCTCTTAGCGTTCTTCTTCTTCTCTCATTTTACCAACTCCCCAGCAGCCAAGTAGTGACTACGTCATAGTACACAGCCTAGGTGCCTCCGTTAGAGCAACTTACTTTAATAATATGCGCTCCAAGCAGCGGAAACGTTGATATTTACCTTACACGCGTTACAATATACTTCCTATGGGAATTTCCGTTGGCCAAAGAAATTGAAACACTGCTTGCCTCTTTAGAATGTGAGTGCGACCAAGCGGGTAATACTTTTTACACGAGACGACCTTCGCGCACGCTGCCAGAAGCCAAGTAGTGACTACGTCATAGTACACAGCCTAGGTGCCTCCGTTAGAGCAACTTACTTTAATAATATGCGCTCCAAGCAGCGGAAACGTTGATATTTACCTTACACGCGTTACAATATACTTCCTATGGGAATTTCCGTTGGCCAAAGAAATTGAAACACTGCTTGCCTCTTTAGAATGTGAGTGCGACCAAGCGGGTAATACTTTTTACACGAGACGACCTTCGCGCACGCTGCCAGAACGACCTGGCGATCGGTTTGTACGTCAAAATGAATTATTAAGCGTCTTCCACCTTGGTTTCCGGCTTTGTCGTCATCTTGGCAAACCCATCTCCTCGTGCCGCAGTCATTGCACCTAAAAAGATTCTTTCTTTTCCTTTTCGACATAAGAGATGGGGTCAGCTGTTCAAGATACATCGAGCATTTTGCATCCCTCTACGCCTCGTGCGTCTTCCATTTAGCGTTCATGTTCGATACAGCTTTTGGCAATACCACCTTCATCAAAAAGCATCCATCTCGATAATATTGCGCCCGTAAGTTTGAAGCCTCGTCTTCTGTCTGGGCCGAGTGGTGTTTGGAATCTGTGGTAATGTCCCGAAAGTGATCGCATTGCAGGCCATTTACGGCAAGTCGCCAACTTTCCGGTCACATGCGCTTTCTTCATCGCTTGGCATTCACAGTGGGTTGCAGCGATGTAAGTAATTCTACGAATACGTGCCTAGTTTAAATTAAGCTCTAACCTTATTTTCTTAGAGCAGGGGACGTATAATTCTTTGCTGACCATCTGGTGTGTTTGCGTAAACTCAGCATGGTGCTTGTCGAAATCCGCCTGCTCTGCTGGTTTGTAACCTTGAAACATACTTCTAAAATAGCCTCAGTTTCGAGTTTGAGATGTCCTGGAATGCGCTGATGAAGGTATTGCGATCTGACACCTGTTTAAACTCGCAATCTATTTAGTACATTATGTTCAATCAGAGAGTGCCATTTTAGTGATTCTATGTAATTGCATGATGTTAAATGCAACTTCCTATCGAAATCAGAGTGCACTGTTATCATTTCGGAGATTTAGTGATATAAAGGCCAGAAGGTAGGCGACAGGGGTCAGAATCTCAAAAACAGGTGATATGGGGAACTTCTTGATAGCCTAGTGTGAAGCATATTGCTTTGATGTAGAGTTTTCTGTTTTGTAGGAGAGGAATTATGTGAATTATAATCAGCTATGCGCAGCGCAGTACACGTCCTTCATATAAAGCTGCGGCTTTTAAGATAATACAAATCTTTTTCAGACGCACGACTCTGATGGTTGGCGTAATGGGAACCGAAATGGCTCGCAGTTTTTGCTGTCCAAGCACAATAAAAGGAGTCAGGGACGGCGATAGCCAGCGGCAATATTTGCGATAATTTTAGCGATCGATAACGTGTTCCTTCATTGAGATATATGTTGGATGCGCGTCAGTATAAACAACTGCCATTTTGTCTAGCAACCACGAACGAAATAAATTCTGTAATATTTGGAGCAAAAAAACCTATTTTAGATTAAGGAAACCATATTTAATTTAACAGTAGCGCCGGCATAGTGCTCAGTGTCATGCAACACAGCAGACAGAGGCTGTGGCAATTCGGCGTACGTGGTGAATTTTGGAGGAACGCCAGACTGCCAGCGCATTCCACAGGCCAGTAGTACAGGCTCACTTTACTCACTGAAGCATTGAAAAATGCCAAGCTTCAGGGCCGTTGCTGTGTCGGCGGCGCTTGGCTAAGTTCAAGGGATCGACTAGGAGGAGAAAAAAATCTGTCTCTCTCGTTGCCGCGTTAATGACCCGGTAAAGGTGAGATGGAATGCTTTGCACGATCGGCCTAGTGATTCTGCCGGACGGGCTATAGCTATTGGCAACCGCCCTCCCCCAATCGGTCAGGGCCAGGTGCACCCGCTTTTCTTCTTCGCATTTTTAGCGACGCCTTAGGCCGCTTTCTCTCGTTTTTATGCGGCTGCACAATGGCGCCGTTCTGATCCGCCGAAAGCTTCTCTGGACCAGCGCCCACCAGCTAAGAGTGCAAGACATTTCCTCCGCCCCGAATCACCGAGTCCCGTCACGCTGGTGCCGCACTTCGGTCGCCGAACACGTGGATTCGCACAGCCAATCTACACAGGGGTGAAGACTAACCGTTCGTGAGGGTTTGTTCCCTTTAGCGTTGTGTCACTGTAGTAGACGTTGCCACCTTTGTTTCAGTGCTTTCACTATTAGCATCGTTAAAGTAGTGCCATCTTTGCATCGATGTAGTCCATAGCGAGCGAATATGTCTTAAGAAGAATAAAGGTGCAACACCTGCCTCTTTCATGGTGGGCAATTAAACAGTGCAATGAGGGCAGGTATGAAGGAAACCAGCGTGGGGTTCTTCTGGGTGCAGGCTTCTGCTGGGTGGCGCGTGTAGCATAAACGCGCGCGCGCGCGCGCACGCACGCACACACACACACACACACACACACACACACACACACACACACACACACACACACACACACACACACACACACACACACACACACACACACACACACACACACACACACACACACACACACACACACACACACTAACTAACACTAACACTAACAAACAGTAACTAAGGGTGGCACACATAACGTGTGAGATGGGGAACCAGCACAAAAGCTGACGCCAGAAAAGGGAAAGCGCCATCTGAAGAGATGTATCGAAAACGCCGGGGAGGAAGGGGGAGGTGTGGCCTCAGCAGAGTGACACGTTAGTCATGTAGCATCGGTGAATTTTAATCCAGGTAGGCGCAATGGTTCCGGCTGTAAATGTTGTCACTTTCCAGTCTGAACGACATAATGTGCCAAAAATAAAGAAAGTCTAACCTGTGTTCGAATTTTTAATGAAGTTTTCTTGAATAGCAATGGTTCCTTTACACTTGCCACTGAGAACATGCCCCGATTTGCAGTGATAGTGGCCGGAAGGCGGGGGGGGGGGGGGCAGGGGGGGGGGGGGGCGGGGTTTTGAAGATGTTAAGTACTAGGGCTTGGCTTTCGAGAACGAACGCAGACATCATTTCCTTAGGATAATCAAGACTTGATTTTGCGAGTCTCGATTCACCCTACAAAACACTAAAACGAATCAAATATTTATATGCTTCCCAGCCATCGTCGAAAAGCCAGGGACAAGAGTGGAGCTCGGCCTGCTTTGTGTAAGACATATGAGGTTACAGTGCCAACGGCGAGTAATTGATATTAGCACCTGAGAAGGGCTCTAGTGAAATGGAAAAAATTCGGAATGAAAGTTACCCGATTATTTTACAATCCGTAGAGGAGACTATATATCCCGAACTGTTATATGGATTGAAGGGTTACAGGAGGAAGCATTAAATTTCTTAGGTCTGCCAAGAAAAGGCGTCTTTCCTTCTTTCCATCCTTATTTCCTTCTTTCTTTCATTCTAAGAGCACTTGCTGCTGGGCTAGTTGGTTTTGGTTCATATTTGAACCATTTCATTCCTTCTTTCTTTCATTCCTTCTTTCCTTCTTTCTTTCTTTCCGCTTTGCGTGCTTTTGCACGCAAATAAATACGAGTTTATTGAAGTGGCACAAAACATGTAGTGACTACGGTTTATGGGATTTAACGTCCCAAAGCGAGTCAGGCTATGAGAGACGCCGTAGTGAAGGGCCCCGGAAATTTCGACCACGTGGGGTTCTTTAACGTTCTCTTACATCGCACAGTACACGGGCCTCTAGAATTTCTCCTCCAAAGAAATTCAACCGCCGCGGCCGGGATCGAACCCGCGTCTTTCGGGTCAGAAACCGAGCACCGTAACCACTGAGCCACCACGACGGCACGTAGTGACTACCTCACACTGACTCTATATGCGTGCTCTTCCTACAGTCCTGCCATAAAGTTCCGAAAGCACTGAAAAGAGTTCTATACATCAGGGTGTAAAGTTCGTTACCAAGAGCCCGCATTAGATTCAGTGTGAGGTAGTCACTACGTACCCTATATGCGCGCTCTTTGTAAAGTTCGTTACCAAGAGCGCGCATATAGGGTACGTAGTTACTACCTCACACTGACTCTATATGCGGGCTCTTGGTAACGAACTTTACACCCTGATGTATAGGACTCTTTTCAGTGCGTTCGGAACTTTATGGCAGGACTGTAGGATGCCTTCATCAGAATCGTCACTGTTCGCTTGCCTTTGAAAACGAAAGAAGTTCTTAGAGCAGTTAGTGGACTCTTTTTCCTTATCGACATCGGAGGCCATGACCAGTTGCCTCTACATTATCGGTACACTGAAAGAGAAGTCTACTGCGATGCCCTTAACTGCTTTCACCAGCTTCTGCAAGTTTTGGCACGGTCAAATCGGGACGCCTCGACCAACGGCAGAAAAAACTGAAAACAAAAAAAAAATACTCGTCTTTCCTTTTGCTAGCACAACACATAAGTAAACTGATGCATTTGCCAAAGTCTCGAACCCTATAAATTTTTACTCCCTTTTCTAGGAACTATCGATGACCTCTTGAGCGCTAGAAGATGAGCTATGAAAAAACGAACACGTGCGATGGAGAAATCGAAAGCTTCTCAAGATCCCATTTGCACCGCCGCGGACTGCAGCCCACAAAGCCAGCTCAAAGCGCCCAGCAAAAGAGAGGTCACGGTCGAGTTGGAAATGCGGAGCTGGCAAACTTGCTTGAAAAGCTACAGTACTATGCAGGTGAAAGCGAGCTCTCTACTAGAAAGTGACCAACGGCGGAGGAATTATAAAGCTGGGCCACGCCAATAAACCGGCCGAGGTCACGGTGTGAAAGTTTCATATCCCCATGGTCCGTAGGGAAGTTAAAACTTAGGAAAGAAAGCAAGCGGAAGCAAAAGAAACGCTTGCGCCGCAAAGCATTTTGATGTACCGAACGCACCAAAGTAGAAGCGCAGTGCTGATGTCAAGAAAATCTAGTTGTGAAAGTTGGTTTACGGCTTCAGTCACAATTAAAAATACATAACCGTTGAAATGCTTCATTCAGACGCAGAAATCAGCATTCAAAGCTGCACTGTAGAAAAGAGTTAGTAACCATGCTGCGAGATTTTCCACCAAGCAGTATTTCAAACATCACGGGGCTGTAACTGGATGGCCATCGATGTTGAGTTTAATTGTATCAAACAACCTTAAGATGATCAATTCAACAAATAATGTGATAAATAATCCACGCCTCATGTAACAGTCCTTCAACGGGGCCTTTTAGGTATTGATCAGTGATTGAATCATAATTATAACCACCTTGCCGGATGCACTACAAGACCAGTTTAGTTTTTTGGTGATACAAAGCTTATGACACGACACAGCACCGGAGAATGGACATGAGCGCAAAATTGAAAGGGAAGGGGCAAAATAACAAAAGGCTTAAAAAGATCTAGCTGAATATTCCGACCGCGATACTGCTCGAGCAAAGTATGCGTTGCGAGAGCTGCACTAAAAAGAACTTGGCTACATTTTAGCCGTGAAGCAACACTGGAAGAATAAAGTTAATATACTGTACGCGGTATGCGCGATAACTTGTGCGGGCAAGTATCCGCAGGAACGGGTTCTCGGCAGTGAAGCGCTTCCTTTGCCGCATGCCTTTTCGCCTGAGGATTTACGTATGTAATGTCATGTCCACGTTTAAATACCAGACGCCAGGCTTGGGGCGCAGGAAATTCCCTCGCCTAACCAGGCTTGCGCATTCCTTCACAGGCAGCGGAAGGCGTGGAAATCTAGGCCACACTTGCACCCCTGGGTAACCGGGCAAAGCGGTCTGATTGCAGTGTTGCGCAATTCGAGGGGAACATGCAGACGTTCCCTGACGCAATTCTTGGAAAGCTGAAATAAGGCGTGGAGGGTATTTAGAGCAGGATGACCACCGCAGGAGAATGCCAAAAGAGAAAAGGAGGAAGGTTGTGCATGAAAAGACACAACGACTGAAAACAGGATACGCTGCTAATTTATGTAGCATTCTTCGCTTTGTTCTTTCTGTTGCACTGCTTCATTCCACTTCTGTCTGTTGAAGTAATTCTGATGACTGCGCATACTGCAGGAGTGGTGTGATGGTAAGGTATGCAGGTTTAATGTCCCAAAGATGCACATTAACTTTGAGAGACATCGTAGTGGAGGTTTCCCGATTAATTTCGACCACGTGGGAGTCTTTAACGTAGCGTAAATTTCTCAGCACACGGGCGTTTTTGCATTTCGCGTCCAGCCAAACAGCATAGCTTCATATCTACGTGACCGCTACATGCGCCATACTGGGTTTTTAAGCTCATCGAAGAAACACCTGGTTTTTAGGAATCGAACGCGAGTCCTATAGCCACTTCGAAAATACTATTATCACTCACTCTAAATGGCCTCTAAACTCTGAAAATTACTAGCATCCGGTACAGCTAGCATATCTTGTTGGCGTGAATACTGCGCTAAATTTGAGAAGTTAAGGACAGCAGAGCGGAAAACATGGCGCACTATTTCTGAATAATAAATTACGGGGATTGAAAGTTCGTTGTCATTGAACTTGCAGTAGTTATCGAGTCTGAGCACGAAATGAGACTGGAGATTTTAGACACAGGAAAGAACAGCTGTCGTCCAGTAACAAGCCGAATGTCTGAGAAACGCTGAAGAAACGGGCTATGTGTAAAAACCCCGCACCTCCACCAGTTCACGACCTGAGGAGGCGTGCAAGTAGGCGTCGGGGAGAACCCAAGAGCGAGAACCTTTTTTAAATTAGAAAGCCAGATCCCAGATCATGGAGCAAGCGCGCCTCTAGAGCCAACCTCCGCTTCGTCGTCGTTTTCGACTCAGCCCAGAGGCCGCGCGGCGCGTTAGGCACGTGGCAATACTATCGCACATGCGCGCCCTCAAAAGAGCTCTTACGGTGGCTCTATCCCTGAACAGAAAGTCGTGTACAGTCTTTACAGGAGCAGATACTCTGAAACACACAACGAAGACATCTTTTGACGGAAATTTTTGAGTGCATGACATGAAAAGTTTTGAAGTGCCGGAGGGTCATTGTGAATTTTAAGGCTGTACTGAAAGCCTCTTGAGTCATTTGGAACTTTGTGGGTTCTTAAATACGAAATATTAACAGTACACGGGTGCAATTCCACTGCCGCTGGGAAAATACGACTGCCGTTGCCAGTCTTTAAGCTTCCAGCAAGTGGCCCGAAGAGAAGGATTCACCGCAGCCGGTAGAAAAGAGTTTCAGTGTCTCTAGACACATGTTATATTGCGGGAATGGCGCTGTACATCAACGTCACTGCGGAATTTCCCACGAAAAATTTAGTTGCGCACTTTGATTTTTAATACGAAACACTTCAGACCAATTTCGAGCACTATATGACCACACATTAACGAAACGTTTAGTGTGTTGCGAAACTAGTACTAATGGGGCAAAGTCTGTCGGGCTAGGATAACCAAGGATAGTTAAAAAGAAGAAAAAAAACTTGCAAGGTGACAATAACATGAGGCTGCGAATTTCAACGCTGTTAGGTCGCTTAACCCTCCTCCCTTCGAAGTGACTCTTTAATGATGCTGTTGAGCATGCAGCTATGAATTTGCAGCTCCTGCGAGAGTTAGTCGCTCATCTAACTCGCAGAGCCACACCGGCTAGTATTGGACTGACGTTCAGACTCTACAGTGGGAACATCGCGGTTCGCCTCTCCTTTGCATCCCTGGTTCAAGTGAACTTTACTTTCTTTTGGAATTTGCTGCTTATGTAGTCTCGTAATTTTTAACTAAAGCACCTGCAAACGAAAACATGTTTTCTTTTTCTATTTCTGTCGTCGCGCTCGTGGATGAGGTGGGTACTGAATTTTAAAGCGCCATTTTTTGAAGTCTGAGAAAAAGCTTGTGGCACCTGATTACATCGGTGGTTTTACTGACCACTTTCGTCATCATCGTTATCAGAGTCGCCCCCCCTGTTGTAGTCTTCCATATAATAAATGTTCATCATAGAGCAAGTCTCAGCTTTGACGCTCTTTCTTGGAGGTACCAGTTTCACAATTTAGGTTTGGCTTTTCGGTCAGTGAAGTCTCTAATTTGTATATGTAGCGGGTGTTTGACCTAAGACTTAATGCAACCTAAACAAAAAACAGCCTTTTTAGATTAGAAGAGGCTTTTTTTTTGTCATAGCATTGTCAGCGGTACATCGCATCATGGTACAGCTAAGACGTGCTAATTAGTATGCTGGTTAACTAATACTGAGTAGTTTCTTTTTAAGTATTACGGCTAGGCTCCTTAAGTATTGAGAGGCGTGTAGCCTACCATAAGTAATATCTATATCAGTTTCAGAATTTCTAAAGCGCGATTACCCTCGGCGTGGTGGCCACACATATATTGGTTACATCGCGCCAAAATTTTTGTTTTCGAGAAGCTTGCACGCAAAGAAACCTCCTGAACACGTAACTCGTCGAAATAGCCAAAATTTGTGGCGCCACAGCGCCGAGGGTAACCGTCGTTTTCGAAATTCTCTAAGCTCATGTGAATATTGCTTACGGTGGGCTACACGCCTCCCAATAAATAAGGAGCCAACAGTAATGGTTGAAAGTAGCCAATTAATATTAGTTCATCAGCCTGCTGCTAGCACATCTCATCTGTATTGTGGTGTACTGCAATGGTGACCATGCTATGCCGAAAAAAGCGTACTTCTAAGTCAAAAAGTCTATTTTTAAAAGCTGCGTTAAGTCTTAGGTGACAGACCGTGTATATGCACTGACGAAATATTTTATTCTAACTGCAGATGTGACACGTGCGTTGAACTTGCGCTTGGTTTGTGCAGTTGTCGCTTTACGTTCTGTCCACCATGAATTCATTTCATGGCATGCAGTGCCAACTATAGCCTTCTCAAGAATTTTTTTGTACCTTAATCGAATATTGATCGATTCATTGAAACGCGTCTGTTACTAATAGCCGATCATATGCCCACCGATCGAGAGTGCGGCTCCCCCGTTCTCACGGCGGCCGAGGCGAGTGCTGATTCGATGAATGCCAATTGCCCTAAAGCATGTTACTCTGGCCTCTTACCGCAAATTTCCCCGATCTTTGCCCAGAACACAGGAATCGCCGTGGTGTCGCCTGTTACTGGAAGAACCCAGTCGCTGAACGTGGCCGGCCAGATCGCAGTAGATAGTTCGATGAACTTCTTTCTGCGTAGCTCTGAATGTTGTTAGCATTCCCAAATGATGTGTGTAACGGTCGCCGGGCTTCCGCAGCGACGGGAGATCATTTCGTTGGGGTTTCTGTTGAGAAACTTGTGTCTTAAAGCAGGGGTAAAACTCCCGATTTCAACCCTAAGAAAAAAACCTGCGGTACATTCATGAAGTTCGTACGTCACAAAGCATTGCACTTTTCCGGAACTTCTAAAAACGCTCAGCTATGATATGCAAACTCAAAGACTGGTCTAGCAAGCCAGCAGGTAAGGATATTAGGCCTTTGGTTTCTTTCGCCAACCGCAGGTTCCTGCTGTTGATGGTGTCAGCAGACTACTGTTGACGCCATTGAAGGAACAAGGAATGTGGTAAAGTAAAAAAATTCACAACTAGAGAATTCATTTTTTTTTCTCTAGTTGTGAATTTCCATTAAATTAATTAATAAATAAATTATTCCCACTAAAGCGCAAAGAAACATTGGCTGGAAAATGACGCTGACGAGAGCTAACTACAAAATTGGTTGTTAGTTAGTGCGTGTCTGTTTTAGCGAGGCTAAAATGAGGCTAGTAGAATGAATACGCTGAGTGGTTACAAGGACTAAGCAAGAGAAAGAGAACTGTACATGACGAAAATCTGAATTGAAATTTTATTATACAACAAAGTACATAAAGAAGAGGTCCATCACTGAGCATACACGTTAGTGACCCCAGTTATCACACGTGCAGGCAGCATGGGTCACAAGCGCGAGGTCACTCTAGAACTTCGAGTCAGGGCATTCTAAGATTGTAAGAAGAGGTATGTCAAAGGCGTGCCTGTTAGCAGTAATGAAGAGGTCTTGCCCTCATCAGGTGCAAAATAGCTTAGACCGTCCGACTACCAGGCTTACGAAAACTGGCTTTCCGAGACATTTTATCAGACCGGTAGCGAATGATTGCCTGAAGCTATTAAAAGGAAGGAGTTTTCCGTTGGAAACCGGCGTATAGGAAACAAAAATACCAGTCGTCATGCCATATGTGCATAACGTCTCGCAGCCCATAAAAAAGATAGACAGCAGGCATAACGTGAGCTGGATTCTGTTCCCTATGAAAATTGAGATGATTGGGCCAGAAGATAAACTGCATCGTAACGCAAGGCCTTCGCTGCTCTTGCGTACAACAGCGTAAAACCGTTTGTGCGTAGTCAGACTGAGTAACCTACCACAATTTTGTGTCTTGCGGTGCTAGTTATGTTGGGCAAAGTGGTCGTTGCTTAAACGTTAGCTGCCTCGAGTGTTAAAATGAAAGCCTGGTATAGATCCGCGCTCCAGGTGCTCTTGCAGGTCACTACAAAAATTCCAATCCCTATAAAACGACAACCAATTTTGTAAAATATGTGCCATTAAACCCAACACATCACAACACACACACAATTTTGTAAAAAAAGTTGTGTTCTGGCCACATGCGAGATCATGGACGCGTTCTCTATCGAGAATAGAGGTGAAGGTTGTGTTAGCACGCTTTCTGTAGCGCTAACTCAGGGTGAGATAAAAAAATAATTGATAATGACAAATAGTGACACACATGCTTCGTGATGGCAGCCATTTGCTTTTTTGTGTCCTGCCTTGTTGAACAAAATTTCAGTTGAGTCATACGCCCCGCACAGTCGTCGTCTAATTTTCTCTCGAGTTTCGAGTTAGAGGAAAATAACAAGAAGAATAAGAATGGGGTGGAGCGCATATGGCAGGTTCTCTCAGAAAATGAATGGCACTTTACCAATATCCCCCAAGAGAAGAGTTTGCAACCGCTTTATCTCACCGGTACTCACCTATGTAGCAGAAACGTGGAGGCTAACAAAATGTGCCACATGTATCACGGCGACTAATCGGAGGAATATGTGGTCATGTGATAAACAACAACAAGCACACCCCATGCATGTCTGTAATTCGTAATTTTGTGCATATCTATGTGTTATCAAAAAATTTAATTGCTCATTGTAAGCTGCCATAAGTGCTTGGTTGCGTCAGTATATGACTAAGTCTTGTCATTTACACCCTTACTTCATCATGAGTGCTGTTTGGGGCAATGGTTTCTTCAATAAGAGGCTGGCACTGGGTACTGCTTTGAGACCCACGTTGCTTTGGCGGCGAACAATGTTTCTTGTTAACTGCTTCCGTGGGCGTTATTAAATGTGGAAGGTGTTTAATGACGTTTCCTTCAGGCAAATGAAGTGAACTTTATTGGAAACGATAAACCATGCTTCCTTACCCTATCGCGATCAATGGGGCTCCAGCCTCATTTCTCTGTGAACAGTCTGCTTCAGAGTAGCCTACAGGCTGCTGCTCGCTGCATGTGCAATAAATAAACATAACTGAATGCTAACCGTTATGCACATGTGCAGTCTGGATAAAAGACGCCATTGGAAGGTGGTCGGAGGTTATCTATGCCAGAATAAAACAAGGCGATTGCTTCCATTATTGCCTGTAATCAAGGTACGGATTTTTGATGTTGATAACCAATGCGAATTCGATGTCCAGTTGACGCAATGAATTCAAAAATTTGTAAAAATCTTTTTGCGAAGTGGACAGAAAAGAAGAAAACTCGGTGTCAGAGCAATGCATTTGTAAAAGCTGCAAGTGTTTACAGCTCAGAGTGAGATGCGTGAGGCTTTCTAAGAGATAAAAAATATGAGTGTTGGAGGAATTGCGAAACTTGGTAAGAAAAGTGTGAAGGAACTAAAAAGAAAAACTAGACGGAACCTTGCTCTGTTGATGGGAAAAGCTTTGGCTAGTATACTGCATTTCTAATATGTCAGAATCACAGGTCAGATGAGCGTTGTCATACAACAAGTTTCCCTTGGCGTAATTCAAGGCATAAGAGCGGACTCCTTCACACACCACTTTTAGAGTAACGAGTAAAGAACGATTGCCACATGCATTCCTTCTTTGCATTGGAATAGATCAAGCCATTATTGTTGGAAGGTCACGTTTATCTGGGCAGGCTTATTCGTTCTCGTATTTATTAAAGAGTTAAAATTAGAGTCTTAACAGGTTAGAAGATTATCCCATCTATTTATTTTTATCCTCAGTGCGACAAATATCATTCAGAGTCATTTTACTTTGCGAGATGTAACCTGTGAATCGTAGGACACATTTCATTTATGAACCAAACACATTAATATTTACCTCAACACGTGCTTCATGTTCACGCTTGCAAACAAATCTGACATAGGTACTCTACAAGGATGAGATCAGTTCCGAAAGGTTAACATTGGGAGGATCATGATAATACGTACTGCAACTGCAGTGTTTGGGGACCGCTTGTAGGACACACGTTAGGAATATAGGGCTAATTAATGGTCCCTATCTCCTACTGCAAACTCTAAGAGAAATATACGTAACACTAATCCGATGGGCAAATTTCACTTCATTGATCCAATTGCACGATAACAATGTGTTCAGAAAACTACTTCGTATCAGACACGGTATATGAGGGGCGCTCATTTATGGCCCTTAATGTATAACTTATGGTACCTATACGTCTAGATGAATGTTGGCACGCGTGTCAAAATGCTCGAAAGGCAAGAAAATACTACCGCTACTGATGCGTACTGGGCGCGATACTATCGCCAGGCCCGCTTGCAACTTGCGCTGAATGACGCGATCGCAATGGTCCTGCTGCACTAGATATTTATGTGCACGTCGATAAGAGAAACACGTTTTTTTGGTAGCCTTCTGCTGAAATGTACCGCAACTCGTACTCGAGGCTAGCCGTGGTTTATTGAAGCGTAATCCCCGCGTCAAAAGGATGCCCGCTGCTCCGCTTTCCCGGTGGGATCCTGCTCCATCTTCTTTTCCTGAAACCAAATCACGCATCCCCGGCGTCGCTCAACCGTTATGTACATTGAGATGCGCAACTGAGCCGGGGTTATGTTAACAAGCGCTTTCCTGCAAGTGGCGAGCAAGAGTAAGAAAATGAAAAAGAAAGCAAAATGAATTCGTGCATTTTAACGCAGTCATGACACCTTGCTTATAATCCGGCTCTTTGCGCAGCTTCTACCTTTCTTTATTTTTACTGCGCCTCCTTCGCGTGGCGTACGGCGGTCCATGGGATCTTTTTCAAGCGCATTTCGTTTTTCTTTTTGCCCTTCTTTTCGCGACGCGCTGCTCTTTGAGAGTGCTACTACGTCTGTTGATAGCGGCCGGAGATCCACGGGCGGAGGACAGCGCTCATTGCTAGGCTGAGGCCGTCCTAACAGGTCCTGCAAGGAAGAGCGGCCGTCGACAAGTTAAAAATAAAATTAAGTCAGGCTTGATATTCTGCTGCGATTGCTGGACGCTAGCGCTGTCCTCAAGGACGCGTTGTCTCGACTCTTCCCCTCTCTTCGAATGAGCATGCATGCCGCGAAGCTGGAGCGTGGCGTGGGAAGGGAGGGAGGGGGTTCCGTCTTCGCTTTGAGCGGTCACCGCTGGCTCACGCGTCCTGCGATGCGCACCACCGTCCAACGGGATTCACCG
This sequence comes from Amblyomma mixtum, assembly GCF_055824585.1. Taxonomy (NCBI): domain Eukaryota; kingdom Metazoa; phylum Arthropoda; class Arachnida; order Ixodida; family Ixodidae; genus Amblyomma; species Amblyomma mixtum. The sequence continues at coordinate 51,362,524 of NC_143016.1, read as the reverse complement.
CCGAAGTGCTGCTTGACGCTGCAACCTCCTCGCCCCACGTACGTGATGTCCGGTCCATCTTGGCGGCTAGTCTGAAAGATGGCCTTAACGTGGCGCTTCTTCACATGGCTATAAAAACGCGGTCGCAGCTTCCAAAAGGCCAGATCTTCCTCTTACATCCGACCGAACGGACCCAGGGATCCCATTCCACGATGCTGTGCAAGGTAGGAGCCTAGCGAGCGCAGTGAAAGAGGGAAAGGAACCGAGAAAGTGCAGTCGGGGCTAGACAACGTCCTCATCATTCTCGGTTGATGGCGGAGTACTAAAGCAAGCGCACCGTCTTCTTGTTTCGCAGGTTGTCCTCCTCTGCCTGGTGGCCTTCGCCGCCGCCCAGGTCCAGCTCCAGGAGCAATTCGTACGTTTCACTTGTGCTGTATCCACGTTTGCGCTGCCCAGTCCTGATACCCAGCCTATTAGTCGTGATAGCGGAAAGCTGCTGTTAGAAGAGAAACTGCAGACGTCTTCTTACACTGTAGCGGGACTAAAAGCTATTTACTCCGCAGCATTTAACGCAGTCAAATGCTAGTTTTATTTGTAAGCTCAGAGAAATTAATAATATTATGTGCTATCTCTAGGGTCATATCCCACTTCTTATTACGTAGCAACGAGACGAAGTAAACAAATGAAGGTATAACGATTCTTTTCGGTTTCCATTGTCATGAAAGAACGACATGACTCGATAGGATTTAACCTGCCACAAACGTCGATTTGGACCTCCGGCGTAATAATATCGATGTAGCCAATCAGGCAGTCGAATGATATTTAATGGTGTAGGCGGATCACAAAATAATGTTATCTCAAAGGAGAACTATTGGAATTTCTGCTGTATTCTATAAATGTTTCACTGGTTTAGAACTCTGACAAAAATTGAGCGTGACCCGTGGCCAAGTGGAATTAAAGGATGCATCTCTGATTCGGACCTTCGTACTCTTCACCCACAGCCACCCCACCCATACACCTTCAGCTACGAGTCCACCGGCGAGGACGGCGGCCGTCTTAGCCAGCAGGAGTCCGGCGACGAGAGGAACGGCAAGACCGGCAGCTACAGCTACCAGACCCCAGACGGTGTCTACCGTACTGTCAACTACGTTGCCGACGCCGACGGTTTCCGTGTGTCCATCGACACCAACGAGCCAGGCACCAAGTCTGAGAACCCAGCTGATGTGCAGATCAACGCCAACCCAATTGAGGTCCCAGCCACCGCCTACACCTTCGGCAAGTCCAAGAGCTAAATTAATCGCTCGAGAAAATCAACTACCGCTATGTAAATTAAAAGAAGAATATTATTCTCCCGACTGCCGCACCGACCTATCCTTGGTCTCCGTTCCACGTGCTCCTGCTTCCTACTGACTGCTCCTTGCCTTCGCTTCCACCTGCCACGTTTGGATAGTGTTTGTTGGACTAAACAACGCCGGCCATACGTGACTTCCTGTCGTGAACGTTCTGTGTTCCACTCGAATCAGTCCTGCTCTTCCTGGATTCCTTTCTCGATCTGACCTTTTCTCTTTCTCTTTCAAAAGAAAACGAGAACAATAAACCTACAGTTTTGTTACAATGGTTGCCTCTCTGTGACTCTTTAGCTGTACCCTTGCGCATTGATCCCGTCAATGGTAGGGTAGAGAACCAAGCATTCCGACGCCTTTCTTCTCGTCGGATGGCTTCTGATGTGGCCCTGAAGGTAGTGGGCCGGTGCAAACCAGGAAAGAAGTGACAGTATATGAAAATATATCTTTTGAATACAAGTAGATGTTCTGCGCAAATCCATGATGTTCTTGTGCTTTTTTTTTGTTCATTGAAGGTCTGCAGCCTACGCGTCCTGATGAACGGCTAACCCTTGAGAAAAAAAACTGGCAATTGGTCAAATTCGAAACCACTTTGTATTCAGAGCTAGTATACCCTTGCAAAGTTCCGAAGCCAGTCGAGCACACATGCTTAAGAAGTGGCCAACTGTCCATGGCATCGAAGAGCGATATCTATAAAAAAGTCGTACGCCACTCAAAAAATAAAAAAAATTGCTCCTCAAGGTTCTTATTGTGTTTTAATCTGCGCTTTAAAAATGCAGGGTGTTGGCAGTCCAGAGCTTATTAAAAGGGTCTGAAAAATGTTCCTTGAAACTTGATGCTGAATCCTAAATAGTTGATCTTGGCATTTAAAGGTGAAATTCATTAGAAACAGCCCAGTTTTGCGTACAAAGAAAACACTTTGGGCACGCAGTAGCGGAGGTCTTCAGATCAAATTAGACCGCCTCCAATTTTGGTAAACATGCAATGAAAGCTGAACATGGAAGAGTTTTTGTACTCGCTGCCCATGAAAAGTGCGGCGGTGCGGTTAGGATCAGATGTGTGGCTGCATGCCCAGTAGCACGCCATGGGCACTTAGCACCAGGCTAGGTTGATTTAACCGTGAACCAAAAAGTTGCAGTAATTACTGAGAGCGTACAGTACCGTGAGGTAAAAAAAATACCTTCGGGTTTCGTTTAAAGAACTAGCTAAAATTAAGCTCCGGTACAGTTGGTCTGGAAGCCGAACTCGCTTATGCCGCCGACTCCTTTCTAGCACAGTAAGTCACCGTTTCTATTTATCGTCAGTATAGAGATGATGATACCTTCACAGTTACTCTTATATTGCCTCGTGATTTTCTCTAAAGTCTTTTATTTGTCATATCTGCCGGCTCGAAAGCACTGGTGTTGAATGTTTCTATTTTCATTCTTTGTCAACAGGAGTATGTGGGGATGATTTGACCCCTTAGCGAAGTTTTTACTATGGAGTTAAATATGGAGCGGTGTCCACACTTAACACTAAGCAGCAGATTTTCACACACACTTCAGATTTCAGGGAAGTTCTGTGTTAAACCTACAGAAGAGCCTCAAGGTTGCTATTCTGTTATTACATGAAATGAACTCGGAGACGGCTAGATTTAAGTGAAGATTTGGGGTGTAACTTGCGCTGGGAAAGGGGTGATGAAAATGAATTTAAATGGCGCAAGGGCATCTGTGGCTAAAGAGTGCCATGACACAAGGGTTTCTCTGGCACCCACGGGGGAGGAGGGGGGGGGGGGGGGGCGGTCCGAAAAGTCTAGGCGATGTTCTTTGGCATGCAAGTTGTTTTAAGCGTGGAATTGTTTGCATTTCAAGTGTTATTTCACAGTTTCTTGTGGCGGATGACAGCATACGACAGCAAAAAAAAGGAGGGAGGGGTGGAGGGAAAGCAAGATTGATGCGCGAAGAGCTAGAATGTGCCAGCAGCGATTGTAATTAACACTGTCATGTAATGTTTTCCAAACAGGAAGAGAAATTGGCATTTTTTTTTCATCAAGCTGCGCTAGTGTATACTATCTACAGGTAGCTCGAAGGAAGCGCCAAATTTTTGCCCTGTGAATTTCTTTTTCAAGCACGCTTTAAGAATGTATTGTTCGTATATTAGGGTAATTAGTCTTTCTGAACAGAGAAAACTCTCTAAATTTTCAGTTTGAGCTACTAAAGATGCGTGATAAGAAATCACATGTGGGAAATTAATAACAGGGAAGCAGAAAAAAGCGAGACAGGATTATGATCGTGCTAGGAGTTTGTTTTGCTTTCCGATAACACCTTATTATTCATTTTGGCACTTAGTGTGCAACGCGGGGTTTGACCTCATCCGAGGTAAGTGATGAAATACCGCATTATCCTTCATATTGAAAGCGATAGTGGCGCACTGCAAAAAAGAACATGCTAATTTCGAATCTGCTGTGAAGGCTAGTAGTGGTCATGCCCGAAAATTCTGCACAAAAACATCCTTGAACGGAAAAGGGTTTATTAAAGCAATTTTTTTTTCATGTATTGTAAGATTTCACTATAGCAATAAATACCAACAGGTTTTCAGTTTTTTGCTATTAACGTTTTGCTATCGTCAAAAGCGTTCGCCAAGGGTTTTGTATGGCAGTCTTAACTGCTCCATACGAGTGATGGAACAAGCTTAAAAGAAAGACTTTTCTACATGTCGGAAGAATGCATCACGAATCAATACTTCCGTAACAGACCTTAGAATTTTTCGATACTCAAAATTTTCATCCACGAACGCTGGGCATAGTACCACCAAGTGGAGAATTGCTGCTGTTTGAAGTAATTCAACACGCGTACTCGAAAGTTTTTTTGCGAATTCCATGCATTACAAAACCGAAAGCAGCATATAACGTACAAGAAAATGTCATTGTTGCAAAGCCTACGCTGCTACAATAATTATACGTCTAATATCCAATGCAGCTTCTACGTCCACGTTTCATGAAAGCGTTTTTGCAGCTTTCTGGGTAATCAGTAACGCCCTGGTGTGCGTATTTCTTTCTACAAACAGTATAGTACATTCATCGGAGCTAACTTGTCTTCTTGTGACAGGTTTCATTTGCGAAGTAGATTTTACAGGTTTCGTGTACTTTTTCTGAGCATCAACGTACAGTGGACAGGTGTTAGTGTGTATCAACTCTCTAAAAGAGCACCATGGGGAGTACATACGCAAAAGAGTTGTGGGCTATGAACTGCACGCTTTTAAACTATCCACTGTCAGGAGGCGTTTTCAGAGGTTGCTTACACTGGCACTGCTGGTCTCATGCCCAGACTAAGTTCAGTTGACTTACTTATTTCATGTTTTTTCGTATGCTCACAATAGCAAGTTGCCACACTGCTGTGCATGCATTAAATATTTGTAAATCAATAACGCACCTGACTTAAGCCGTTATAAATTCCATAACTTGACCCAACGATCTTCAGTACTCAAGACTCTCAATATACCTTTTTTTTCTTCGCTCGCTTGCCTGACGCAACCTAAATAATTTTTGTGGGTTTAAAAATCTGATGCGCGCTTGATGGAGGAGGATCTGCAAGAACATGAATGACGAGTCGTAGTTGCAGTGCCCGAGTTACTAGCCCTAACATTCCAGCACAGTTTGTCCAAAAGCTAAAGTCTTCGTTAGGCCCAAAAGGTCCGATACGCATGGCCTGTTCTCTTTACCGCCGGTGGACACAGGGGGACACAGTATGGCCGCCTTATCGCTGTCCACGATCACCGCTGGGTGGTCGCACAAGCCGCTCAGGAAGCGAGAGCGGCGAGACGGGTGCCTTCATTGGTATGGAAGTGTCGTATGCTCATAATCCAGCTCCCTGTACATCCTGGACCGAGTGGTCGAGGCTCTATTTTTTGCTGCTCCGCCCGCTCCCTGACGTCCGCCTAGGGCGTCCTTGATCCATTTCGTCCTTGGCGTCGGCGCCTGCGTGATCCGTGGGAGGATGCTCCAGCCGCAGATGCCGCTGTGCGCCCGTAGCCACCGCTTTTGCGAGACCTCGCCGGCATGCCGTCGCGCAGCCCTGCGCTGGGAGAATGCTCGTATAAATGCGATCATGGCCATTCATTTCCAGTCTGTTTTTCCCGGTCACGCTTCACTGGTGCGTCTATTTCATCCGCTGGAAAAAAGAAACGATTCATAGGCGGCGGTAACGACGGGTATAGGCGTCGAGTGAGCTGAAGTATCGGGTTGAGAAGGAGTTACTTTTTCTTTTTTTGGCTGAGAGTTAAATGACCAGGAAATTACTAACGCTGTAAGGATGTACGATGATACACTTAAAATCATTATCCTTAATTTGATATTCGACATTCCGTTCCGTCTTTGCGAACGTGACCGAAGAGCGGAGTCTTCGCATTTACAGCCACTGGTTTTACGTACTGGTTACCGTGGAAACAAATGTGCCATGAAGCATGGGATTAAAACGGGAATACGTATCAATTCATTTCAAATCTATTCATGGCAACATTATAAGACAAACATTTTGAATATTGTAATATTTTAAGGTATTCTTATGAAAAATTGAAGGTAATGATCCATTGTTATCATATGTAACAAAATCAAATCTTTCTTTTAAAGTGTTTCCATCGATCGCATAAAACAGTTAAGACTGCCATAGAAGTGCAATGGGGAACGCTTGGGACGACATCAAAAACGTGAATAAAAAAAATACAAGAGTGCCGTCAGGTGATCTGCGGATACATTGCCTTTTATAGTGAAATCTTACATTATATGAAAAGATTGCGCTTAACGTCAGTCCCGATCAAAAATGCTTTTGTCCAGAATTTTTGGGTATGAATCCTGTTGTCGCCAATTCGAATTCATTACCAGGAACCCCGTCAGGCTGTTATAATAGTAGCTATTTCAGCAGTGATCACCCCTCCCCCTCCACTCTTTTATACACACACGTTCTTAGGGCCCCTGTGGGTGCTCAGTGCGTATGGTGCCAGGCTGCAGACCCGAAAGACTCGACCCCGGCCATGTTGGTCGCATTTCGATGGAACAGAAATGCTAGAGGCAGAGGCCTATTTAATGTGCGGTGTCAATGCGCTTTATAGAACTCCAGGTGGCTGAAATTACCGGGGCCCTCCACAAAGGAGTTCCTCATAGCCCGAGTCGCTTTGGGAGGATGAATCCTATCAAACGAAATCAAACCGAACTATTTTAATAAAGCAAATCCAAACAAACTAACTCCAAAAGAAAATCCAAGCAAATTATATACGCTTTCGAATTTAGCGTTTAAGAAGAGAAGGAAGGTTTTATTTCAAGTTTAAATCTATGTTTGAATTCATTCTTGAGATAAAGTGAAGCAGCGTTGCCTTCCCCATGTGCCCCAACCTGTGTATGTGTACTACTGCACTACAGACACCAAAAGCCACTTTCCGAGAAGATAGAGCAGCTGACAGCTGATACTCCTTTTTCCCCAGAGATGGCGCCTCCAGTCGGCAAAACACATTTGTAGAGCACGGGCATTCCTGATTGGCTCAGCTCGTCATAATATCTATCTACTCTTATTTCCTGTTTGTTTCAGCGCTTCAATGTTGTTTCATTTGATCTGCATAGATTTTGATCGCGTTAATGAAAATGGCTGTCTTCATATGCTCTAAAAAGCAAGTGTTATTGCGCTGGAAAAGTGCAGCCTTATTTGCAGCACTCGTATGCCATTTATACGCAGCAGACAATTAGCTTATCATACTATGCGCTTTAGAATTTTAAAGTTCGTCTCCTAGGCTAGTTCAGAAATCTCACGTTGCTTCGCTAAATTTAGGGTCCAAGGTGCCTGTGTTGCTTTTCAAATAAATAATTTTGACTGCTAATAAAATTTTCTATATTGCCTCTTTTGATGGGATCACTCAGTGCCCGCAAATACGGGTGCTCTAAACAGCTTGAAACAAGCATCTGGCCTGCTAGAACTGCACCTATCAAGTTTTGAGACAAATAGCTCCGACTGAAGGTACGTTAACACCTTGAAATTGTACGCTACATACAGAGGCAAAGTGAACGCTGTCAGTATGAAATCTGAGTTGGTAGTCAGTACTCTTCGGGTCTTCGTCCTTGACTTTAGTGTAGGGTCAACGGCGAGGCTTTTGAGCATTTCTTTTCACGGCAAACGATAAGTACACTATGACGCGATCTATTTTCTTGTTTAATTGTGAAGTCATTTCTTAGTTGTCTACTCACTTAAAAGGTGGCGCTGGCTCCACACGGCAAGCTGTCATGTTTTGAACGTATTTGCTTCTATGCAAGGTACGCTACTACTGTACATCTACCTTGGAACTCTTCCAAAGCCCTTAAAAAAGTGCCACATAAAGAGTACCTTCATGTAAGCGCTCAAGCCTTTAGTATTTAAAGCTTCACCGCATACTTTTTATTGACATTTCGCTGCTCAAGCCCATAGTTCAGAACTGATTAATTTTACCTGGTCTATCAAGTATTTCTTCAGACTGAAAATATACCGCCGACTAGGTGAAGGGACCACAATCACTAATTTGTTGGTTTTACTCGTGTAGGATGAAGTGTCTTTTTAAAGTTTTGAATATGTTGAGGTGACAGCCTGAGTGGTCGCTGAGTTATTATATATGTGCGCAGTCAGCCCGGTTTCTCTTTGTTATAAACAAGTTGCTCTCAGAGACGCTGTGCCCCGAAATCCTTTCTGTCGTATAATCACAATCCTATCACCGACTGCTGTCTGCAAAAGTGGAGAGAAAATGGAAAGTTACGGAAAAATAAATGCACGTTTCTTGGCACAAAGAAGCAAGGCATATCTTTTTCGCAATCTCCAAGTGAAGTTTACAAGCTGGCGTAGGGCATCAAACGTGGATATCCTCTAAAAGCTCTGCGTGGGACGTGCCCCAAACCACAACTACTAAAGCGTCGCTCTCTCTGGCTCCGTGCCTGCATGGTTCTGGACGTTTTCGAAGTGAATGGAAATGCAGAATTCGCTCTGTCGACGGTGTGCTATTCATTTCTAAATTAAAGCTTCAGCTTAAGAAATGTCCGTAAAAGCAGAAATGGCGACAGACGTCTGTAAGTTGGCAGTGACAAGTGGCCCACCTGCTGCGGTGGGTAGGTTGTCGCCTACCCACCGAACTTCTTTGGGCTACGTAGTAGGGCTACGAACTTAGTAGACAACATATACGACTTTACTATATTACTCGGGATATAGCGAACCTTCGTATGCCACCTCGGATATATCGACATTTGGTGTGCAAACCTCTCATATAACGACCTTTAGTGTTTTACCTTGGAATAACGAGCATAAATATGCCAACTCGGATATATCAAACGTGTCAAGCTCGGATATAACGACCATTCGGCTGCTTACGCACTGAAACGATGCACCGAAAACCACCCAAGAGTTTTATGTTTTTTCCATGTTCCTACTGCCGCAAGGCTCTTGCTGTGGTAGGGTGCCTCACTTTCAGCCATAAAAATGGTTTGGTTTGATTTATTGGGGTTTAACGTCCCAAAGCAACTCAGGCTATGAGGGACGCCGTAGTGAAGGGCTCCGGAAATTTCGACCACCTGGAGTTCTTTAACGCGCACCGACATCGCACAGTACACGGGCCTCTAGAATTTCGCCTCCATCCAAATTAGGCTGCCGCGGCCGGGATCGAACCCGCGTCTTTCCAGCCAGCAGCCGGGCGCCGTAACCACTGAGCCACCACGGCAGGGCCCCATAAAAATAGGGAAGAAGCAGCCCCTATGGCAGTAAAAAGTAGAAGAGCGCATTAAAAGAAAATTTTATTTCTTAAACTCTGTTTCCTCGCGCCCCAGTTTCTTTGACATTGTGAAAGTTTCGTTGCTACCGATATGTTTTCAGCCAGTCACTTCTTTCTCTTCGGGAAAAAACGTTACCACAAAATGCAACACAAATTGCACAGCTAAGGTTGTCACAAAGCCATAACGACAAATAACAAGAATATCACTGTGATGCATGTAGTTCATTTTAAACAAGCGTGAGAGAGGCATTTATTTATGAGCTCTTAACATCATACACGTTCAAGGCGTTTCATTCACATATATTCTGAGTAAATAATGAATACCGGAAAGTGTCTTTATAGAATGGAAACTAGTTTAGTGTGTGTGAGAGAGGATGATGTACTTACATCGTTTGGTATCTTGATACGTATCGCAAAGTGTCCAGTTTTAATTGATTGCGCATAAGTTGACACATGGTTTCAAGGCGTCTTAGTTTAGGTCTGTTTTGAAGTGTTAGCAGTCCTGAATGTTTAAATAATTGTGTAATTGAGTCGCTTAACCTGTGCTATATACACATCTTGGCGCCTTTCTTGAACTGCTTCAAGTTTTTTAATCAGCTTGTTAGTGAAAGGAATCCAAACAGCATTTAGGCACACTTCGTCTGGTCTGAAGAATATTTTGTATGCAGGCAACATGGTTTCAGGTGTTGCTAATTCGAGGCGTCTATTAACAAAAATAACTGTTTTAGAGCGGTTGAAGTGACATTGTTAACATGAGGATCCCTTCTCAGGTCAGGGGTTAGTATTACGCCTAGATGTTTGCATTCGTTGACAGATGCAAGAGGAATGTTGTTTAAGGTGTACTGAAAGAGTGACTGGTGTTTCTTTTTGGTTAAAGATAAAAGAACAGATTCATTAACGCTAAGAGTCACCGGCTATTCTCCGCACCACCTGGTCACAGCTGTTATGGTGTTGCTTAAAGCTATACGTCATTGAAAAAGTTAGTTTCCTGCTAAAGTACACGATAAGAGGCAGAAAGTATTTGTGGGAGATACTAGCAGGCAGGTCGTTTATAAAAATTAAGAATAATACTGGGACTAGAACACTTTGTTGCTGCATACCTGTTGTTACATTAACTGTCGCAGACTTCTGGTTGTTAATTTCGGCAAACTGAGAACGGTCAGTGTGGTATCTACTAATGCAGTCTAATATGGGGCCAATTCCTAAGGCTAGTAGTTTAAGTTTTGAAAGAAGTTTGGTGTGCGATACGCGGTCGAAGGCTTCCGAAAAGTGTAAGAAAATGATGTCCATTTGTTTCTGGTGATCAATAGCGACGAATATAACGTGTGTTAGTTCAATTAGTTGAATAACGTTAGACAGCTTCTTTGGAAATTCCCGCTCAAAAGGTGTTATTGTTTGAGTTTCTTCTCAAAAGCTGTTATTAAATTGAAGATAATGTGTTCAAGTAGCCTCCGTTCTGTGTTAGTTAATGAGATTGGTCTGAAATCTGAAGGGTCTTATTTGAAAATTTATTTGCGTACTTAAGTTATTTTAGATGTTTTCCAGTCTTTATAAAGCGTAGGGGATGATAACATCTTGTTAAGGTACTATTAAAAATTTGGCTACCTATTCGAAACATCTGAGCAGGAATACATCTGAGACCTCGGTCCTTTCTTCGTATCAAAATTTATTAAAACTTTTGACTTTCATTTAGTGTCTTCAGCGAACGCAGCAACTTGGTTGTTATTGCTCCACACTAACAAAAAAAACACTGAGCCAAGTATCCGGAATTTATAAAGCTCGAATTTAGCGTGCTTTGTGGTTTTCTGAGGTTTAACGTCCCAAAGAGACTAAGGCTATGAGAGACGCCGTAGTGAAGGGCTCTGGAAATTTCGACCACCTGGGGTTCTTTAATGTGCACTGACATCGCACAGTACACGGGCCTCTAGAATTTCTCCTCCAAAGAAATTCTAGCCGCCGCGGCCGGGATCGAACCCGCGTCTTTTGGGTCAGCAGCCGAGCACCATAGCCACTGAGCTACCGCGGCGGCTCAAGTTTAGCCTGTTGCCTTAATATTTTCTTTTTTTTACGCGAGAGTTGCGAGAGAAACTTCATCTACGAAAGGGACGCCTGCGACGTCATCGTAGCATTGCGGAATGAGACAACAGCCTAATTCCTAGACTAGCACTAAAAAAGAAGCCTAGTTGGACGTGGCCCTTCAGTTAATTAGGATGCAAGCATTCGGACATATCAAAGAATGACAAAAAATAAAACGTCCATAATTTACGCCATCTATCATAGCGGAAAGTGACAGTTAGCTTTACCCAGTTAGCGTTAGCGTGGCTCAGCGGTACGCCCACTACAAGTTTCACGTGAACCATACAGCGCGCTCTCCCCGCCTATTTACCCCAACAAGGCAACCTGTGCAGCACTGTCCAATGCCCAGGCAATCTGCAGACACGCTTATAGGCTGCACGGTTACCACAACATGCCCCGTGGTGCTGAACATGAAAAAAATAAAAAATGCGGTGGGCGCTTACGATTACTTACGTGCAGCGAAGCCGAAAGTGTTTGTGTCTCATCGTGGGCTACTAGTTAACTACATTACTGGTTACATTACTAGTTTACTGGTTAGTACTGGTTAGTAACTAGTGCCCATGTCTCAAAGGCCATTTGGGTAACGGCCTTTGAGTCAAAGATATTTAGGGCGAATGTCTTTAGGCCAATGGCTTTTAGAATAAAGGGCTTTATGCCTAAGGTGTTTACCTTAAAGGACTTCACCCTAAAGGCCTTTGATCTGAAGGAGATGGCATGTCTATATACGGATTAGGTCCTGTTTTGATTCTCTTATGGTTGCAATGGCAGCTGTGCTCATGACGTCATTGGAGCTTTAGGACCGTTTCATCCGGACAAGAACACCGGGTTTAGTTGCTTAAAAGCCATATAATGCATTGGCATTAAATCATAGCAGGGATTGCGATTGTTAGGTACATCCCGCTGATTTTCTGTGGCCACCGGAAATAGCTCGTATGTCCGCAGGAAGCATTTTATAGGTCAAATTTTGAAGCGAAGACGAAGAGTCCACCATAATAATCACCATGTTCGTGCACAATATCTCGGGACTCGAGTTTTTTTTATTTAAGAACAAGTTTAGATATCTCCATTGGGTTCTATAGCATTCGCTACCGGTAGCCGACAGATGGCGTTAGCTGGTGGTGTACAGAAGAGCCTGTCATGTTGAGAAACCCGCTTGTTGTGATGAACGTTGGCACTCGAGGGTTTTAGGGCACAGAAAGTATGCAATCGGCTCCTGCTGAGCCTTCGTCCCTGCTTCACGATCTACGTTTGCCTTCGATCGTTTTACAAGCAAGAAAGTTTAAAGAGATATTTTTCTTATAAACAATAAGACCAAATTAGGCTCTCAACTCTCATAACCCAAAACCGAGGGCATAACATAGAGATTAAAGTTGTTGTCGCAGCAGAAGAATATACAAAACCAAAGGAACACATTGAGAATTTTAAACATACTCATATCCTACAATTCTGGACAAAAGCATATCTGAACGAGAATGAGTTTATGAATTCAATTTTTCATATATTGCAAGATTTAACTATAACAATCAATATATCCGTATTTCTCTTATCGGCAGGATTGTATTCTTTTTTTCCCTTAACGCTTTTGCTATCGTCAAAAGCGTTCCCCATTGCTTTTTTTATGGCAGATTTAACTGCTGGATGCGAGCTATAGAAAAACTTTAAAAGAAAGATTGTTCTGCACATCGGAAGAACAGATCATTACGTTTTTTAATATTTTAATTGCACTTCCGAAAATTTTTTGTAGTCCAAATTTTCCTCTAGAAAGTTGGATATGGCCCGCCAACGCCATTTGAAATTTTAACACGGCTTTAGATTGTAGAATATAAGCGCTCGGAGGTTTTCAAGAATATGAGTTTTTAAAAAGGCACTGCTTTTGAGCTACTTCTGTCCTCAGGTGCGTATGTTTCCTTAGGTCGGCCAATTTCGTCCGCATTGGCGCTGTTTTAAATGTCAATTTACCTTTCCGGAATCAAAACTGTAAAATAGAAAGCGTTTAAAAAACTATTTTATTTAAGAGTTAATGCAGTTTGGTTCTTAAGTATTAATCTCACATAATTTAATGTTTGTTGTGTTTCTGGCCAACAGCGAAGCAACGTTTCTCTCTTACGAGAGAAATCAGAGTTATTTCGATAATGGTTCAAATCGTTTGCGATCAGTGTAGGCGTCAGCTACAGAAAACCTTTTTTCGGGAGGAAATCTCATGACAGTGCGAATTTCCCATATCACTCAATATAGTTTTTCATGTTCACTGCAGTATAGGGCGTAGACACAAGGAATGCAAGAGAAACGAATGCAAGAGATGTTGCAATTTTATTGTTCTCCCCAACAAACGAGGAAATCCAAAGCATCACAGATAGACGAATGCTCTTCGTCGCGAACAGAATTCGTAGGGACAGCACACAAAAGTTTCACTAGAACAAGATGAGCGTAAAAGAGATAATGAAGCAGGTTCCGTCATTTTGCGAAGGTAAAAACCAGCAGTGGCGGTTTGCATTTAGTGTACGAGGTGGTGCTATGAACAGCCGCTAGCCTCCACAGACAGTGCTTTAGCAGAGATTCTTCAGTACAAAATGTTTTCACTTATATTTACACAAGAAGGTTTGCTGTAGACTCATCACGACGACCGTGCAGGCCTTCGTCGTTGCGTATATTAGCTTATGTACAGTGTCAGCACCTTAGGATTGTACGTGTCGTTTACAGGAACTCTTCCAAGACGCTGAAGGATATCGATTGTGGCATTGCGTACTACTACATCATATATTGCCAGCAGAAAACAAAAGCCAAACAGACCAACAGACCAAGAGAAAACACCGGCTGACGTGTGAAATAGCTGTGCATGGCTGTTGTGCACGCTAGCCATTCCTAGCGTTGAATGGCTAGGAAGCGTCTACAAATCAGAACCAGAAAGCAAAGACCGGGCAGATGGAAGTACCGGAAGCCGTTTAGCTCTTAGCACGGCCAAGAGTGTAAGTCAGGGGCGCATGTGCGATGGCGATCGGGTGGCCACCCACAGTCACGGGGGTCACGCGCTGAGCGGTGCCATAAGAGATAGGCGCCGCGTGGATGGCGAAAGGCGTGGCGTGCAAGGTGACCGGTGTGGCGTGCAGTGCGTGGACCACAGGAGCGGACTGGACGACATAGGGCCTTGGCGCGGGTCTCACGACGGCCGCGGTCTGTACGGGCCTTGGTGCGGCTGGCGCCGGCGGGGGCTCGACGGCGTTGGAATAGAACGGCGCATCGGCCGGGTTGGAGGTCTTTGTTCCGGGCTCGTTGGTCTCCACAGTGACGCGGAATCCATCGGCGTCGGCTACGTAGCGCACAGTACGGGTGATGCCGTTAGGGTCGGTGTAGCTGTAGGAGCCGACCTTGTTGTTGTTTTCATCGCTCGTCTCTTCCCGAGTGATGCGGGTGCCGAATTCGTCCGTGTTGTCGTGGCTGAAGCTGTATGGCGTGGCAGGCTTTTGGGGTGGTTGGGGCGCGAAAAAACAAAGTGCAGGTGGTGAATGCATTGCAGGCAGATGTACGACTCTACTATTTAACGTCCCAAAGCGCCTCAGCTGTGAGGGGCGCCGTAGTCAACGGCTCTGGAAATTACGACCCCCTGAGGTTCTTAACGTGCACTGGCATCGCCCAGTACACGGACCTCTGGAATTTTGCCTCCATCGAAATTCGGCCACCGCGACCGGGATCGAACCCGCGTCGTTTGGGTTCAATGAGCCACAATGGCGGCCTGCCAATTATATTGCTTGCTTTGCGCAAATATCCATCGTTTACGAGAATAAAATATGACCCTTTTCGCTAATGCAACTTCGTTCGGATATTCATTTTAGGACGTGACAGGGCTTCCTAATGGCTCAGAACCTAATGGCGCAAAAAAACTGAGAAGAGTTTTTGGAACACTAATTCTGCGCTCGTGCTTTCCTTAATTTTTATTATTATTTTTTTTTCTTGGCGGGGGGGGGGGGGGGGGGCTACCCTGAACCAAGAAACGTCACATCTAGTCTTACTGCGCGTTAGCATTAGGCCGAGGCACAATGTTTCCGGAAGCATACTCACGAGTTCTCCCGGAAGGGCTTGGCCGGCGGCATAGGCCACCAGGCAACACAGAAGCACCTGGAAGAGTACACAGTGCACGTTACATAAATGGCAATAACGTCGTCCCGCTGGTCCAGTGCCTGTAATATTTTTCGGCTTTACGCACACACACAAACACACAAGCACACAACACGGCAAATTTCGGCACAACTCCACGCTTGTCGGCGCACCTTGCTGAGCATGCTGAAGGCGAGATGTCGGGGAGGGTCTGTTTAGACCGCTGGGGACACCGGAGTCTGAAGAAGGTGTTCCTGCTTCCGCGTCGCGTGAGTCAAGGATGTTTGGCGGTCCGTTTTAACCCGTGCACGTTTTTATACCCCGCTCCTTGAACGTCTTGCTGAATCCCAGAGCGAGCAGGCCTGCAAATTTTTCTACGTTTTTCTGTTGGGCTCTCACTAGGACGACCCTCCACAGATCGGTTCGGAGAGGGGCGGAATATTTTTTTTTTTTTAACAGGTGGACACGCTATCATGTCGCGCTAGCGACGTCCACAGAGCAAGAGCCAGAGGACAGAAGTCGCGTAGAGGGGAGAGGGCACAGGATGTCCAGTCGCCGCGTGATCCTTGCCAACTTGCACGCATTCCGTTCGCCTTCTTCTTGTGGCACTTCGAATACTATACCCTCCAACCGGAAACTAGTTTCGTCAAGTGCGATGCGCAGCCAGATATTGCGCTATCTCAGTTGTCGTCGAGAACTGCAGTGGAAACGGGATCTATATGGTAATGGAAGCGGTTCAGGCAAAACGCGAGCCGCTTTGCTGCGTCCGTACCGCCGATGGAATTGTTATTCAGTGCGACCATTGTGCCCTTCGGTGGAGTCTGCGAGTACGTGCTTGGGGAAGCAACATGCGTATATTCGAGGCCGCACTTCGGGCAGGGTAGAAGGAAAGAAAGTCTTGGGAAATCGTTATGGCATACCTATTTTTGTCATCTATTAGGACTGAGGGTGCCCACTGCGAACTAGACTGTGCTATTGGGCGGAGCCTGCTTCTCAGATTTGTTGCCTCATTGAAGGCCCAGACGATCAGTAGAGCGCCATTTGTATTCACTCGTAGCTTAAATATTTGCGAATACTGCTGATAGCACCATCGTTCGGGAAGCGAGTGCCATATTTAATTCAAAGATTCTCATCCGGGTAACGTTCCTTTCAAAAGAATAGGATTTTAGAGCGCCACAGAAGACGAGTTCTGCGTAATTCTGCTGTTCAGTACTGTAGGGCTCGCCTTTAGATTAAGCGAGCGTTTTCACGCTTGCTTGCGAGAGCGTTCTCTAAAAAAACGCACCACCTGGTTTCATCGGTTTTATTTTAGACATTTTGTCTGAAATAATTAATCGTACATCATAAGCCCACAAATCACGCAGTATGCGAGCCTCTTCCTGTTGCATAATAACTTGGCACGGTGAACTTCACAATTCGCAGCGGTTAGAATTCTGAGAGCCTGACCGCGGCAGGTTTAAGTATGCTTTTTTTTTGTCGAAGAGCTACGTACCGTATCGGAGCGTAGAAGGACTGGAACCAGCAAGCACGAATTCTTGGCCGTCCAGCGCCGACGCGGGGAGAGTGCGTGGCCGTAATGCCGTCTTATCAAGAGATTCGAAGCGATCAGCTTTTGCCAGAATTATTTATCATCCGATGCAGGTACTTCCTAGTGACACGCAGTTTGTTTCCTGATAGAATGCTTTAACAAAGTCACGGCTGTTTTCTCTGCCTGTTGAAAACAAGGAACACTTAAATGTATATCAATGAAAATCTAAAGGAGGAGATAACAGAAAAATGACTACTAATTGACGCCAGGCGCAGATTCCAGCATATACGGCCATGCTGCAAAAAACGTTTTATTTTTGAATCCACTTCAAAACGGCCCTGAATAATGGGCAGTGAAACATGTGGCCTGCCTATATGTTAAACAAAAATAAAATTCATGAGATCTTCGTGCTCCTCTTCATGTGCTCTCATCGATACCTGTAATTTCTCTTTCAGATGCAGCGACAGTTAACAGGACAATCGATGCGTTGCCTTCACTCCTACCGGATTATGATAAAATGGCATCAAAAATTCATGTTTTTGCTCATTTCAGAGCTCACCTGTACTAGTGGACTGTTGGGACTTATTCTGACGAGCTGAAGCAAACTCGAGAATCGGATCTTCAACTCAAGCGACAGCAGCGACATAATATGCACAAGCGTACACTAGAAATGGCCAAGAAGCGTAAGCTTTGCGGCAGCGTTTTTTAAGAAGCTAAGGCAATGTGAGCGGCAACTCACTGACCACTGCCATAAAATGGGTAATGCGAAATCATTTTTTTCCAACGAGTAGAGCTTTTTCATGTACTTCTATAGAGGCGGCGCTTCAAAGAATCTCTTTTGGCGTGATTCGATGAGCGCTGGCAAGCTCAGCTTTCACGTCACCTCGGCGGCCCCAATTCCTTTGAGATAACTCGGCCGCGACGCCAATAACCGCCGCTTTCGTCGATGCCAAATCCGCCGCTGTTATTCACATAGGGTAAATTTTTTTTGGCCTAAAGACGCCGTTTGTGCGGAAGCTGAAAGCTTGCGCCTATATCTGGCACTTAAAGGGAGCGCATAAATAACTACCAGAAGATAGAAATATATGCCTGCAATGATTATAGACATCATTTTTTCTTTTTTTTTGTTTATTGTTTCCCGGATTTTCTGCGTGTAGGGGGCAGAGGTAAAGGCAAAATGCCTGACAGAGCCTCTGCGCCCCCACAGTTGAAGGCAGCATGACGTGTCATTTACACACATATTTGCTAAACATATTTTAGCACACAACAATAGCAAAAAAAAATTCAATTATTCAGATCACATGTCTTCAAAGCATTAGTTTTTCTTGAACATGATAGATTTTGAAGAAGCAGAAGGGACATATGCAATAGGTATTATGTAATAACAAAATTGGCTTCCATCAGAAGCCAATCAAAGAAAACAAAAACCACAATTCATTGGTCCGAAAAATAAATTGCATATACAGGAAATAGATCAGTACATAGAAGCATTTCAGAAAAACAAAACAAAAAACTAGGTTTAGACTGATGTGCAGGGTACATGCTGAAACAATGGCAAATATATTTTACAACCGAAGAGAGAAATAACATAACATAATATAACATAAATAATAGAAATAACATAGCATAATGCAACATAGCTGAGGTTACATGCGTTATCAGAGGTGAGCGCAGGTTAACAAAAAGAGAATGGAATGTCACTGCCCACTAATAGCTTTTTACAGTTCTTTTTGAAGTTGTGGAAGGATTGTGTGTATTATACATTAAAGTGATCACTGTTTAATATGTTAATTGTTTGATAATTCAATGTTTGCCTTCCGTAATCAGTTCTTGTGGCGGGCTTGAGATGGTGTGGTCTACGTATTGGGTATGAAGTGCAACTGTCTACAGGTATTGTGTGCAGCCTATTTTTATAAATCCACTGAAGTAGTTTGAAATAATAAACTTGATCTGCTTTAAGCATGCTGTGTTTAATGAAGAGCGGTTTTGTTCGGAGTCCTCGTTTGTCACCAATATAGTTTTCACACATTCTCAATATTTTCTTTTGTACCCTGATTAGTTTGTTGTAGTTTGAAGCTGTCGTAGTTCTCCATACTAGAATGCCGTAACTGAGTTTTGAATAAAAAGGTGAGTAGTATAATGCTTGCTTCAACCAGGTGGGTAGTATATTTTGTATTTTATACATGCAGCCAGTAACTCGAGATAGCTCGCTTTTTAATTTGTTAACGTGAGTATTGCATGTAAGGTCCTCTGTAAACCATACGCCCAAGAACTTTTGCTCTGTGACTTCTTCCAGTAGCGTGTCCTCAAATTTCAGATGAAAACAGTAGGGGTCTCTTTTATTTTGTGAAGGTATAGGATGCGCAATCAAAGGACGAACCACGAAGAAAGACACAGAGACACACGCAAGCGCACTAACAACTGTTTATTTCTTCCTCGGGACGCTTACTTATACACCTGGCCACGCATGCTCAAAAGCAATCTTTAACCACAATATTACTGAATATGTTATCGCTTAAAGTAATTGATTAGAAAAGCAGAAGAAAAACAACCACATGCCGCCTGTGGGATCCGAACCCACGACCTCCGAATTACGCGTCCGGTGCTCTACCTCTGAGCTACGGCGACGGCTGTCAAATCTTCTACTTTCGGGGGTATTTATGTTTACAAGTAACGTAACCTTGAGAGTGTTCATCAGCGCCACCCACGTTCAAAAGCGGCGGACGTAGAACGTCCTGATTACGCACCGAATTACGCACCGGACGCGTAATTCGGAGGTCGTGGGTTCGGATCCCACCGGCGGCATGTGGTTGTTCTTTCTTCTGCTTTTCTAATAAATTACTTTAAGCGATAACATATTCAGTAATATTCTAATTTGATCAACACCACAAAATAAATAAATAAAAATTAAAAATCCCCTGTGCCCCTTGGTTTCTGTGGCTTTTGGCTTCTGTCATATTTATAACGAGCCCCTCATTCCCCTTCCCTTGTTTGCTTAATTGCTTAGCGAGGGCCTCGGTTCTGGCAGCCTTGACGCCATAGGAAGCATAAGAGGGTTCTCACGCAGCTTCCACCCTCTGCGTTCGATGACGTTCTACGTCACACATGCGGTAAATCAGGACGTTCTACGTCCGCCGCTTATGAACGTGGGTGGCGCTGATGAACACTCTCAAGGTTACGTTACTTGTAAACATAAATACCCCCGAAAGTAGAATATTTGACAGCCGTCGCCGTAGCTCAGAGGTAGAGCACCGGACGCGTAATTCGGAGGTCTTGGGTTGGGATCCCACCGGCGGCATGTGGTTGTTTTTTCTTCTGCTTTTCTAATCAATTACTTTAAGCGATAACATATTCAGTAATATTCTAATTTGATCAACACCACAAAATAAATAAATAAAATTTAAAAATCCCCTGTGCCCCTTGGTTTCTGTGGATGTTGGCTTCTGTCATATTTAACCACAGTAGTCATGCCAAGGGCTGTTAACGCTGACGCGAACGCAAAAAGTTGATTTCGGCAACGTAGAGAGCCACGGACGTGTCACTGATATAGTCTACAGCGTTTTCCTTTATGTGGAAAGCCTCCAAAGCCAGCCGCGCTTGTTCATTTTTGCTTTTTCCCAGTATCACGGTCTCGTCAAGTCGCGGTGCGCAATTGCGGCAAGAACTAAGATGCGACACAAGGTGTGCCCCTTTGTCTGTGTTGTTCCTAACTTTATTCGCATGCTCCCTGAGTCGCTCGTTTATGCACCGCCCTGTATGCCCGATGTAGGTCTTACCACATGAAAGAGCTCCGTGGCTCTGTACGTTGCCGAAATCAACTTTTTGCGTTCGCGTCTGCGTTAACAGCCCTTGGCATGACTATTGTGGTTAAAGATTGCTTTTGAGCATGCGTGGCCAGGTGTATAAGTAAGCGTCCCAAGGAAGAAATAAACAGTTGTTAGTGCGCTTGTGTGTGTGTCTGTGTCTTTCTTCGTGGTTCGTACTTTGATTGCGCATCCTATACCTTCACAACATCATGTACCAACTAGGCCCAACCCAAGTTTTATTTAAATCTCTTTTATTTGCTGGCTTAAAAATTATGTATTTGGTTTTGCATGTGTTTAAACACAGCCGGTTGCTTTTAAGCCATCTGGAAAGATGCAGGAGGTAACTGTTAGCTGATGATTATATGCCCTCTTTTGTGGTGCCAGTAAAGAAGATATTTGTGTCGTCAGCATACATTATTATTTCAGGGGAGTTTGGTATTGACGTTATATAATTTATGGATACAAAAAATAAGAGGGGTCCTAAGATTGATCCTTGAGGGACGCCATTTCGACTTTCAATTTTTGTGACACCAGACTGTCGACGCATACATACTGATACCGATTTGAGAGATATGATGTAATTAAATTCTTCGCTACACCTCGGACACCGTACGCAGCAAGCTTCGTAAGAAGGATATCGTGTTGCACAGTATCGAATGCCTTTTTCAAATCCAAGAAGATTCCCAGAGTAAGCAATTTGTTTTCAATGTTTTCAATTATTTTGTCCTTTATGTTTATCAAAGCTTGTTCTGCACACTTATGTAGGCAAACAGTTATCTCCCCTGCAGTGTAGCTTCTCTCCAACACGAAACTGCATGTTTAGCACAAACGTGCCCAGAGGCACCGATGTTGGGAGCGAGGCATCCTTCATTACGAGAAACCGCAAGTGCCCTATACATATTTACCACACCAGAAAGTTGCCGCATGATCAGCTAAACGCAATAGCGATTGGTGTTCTAACAAAACCAGGCCGTGGAAGCAATAGGACCTCTTTATTAACGTGATCAACGCCCACAACTGGGCGACTGGAATCATTGTGATTGTGCGCAAAGGCGCTTTTTTATGTGAAAAAATAGTCACGGACAATGAATAACAGAATTCTTGTTTCTTTTGGCGCATTCAAGTCCAGCTTTCGCGTACAAACATTTTGAAAATTAGAAAATTGTAAGATACTGCTATAGAAATATTGAAGGCAATGGTCTATTCTTCTCATAGGTAGCCAAATCGACCTTTTAAAGTGTGTCCATCGAACAGTCAAGACTGCCGTATAAAGCCAATGGGGAACGCTCTTGACAATAGCAAAAAGTTGATGAAACAAAAATCTAAAACTTCCGTCGGGACGTCTGCGGATATATTGCCTGTTATAAATAAATCTTATATTGTATGAAAAAATTCTGTTGATAAACATTTTGCCGCACAACAAAGCTTCTGTCGATAATTATGTTAAAAGGAATTCAATTTCTATGCTGCCTTTTCTTACCTGCTTGTGAAGAGCCGGCTACCGCAGCAGTAACCGTGAGCGATAAATTTTTCCTTCCAATATTCCCAGTTCTGCCAGTGCATTTTATTTGCTTTAAAGCACGTAACGCTGCACTTCGAAGAGCTTGCGAGGAAGCAGCTCTAGGGAGAAAACAGTGGGCCTAACAGCTCCGCCCAGGAGTAGTGTGTGTTGCTGCATCCACGCATGTCATTTCCTCACTTGCGCACTTTGGTGTCAGCTTGCGACAACGTAGCTGTCACAGGCGGACACGATAAAAATAAATTAACAGATAAAAATAACGAAAATGTAAATCAAAAGCCAATGGATAAACAAGAAGAGGCGCAGTATGCCGATTTATTTGAAAAAAGTTAAACGCTAGGCGAAAGACTCGGGCAAAGAAAAAAGAAAACTAACATCCTGTAAAATAAAGCGTTTGGAACAAAGAAAAATGATAAAGCAGGTAGGAAGCATGCAATGCTCGGTGCAGTCGCACTTCCTATCGATCTTCCACGCACAGGGGCACAGATGAGGCAAGCACAATGCGCCATGGAAGAATTGAACAGTAACAATTTTTTATTTCATAACTATGAAAAAAAACATAACAGCTTTAAATAAAAGAAAAAACAGGGCGTCGATTGATGCTTGAGTCCCGACTCGTTTCCTTCAGGACTGGCCAGCCAGTGACCACCTCATCCTGTCCTTTTCCGTTGCGCAACTGAGACAACTTAGGCGCTCTTGGCGCGGCCCAGGGTGTAGGTGAGGGGAGCGTGGGCGATGATTGGGGTCACGTGCTGGGCGGTGGCGTAGGAGATGGGGGCGGCGTGGACGGCGAAGGGAGCGGCGTGGACGACTGGGGTGGCGGCCTGGAGGACGACTGGCTTCGGGGCCTCGACCTTGACCTCAACGGGCTTGGCCACGACGGCGGCGGCTGGGGCTGGGGCGACCTCGATGGGGTTGGCGATGTACTGGGCATCGGCTGGGTTGGAGGTCTTGGTTCCTGGCTCGTTGGTCTCGACAACGACGTGGAAGCCGTCAGCGTCAGCGGTGTACTTGACGGTACGGGTCACGCCGTTGGGGTCGACGTAGCTGTAGGAGCCAACCTTGTTGTTGTTCTCGTCACCGGTCTCCTGCTGGCTGATGCGGGTGCCGAACTCGTCGGTGTTGTCGTAGCTGAAGCTGTAGGGCTGTGGTGGCTGGGGAGGGCGGCAAGAAGCAAAGAAAGCGGTCACAGCCCCGTTCTTTCCTACACGACACGATAACTCTAAAACAAGAAATAAAGCTAGCAGAAAACTGTGATATCATTATCTTTTTGTCTTCGCATTTTCTGTTCTTGTGTGTGCGTGTCTTTATGAGAGGAAAGAAATATAAACGAACCCGACACTGGTTCACTCATGTGACTAGTTAGATCTTCTCGTCTCTCTCAGATCGAAGCAGTATTATTAGTGAATCAGGAGATTTGATGGAGAATGTGAAGTGTTCAGCGGTTGCATTACAATGACAATAATTTCCTAATCAGCGAATGATTTCTGAGAAAAAGAAGGTAATGGACTTCATGTGCTGAGCAAAAGTCACGTTGAAGATAAACAAATTGCACTTCATAGCTGTGACTGCGCTCACTATATAAGACGCGTCAGATAATGGACCACGGTCTCTCAGACACAGGGAATTGTTTTCGCTTGTATTTATTACAACAGCTGCACACTGCATCTACATTTACACCTCCAAAATTTCCACAGTCGGTCGTTGCGGCACCTCGGGCAGAGTAGTTAGCCAGAAAAGACATTGCAAAAATATTTTTCCGCTCAACCTGCTCCACTTCCGAGCCTTGCGACCCAACTTCAGTGAAAGGTTGCTGGCGTGTGCTGTGTAAGCTGTTTACATACGAAGAGCTTAGCGTGAAGTTTAGAGTATCGCTGGTTAATTCCCTTTCTCCACGCGAAGCCTTGTCTTGTGCAGGCATGTATACCTCTGAGAACTTCCTCCGTTTCGAGAAGCTCGCGGCATTGCAGTAGACCTGTTCTCTTACGTTATCCGGGAGGCAAAGATGGTGGCATCTTGGCCGTCGGCCGTGGGATTAGCTCCCAGAGAGCACGCAATCCTGTGCTTCTTCATTCCGTTCTGGCATTTAAATGGTCCGGCAGTCTAGACACGCAGGGCACGTAGGGCCGACCGCCAGCTTTTCTTTTTTGTCGCGAGCCAGCTGCTTATAGTGCTTTGCGGTTTTCCCTGGAGATTTCACGCGAGAAAAAAAAAATCCAGACCAAAGCGCACTCACAGATGTGCTCGTCGCGGGTCTACTCCGCAAGCCGGTTTTTCTTCATGCGATGTTAATCACGTCTTTCTATTCTTCATTTGATTTGAGTCAGAGCTTTTTCTGTTGATTAAGATGATATTTTTCTTGGCTAAGACTAACTTATGCTGCCTTTTTTCCCCTGCTTAGGCAAACGAAGCAAACAGGCTTCAGTTTTGAGCGGTGGAACGATACTGCACATGACTTAAAATATAAAAAGGAATTGCTGATAAAAATTGTACGAATGCAAACTAGCGCTGAAAATTTCGCACCATTATCGAACAGGCGACACATTTCGAATAACGTATCATATCAAACCGGCTACAAAAGCCGTGTTCCGCAAGCCAAATGGAAATTAAAAACAAAGCTTTTTCATTCCCTGCTTCCTTGATATAGGGACATTTTCCTCAATGAGGAATGAAGGCAACGCGTGGCTCATTTAGGTGGTTTCCGTTTTCACTTTGGGTCATTCCTTCATTATGGACGTTGAAAACATGGCGTGCAAACTCCCCTGAATGCTGTTGGTATTACTCTGTGGCAGTTTCCATCCGTCTGGTTGTACTTTATTCATCTGATAATTCAGTATGCCATATCAGTGTGCTAATTTTCATGTGTAATATTGCTCTTGTATTACGCAGTTGTCTGTACTCAGGCACAAGTACTGCCGTTTGTCGCGTTCCTTAAGGTATTTTTTAAGAGCAGGCCTTTAATAAAAAAAGGAAAAATAAACCGAGGTTCTTATTCCACGTGTGCACGGAAAAAATGTTCCACCTCAATGCCAGGCGACTGCAGTTTTTCTTTTCAAGTGAGCGTATTTTGAGTGATAATTCAAACAAGGCCTCTATTTTGGACAATTATATTACGGTTCATTAAGTGATATTAAACAATTCAGCTATATCTACATTATTATTTCACAAAATATGGAGAATTAAAACATTTAGATATTGAAAATCGGCGCTTCGGCAATGCTATACGACTACGTAAATATTGTTTTTCTCCTCTCATCCTTCATATCAGATTTATTCAAGCAATATTTATGCAACTTTTCAGTTTGAAACAAGCGTGATAAAATAGATAAACAATAGCAATTCTTTAGAGATCTTAGTAGTCACTACTAGCTTTCATGGTTAAACTGTACTCTTCTATGGCTTTAAAGAATGCAACATGCTCGACGCACTTGCATGTGGTTGAAAATACGCTATAGACCAAGTTTTATAAAAAATATCGATCAGGCTTCATAACGGTTATTGAGCATGGCTAAAACTTTTAATTTTACTATCGCTGTAAAAACTGTTATCCTGCTTCATAATGCATCCAGACGGGTTGCTTAATGTATTGCGGTGTGTTCGCCAGAAGGGCTGTCCAAAACTTTGAAGCTTTCTACGATGCGTAGCACCGCCAAATAAAAGAGAAAATACACAGTTTTTTTCTCTTGTGGCTTTGTCTGTAAACAAAATGTTTAAGTGAGGTACTTACGCCCTCCAGGCTGTCCTGCTGGGCAGCAGCGTAGGCGACGAGGCAGAAGAGAAGGATCTGAAACGAAGTGAAACAAGAGGCATCTCGTTAATGCACGTGGCGGACGCTCGTTCCTCTCGGTGAAGATCTACTCTGCGATGCTTCAAACCGGCTCCGATCACCAGTGGACTATCAAACTCGGCGACGAATACGAAAGCTGGCACCTTGGTGTACATTGTGGCTGGCTGGTTGGTTCCCTTGCCGGAGTGGTCAAATGAACTGGCGGCCTGGTGTCGGAGGCAGGAGCCTTATATACTAGTCTCGACTCATTCCGCTGTCATCACGCGCTCCGCTGATACGAGTCTCTTCGGTATTCCCGGCAGGTCGCGCTCGTACGGCGCGCCCAGGCCTGCCACTCTTGACAGCTTTCTCCTCGCACTGCATTAAGCGGAGGAGAGACAATATCTCCACTGTGGGGGAGGGTGGGATGCGACCTGCACTGCGACACAGCGTCTGCAGGAAAAACGGCGTATTGAAAAATAATAAAAAAAAATCTTCTAGTAGAGGACCTATGCGATTTCTCCACTTTCTTTTCCTTTTACCTCAAGTGTTGCCGACCTCGCTACCGTTCTTATTTTCCTCGAAACTAATGCTATTTAATATTCACGCAACTGTATTTTTATAGGCCGCCGTATCTGAGGTAGCAAACTAATGAATTCACGCATCAAAGGCGTTTATTTCTGCATGCCATTCCTGAGAGCCCAGTATTTCCCTGTGAGCTGCTTAAGAAAATCGGAGGGAAGGAATCACTGGAATGCGCTTTCTTCACACCGACGCCTGTGTCAAGGATTAAAAGAATATCAGGCTCGCCATTTTTACCAATAATCTGGAATGCTTGAATGCCCAGGGGTGATGATCGAAATGCGCCATGGGATTAAGCAGGTAACTTTAAAAGGTGCAGTGAACTGGCATGGCCCGAAAAACTTTTCTGTTAGAAAACTTTTGGCAGGTTAAAAGACAGCAATCGCTTTATAAGGTTTAGCAGTGTCATTGCCATCAACTTTAAGAACGTTTTCAGTGTACGATAAAAAGAGTACCCATAATATCTTTTGGCATGCTAAAAAAGTAAGTTTTTGTTTATAAATTACACTGACGATTCACTTAATCAGTCAATACCATTTTAATCATTAAGTGTAAAACTCATATGATTGAAGTTGTCTATAAGCTATCAACTAAAAAAAAACTTCGACGTTTATTTCTTTGTCGCCTACGAGAAGCAACTAATTTCTCCGACGCAACTGCAGAACGCTCTCTTCCAGCTAAAAGCTGTCACAAAAAACTGACAACGACTATGAATAAACCATGATCACTGTAACAAATGAAGGCCCGATGCTTTTCTCTATCTATCCAAAAATGAAATATCATGTTAGAAAGTCAGATTTGCATAGTTGGTTAATACATCGCAAAATACCAAGTGCAAAGTTAAATTTACAGGAAATGTTGATTTGGCCGAAACCTTAGCTTGCGAAGTTGCAACAGTGGCTTGTTTCTTTATATGTGACAAACGTTGTACTTGAATACACGATGCTTTTAAGTTGAACACACGTACAGAGAAGACAGCTGTACGGGACAACTTCCCGAGACGAAGTACTGTGAAGCTGTCCTGTGTAGCTGTATTTCTTTGTATTGCTTGTTTTATTACGAAAAAAAAATACCGCATTCATTCATGATATTTCGCACTTTAGGCCCTCTGTAATGACCCCTTTCTGTGAATTAACGCGCTTAGTATAAGATAAGCACAAACAGTTGAGAGCTTTGTTATCATATATTGACATCCTATCAAACGGAATTTCCCTTTGCCACCTGATCTTCACTGATTCAAAATATTCAGCTAATGTCAAACAGATGAACGTGTTTCAACTTTCCTGATCACGAACGTTAAGTCGTTTAACTCTTCAAAAAATACATTTTGATGTGCCGATTTCTTAGTGTTTACTTAAAACCACTATACCGGCGCGGTAAGCTGGATAGACGCTAGGGATCCAGTATTGAAGAAAGTGCTGCACACAAGACAGAACGAAGTAGGAAGGAGCGGTACTTTAGGCAACTCCCTCTGGTGACTAATAAAAAGGCCTGACTTTTATCTATACTGATACTAGGCCACCCGCCCACATGTCATCGCCCTCGGCGCCACGCTTATCGTAGTCACACGCGTAGACCACCGACATGAATAAGGAATCGAAGTGGAATTGTTGTTGCTAATTATATCAATGCACAGCTATACAGTTTTTCCACTAAACACCGAGAAATCTCTCGACCACTAACTAGGATGGGGTGCATCAAGCCATGGGGTGCACCAAGACGACAGAATGACCAAGAGTTTGACGGCATAGAACTCAGACGGTTCCGAACAACACTTCGAGAGAACACTTCTAACACCTAGATATTAAAACGTGCACAAAAAAGACTGTAGAATGCTAGTTTTTCGCTGCGGTCGCATAGATTTTGGGGGGAAAAATCAGCCCATTAGGAGTAGAGATCTTGGAAAGGATTTTACTCCGGTCTTTACTTGAATGAAGCTGTACCAATGGAAACCATAGTGGTGTCGGAGCTAGCTTAGGGAGATTAACAGTTTATGCATCTGACCATACTGCACTGGGACCAAACAGACGCCGGCGAAATTTCGGAGCTCGAAATGGGTAAGACATTCGTAGTATTCATCAGCTGTAACCGCAAAAGCTGTAATTCATATTTAACTTACAGGGGTACAAGTGCTAGTTTTAATGACGAAGCAGTGAACATCATTGCTGCCCCCTAGCTGCAAATACCAGACGGACAAAGAGCATTCAGGAAAAATGTTCATCTATAACGGCATTGCGACACGGCAACCTTCGAATGTTCCTATGACACAAAGATTTGCTAAGACTCTTTACGCTTATGGCAAGGTTAAGCTTTCGCATTGGTTTATTCTTTGCCTCTCCATCGCCTCCATCGAAATCTGACTGCCGCGGCTAGGATAGAACCCGCGTCGATGGGGTCGGCAGCCGAGTGCCATAACCACTGAGTCACCAGTATTTTTATTGTAATCGCCATATATATATATATGAAAGAAGCCAACAGCCACAGAAACCAAGGGGCACAGGGGATTTTTTTTTTATTTATTTTATTTTATGGTGTTGATCAATTTAGAATATTACTGAATATGTTATCGCCTAAAGCTAATTGATCAGAAAAGCAGAAGAAAAAACAACCACATGCCGCCGGTGGGATCCGAACCCACGACCTCCGAATTCGGAGGTCATCACTTCATCACTGGTTTTAATTTTTTGTTTCATGCTGTCATGCTTAGCGAAACTTGGTGCAGGGATGACCGCGAGCTGCCCAATTTTCCGTCCTACCAGTCATACAGTGTGAATCGAACAAATCGTCGGGGCGGTGGTGTAATGCTGTTGTTAAGAGAACATGCGAACAGCGAGTTGCTTTCCGACTTTTGTATCTGCTGTGATGATTTTGAAATTGTAGCAGCTTGCGTGAATGACTATACGTTTTCTGTATGCTACAGACCACCATATGGAAACCTTTCTAGCTTCTTTTCTTTTTAATAACAGCTGTTGTCATTTACTTCAGAAACTGGTAATTACTTGGTGTCTGCCGGGGATTAATAAAAAAAAAAAATTCAATATTGACCTGTTGACCATCCCTGCACCGCAAAAGGCCATGCTAACCATTTTAACCTCAGACGGATACAACCGAAAGCGAAACACTGCTTGATATGTTTATCACAAATGCCGATTCTACAAACGCTGCTAGTGGTGTAATATCATACGACCTAAGTGACCATTTTCCAATATTTTTTCTGTTAAGAAAGCATAATCTTATAGCGAACAAAAATCATCAGTACGTCTCCCTTCAGACCATTACACAGACTGGTTTATATGGTTTAGGGCGTTACAGCGTTGTGGTATTAAGGCAATTCTAGAAACAGATAACGTAGAAATCACGTACAGCAAGCTTATTGATGAGATATCTCGAATATACAAGCGCCATTTCCCGGAACAGAAGTTTAGACTGGGTAAAAAAATAAGAAAACCATGGATAACACCCGAATTGTTAAAACAAATAAATTGTAAAAATGCGCTCTACCACAAGTTTATTCGGACCAAGGATACAAGCGTAATAAAGGAATATAAATCATTTAGAAACCAACTGAACAGAAAATTAACAGTGCATAAAAAATTCTATTTACATGACCAATTTGACAGCTGCTCGAATAAACCTGATATTTTATGGCAGAAGCTAAATACCCTCTTGAATCGTCGCAGGTCATCTCCGCGTGTAGAAAAGCTACTTCTTGGTGGCAAAGAAATATCGGGGAGTGCTCTAGCGAATAAGTTTAACGATTATTTTGTGGGCTACTCCAATAGTTGTGCGTCGACTGATATTTCGACATTACTGCCTGATGGAAATCAATTTTCACTTTTTTTTTCGCCCTTTTACGCAACTTGAGGTACAGTCAGTTTTCCTTTTACTCAAAAATAGCTTAAGTTGCTACGTAGAAGGCATGCAGGTCAGGCCAATCAAGTATATGCTCGATATTCTTTCTCCATATCTCACTTGTATTTTTAATATGTCTTTGGCGAGCGCTATCTTTCCGAGGAGGATGCAGATTGCAAGAGTTTCGGTCCTGTTTAAGACAGGGGACTTAAACGATAACAAAAATTACCGGCCTATTTCCATTTTACCGGTGCTATCTAAGGGATTAGAGAAGCTAACACATATGCAAATGTTTAATTTTTCAATAAGCATAATCTTATTTCCTCTGCCCAGTTTGGATTTAGAAAACGCCGATCGACGGATTTAGCAGTACTTGAGCAAAAATAATTTTTTCTGTCACAGTTTGACAACAAGAATTTTGTGCTCGGCCTTTACATCGATTTCACTGAAGCATTTGATTGCATCCAGCGTTCCATATTACTTGAAAAGCTTGAGACTTACGGCGTTCGAGGACACAGTCAAAATCTCATAAAATCGTACCTAGATCATCGTCATCAATATGTACAAATAAAGAACTGCCGTTCAGATTTGAAACAAACCAACAGAGGTGTTCCTCAAGGCAGTATTCTTGGCCCGTTCCTTTTCATAGTCTATATATATGACAGTTCATATCTACAGAGATGCAAAATACATTTTATACGCTGATGACGCTAGTATATTTTTTTCATCACCTGAACCTAGTAGCCTTCAGAATGCAGCCAACTCTGCTCTAAGCTCTCTTCATAAATGGTCCGCAGCAAACAGTCTACAAATTAATACAAAGAAGACAAAAGCCGTAATTTTAAGGCCGAAATCGAAGCAAATGAACAGCAGTCTCATCACCCTTCTTTAGAAAACGAAAAAATCCAAATAGAGAATAGTGTTAAAATAATTGGAGTTTTCTTCACACAGAATATGCTTTGGAATGCGCACATTGAATCTGTTTCAGGGAAGCTATCCCGTGTTTTTGGTAAGACGGCGTGACACAGAGCTATATTACCTTTCAATATAAAGCTTCTTATTTACAATACTCGCTTTCTTTCTTCTTTATATTATCGTGTATTGGTATGGGGTACCACGACACGTACAAATCTTGAAAGAGCCGTCGCGGTGGCGCAGTGGCTATGGTGCTCGGCTGCTGACCCGAAAGACGAGGGTTCGATCCCGGCCGCGGCGGTCGAATTTCGATGGAGGCGAAATTCCAGAGGCCCGTGTAATGTGCGATGTCAGTGCACGTTAAAGAACCCCAGGTGGTCGAAATTTCCGGAGCCCTCCACTACGGCGTCTCTCATAGTCTTAGTCGCTTTGGGACGTTAAACCCCATATACCAAACCAAATTTTGAAAGAATACATATACTGCAAAAAAAAATTGTTCGAGCATTTTTTAATGTACCGTATAATTCTCATACTTCAGAGCTATTTTCGAGAGTTTGTCTTATCAGTTCCCGATCAAAGAATTTTAATTCCTTATCCAGTAAAGCTACTGATAGAGCACCCAGGCAACCAGGTACATATATAACATATATAACAGTTTCCCTCACCACGACAATCTCTCGAGTCAGCTAATTCCTTACTACATAGTCAAGAAACTCTTAAAGAAGTGACTGCACCCTGTTCACGAACTACAATCTCCTGCTATGTGTCCATGACTGCCTTGTCCTATGTTGCGATAATGTTCGGAAAATAGGGCGACCACGATCAAATCTAGCTGAAGTCCTGCCTGTGTGCATTCCTTTTTATGGTTTGTCTTTTGTGTGCGCAAATATATCCGAAAGTATGAAGTACTAACCCGCCCAAAATGAAACACATCTATTGTACTCTGTGGTTTTGTCCTGCTGGTGAATTTTTCTTCCCTTACATTCTGTGCATTTCTTGTTTTTGTCTGTCATCGGCCAGCACTGCCTTTCGAAGAGTGGTTACCAACCCAATCCGCGCAGCAACAAACCTTGCTCGAATTCTCTTACAAGTTCTTTCTAATATAAACAAACTTTTCCGCTCCCCTATACGAGTGCTGTGCTTGGAAGTGACTTTAGGCACATAAGTAAATCATGACCTGAAAGGTAAGAGCCCCATATCTAGTACAGTTATTATTGTTTTTCGGGATACTTACCAATTTTACAACATGAAGATGCTAGGGTTGGCCTTTCGTGTAAAATATTATATGAAAATCTCCCAGCTATCGACTGTTGAAGGTGATCAAGGTGCCCGGTTTACACAATTTGTGTGCGTGGACTATTGCGTCTTTTGCGAGGTTAGTGTCTGGGTTGAGATTAGCATTTCCCTCCCTACTTTTTCTCACTGCAGCTGGATGTATGTACATTTTGAGTGCCAATTTGATTTTACATTTCTTTTCCCCATTATATATGCACACTCAAACGTCGTAACTCAACTAGAACACGCAATCAAATTTTACGGTGTGCAGTTTTTGAAGCTGAACGGGTGCTGAAGAGATTAGAAGAGGTTTCTTAGGGACAGAATTTTTGTCACCGAAAACAGCGCTTCGTTTTTCTTTTACTCCTTAAAGCATAAACCGTTGATTAAACGCTGAACTTTCTTCTTTTGGGGCACAGTCACTGGTAATAAAAATGTAAAGACGCCGTGGCCTACATGTGAACTTATGAGGAAAGTATCATGATTCTGCGAGCAGCATTCTGATCAGCTTGAACTGGGTTTAACGTTGCATGATAAGTGCTGAAAAAAATTCGCCGCAGCTGCCAAAGCCTACAGGACAATTCGCTGTGAAGTAAAAAATTACCATGAATTTTCTTAAAGCAATATGTCACATGGTCTGTGCATCTTCTATGGGCTTCTTTCGGGCTGCTGAGGAATTGCGATGACAAGAGTCTTCATATTATATTTGAGCCCCAGACAGATACAACAGATCTGGTGCGGAGGATACATTTACTAACGGTACTAATAGAGAAACCTTCGAATACATCTTGGGATTTTTTTTTCGTTGCAATGGTTAGTACTTAATTTGAGAACTGAGCAGTAGTCTCTTTAAAGACTCGAATAGCTTACAATTATACACAGAACAGCTTTATTGTCAGTAAAGAAATAAGCACATCTTGTTAAAATTTGTCTGTTTCGTTAATGCTATTTGCCGGTTTTAGATTGGCCTGTTGCCATAAAGCGTTGCCTTGTAGCCGTTCATAAAGCCTGAAATTTTCTAGCGTGCTATGAGAAGCGTAAAAGTAAGCCTTTAACCTTCAGTACAAAGGTCATTGAGAATCATAGTTGTCACATATATACCTTACAAAGGTTGCCGACATCATCTACCTGGTCGTTTTCTTTTAGCAATATGTTATTTTTATTGATTTCATCAATGATTTATTCCTTATATGTTTTCTTTTAGGCGAATATTAGACGACACCTTTCAGCTCTGGGAACACTGTGATCCGGCTTCCATGCCATTTGCTGTGGGAAATTGAGTACAACTATACATATCAGGATATTCAAGGTGAGGCGCCTGTTACAGAAAACATAGAGTTTCTGGCACACTTTTTCTGTATACTAAATGTTTCTTGAAAGGTGCCTGAAAATACTCGTTTCACTATATTAAGAGTGCGCGCCACATTCGCTTGTCTGTCGAACGCACAACCGCACCGCATGCAAGACTTATGCTTCCGTTATAAAAGCACAACTACTAATACAACGCCTTTAGTTTTCGTAGTCATATCTTGTGCGCCCGGCTAGGCTTTCTTGCCGGCAAATCCAACTCGTAATAGTTGGCCAAATGGAAAGGAAAAGTTTACCGCCGCATGACCACCACATGAGCGCCGCCAGCAGCGCCAAGGCGGTCTGCAAGGTTGCCATTTGTGCACAGCTCCTCGTTGTGCACAAATGGTAGTTATGTTCGCTTTCCGTAGAAACTTGAATCGGTTGCCCCCGATTCTCCGCGTCTTGCCAACTGCTGTTATTTGCACAGTGCAAAATTGCAAGCCCGTTTCTATTTGTGCTTCCGTTTTCTCGGAGCTTCTCTGTTTATCACTGCACGCGTCGAACACGCGATGCAAGCCGGAATAATTGGGACCACAAAATCTGTCGGGTCTCCACTGTAGCCGCTTCAAATACAATATCGAATATTCCGGAAGCTCTTCAACTGGAAGCGTTTTGCGGACTCTCTGTCGTCATCACAGGTCTGATTCTTTTGACTCAGAAAAAAAAAAGCTTTATAATGTTCCCATCTGCGCGAAGATGCACGGCCTTGGTTCCTATTGCTATTCAATTTCTGTAGCAAAGGCCTCATCTTGTATTGAAGGCCGAAGACCATTGTCTTAACGAAAGAAAGTGATAACATGTCATCGGCCGCAAAAACTAGTCGTAAATTTGAGTAAATGAGCGGAAACTGAAATGAGCTAAAAACCTATGGTGATTTTGGTAACCCGCGCTGGTCGGCGAAGAAGACTAATAGCAACTCTTCATTCGACTGCAACAGCAAATTTTCATCTAACATCAAAGTAAAGAAAGATTCACTTGACAAAATTTCTATTTATGAACATTAATTGCGCAACACACCGAAGCACTGAAGTTAACGCCCCGGATGATGACCACTGGCTTATTCAAAACACGCCTGCAAGCAGCGACGTCTGTATAGACGGCGATAAGCCGGGTCAATGACCCATGAAAAGCCGGCAGGTGGGGAGAGATAAATTATGCGGGATGTGTCACTTAAAAGTAATCTGGAGATTGATGTAAAAAACTAATCTAAAAGGAACGCCGCGTCCTCCACTATTTAACTGAGAGCACTTGAGAGTCAGTTGGCCTAGACTGCAGTAATTTTGTAACCCTGCCTATCCAACTAAATAATTAAGGCTAATTAGACAACTACTGAACTCTTGGGCTTCAGGAACAAAATGCCAAAAGGAAGGCTGTGATTACCCTGGAAACCAAAACGGCTACAGTGCTTAAACTAAGTTGGACTCATGTGCCATCTTCGCCAAAAGTAAGGAGGCTGCAGTTAACCGTGGAAAAGACGGATTGGTGGCGGATTGATATTTGTGTCGCCAGCCTTCTTCAGCTGAAAGGAAATATAATAAGTGACGTGAACTTCGGCCACGGCTAGCCGGTTGGAGATGACAAGTCTCCAGATATAACAAGAAGCGGTAAGGGAAGCTTGGTTACTTTTGTCAAGAGGGTAACTTTGTTTTCACGGCCTCAGAAGAATGCTCACGAGAAACGCAAACTAAACTACCACGCACTAGCAGAGCTCCTCTAGCGCTCACAAAGAACTACATGCGTCCTCTACCTGTGAAGACTGTTTCTGATTACTTTTTCCGTGGCCGGCAGAAATACGCCAATAGCGTGCAAAACCAGCGCGCTTTCCTTATGAAGCCCGCAAGGTGTTAAAATTAGCGAATCGAACCTCACGACAAGCTCTGTTGGAAACTTAGCAATTTTTTTCAGAAACTTTGTAGGAAGGGCTAAAAATTTTGCTCAGGATCTTTTCAGTTTTCAATGTTTTGCATTCTGGCTTCAATTCATAAGCGGAGCCTGCCTCTCAAGCACTCATAAATTTTGTCCAACGTTGCGTGAAAGCGCGACGGCAGGCATGGGCAGTATTGAAGCGACAATTAAAATTAGGGGTTTTTGAGAATGGAAAGGGTGCAAGTACCTGTCTCACTTCTCGGTGGACATCTCAACTGTGACGTAAGGCAAGGGAGGAAAGTGGGAGTGAAAGAAGAAAGATCGAAAAGGGTGCCGTAGAGACCATAGTGGAGGGCTGCGGTATAATTTCGAGCACCTGGAGATCTTTAACGTGCACTGACATCAATTCGCACACGCGCGCCTTTAGCATTTCGCCTTCAACGAAACGCGGCCACCGCGGTCGAGTTCGAGCTCAGATACTTCTCCTCAGTAGCCGATCGCCCTCACTATTGAAGGAAACTGTATCTTCGATACTGTCTTTCGATACATTATGTGCATCGCCATCAGTTGCCGCTTGGCAGAAAAGAAAGTATCAATGTTTTGGTATCGAAAATACATTAATGGAGTATGCTGTATTTCAACGATATTCGATACTCAAAATTACCGAGGAGAGAAAGAGAACATTTCTACTGCGGAAACCAAGCGTGCAGTGCTGTCTCCCCACCAATTTTAGGGCGCCGAAGTGGCTTCCCTTTTCTTTCGCTCCTTGTTTAGTCCGCTTCAAGCAGGAGGCATCCTGACTTGGAAGTGAAATGGTTATGCCTACCTTCTTTTGACGGAAAGTATCTTCGCGCAAGAGGAAAGCTGGCTTTTAGACAACATGGCTTCCCGCCCAGGGCCCCACTAAACCATGCAACATTATTTTTGTTGCATGCTCAGCAAACACAACGGGGTTGTAAAAACAATATTTTATGAAATAAAAAATGCGAAACAGCTGGCGACGAGCTCAAAGAGTAGGTAGCAAATGAATATTCCATGGATGTTGTACTAGTGATGGGATTATAATGATGAAAAGAAAACCAACATTTTAACGAAAACTTTCAACTGATTTGATGAGGACGTAAGGGCTAGAATTCGAACCTGTGGTCGTGAACTTCAGCTGAGCTCAGCATCCACTACAGTTTTACGCATTAGTAATTTTACCGAAGAAGGAACTGAGAACTATGTCGTTTCACATAACCTATCATGTGGTTAGCAAGGGAAGTACGTGCCATTACAGTTAAAACAAAGATTTCTGACATGCTTACCTAATACGGCGAATATAAATGAAAGGAACATGGACCTTGTATGTGCACTAAATATATATTTTTCTCTCTGTTATGTTCTGATTTATTTTTATTCACGCAAATACCACTCATTTTTTACACATTCGGTTTTTCGCTAAAGCCAAAACATGTCAGAAAATGAGCCCAGCGTTATTCAATAAGGGTTCCAGTGCTGCAAAACAGTTTTGGTTACCAATTATTGTAAAGCTTGAACTACTTGTGCATGTTGTGAGAAATAATTGAAAGGAACGTTTCTTTTTTTCCCTCATATCTAATTAAAGACTGCTTGTCCTTTGAGTAGGAGGCAGTGCCTCACCACCATAAGGGCGCTGAACTCAGCTTCTCTCGTGCAACCGGTAGCATGTACATTGTATCGGCTCCAAGCTGAAGCTGACCACTTTTATGGGGAACAGCTGCCAACTCTGCTAAAGTACAGTCAAAGCTTGACGAAAAAGCTGAAGCAGACCACGTCAACAACAACAAGTGCCGGCCACTTTTGGAGGAAATTACGCAAGTGTTTACGCACAGGTTCGATCATCTTTTGCAGCTAAAAGCTAGTGCAAAGAATGCAATAGTTCCTGCTGCTCCTCATCCCTATCGCAAATTGCAATGGCTGCAAACAGAAGTAGAACGCTTCCGCCACCGTGCTGAGGAACCTGCAGAACAGGCTGTTGTTGACTTGGCAAGCTCGACTAACGTCACGCATTCTTCCACACACAAATCAATAATATGATCTTCGGCTGCGGGATCAAATTCATCGCCTGGTGCATTTCTTTCAGTAGATCAAGGGTTATGGGGCGCGGCTGCTAGCCCAAAACACGGAAGAAGAGAGGAGGGGGGGGAGGGCGATTACGGCCGCGGCAGTCTTATTTTGATGGCGGCGACATGATGAATAGCCCCAGTCGCTTTGGGAAGTTAAAAACGCATAAACCGCATAAAACTATAAACTTTCTTTGCGTTTAGAGCAGCCAAAGCAACAACAAGCCATAGCTTTAAAGAGGTGCTAGTGAAACTTGAATTTCTTGCCTACGCGCACGATCCTCGGGTGGACGCGACCATGCTTCGCTCTTATCCGTTGGTAGAAAGCGTCTTCATCAATTACAACACGGCAACGTGCTCTTTTTTTGCTCCCGTAGAAAGCTTGTTTTCATTTGTTTCGCTGATAGCAAGGCCGAATAGCGGGGCTCTTTCCTACCGGCGGTTTGAGCAGATGCTGTTACTTAAAACTTTTAAAAAGTAATGGTAGCCTCGCAAGTAGAGAGATTATAATGTTTATTTTATTGATGATTTTGTTTTTATTTTACATTTCATTTGTTGTTGCTTAATATATATTTGGGGACGTTTTATTTTTGTTATCTTGTTTGCAGCTTCCTACACAGAACGTTCATCATGAAACGTCTGCTAAATCCACTGCTGAAGAAATAACTTATTGGCTTTCCTAAACGCTGGAGCTCGCATCTTTTAGTACCGGGCAAAGCCAGAGACAATTGCTGCATAGAACGAACAAAAAGCCTAAAAAAACTTTAAAGTTGATACGATTGCTGTTTAGTGGTGACAGAAAACTTCGCGCGAAAAACATCGGCTTAAAAAAAAAAAAACGATTTCGCTAGTCTACAAAATATGGCCCCGGATTTTTCTTTCCTTGCCTTCTCTGTTTATGGCATTAGTCCAATGCTTAAGTGTTAAAGAAATCAATGGCGCCGAAGGTGCACCTCGAAGTTGGAGCATAAATAAATTCCGGCAGCCGGGCTTGTTTAAGCCCTTCACAAATAGTTCGCTA
The DNA here is from genome assembly GCF_055824585.1 of Amblyomma mixtum. Taxonomy (NCBI): domain Eukaryota; kingdom Metazoa; phylum Arthropoda; class Arachnida; order Ixodida; family Ixodidae; genus Amblyomma; species Amblyomma mixtum. The sequence continues at coordinate 51,323,721 of NC_143016.1, read as the reverse complement.
TACTATACACACTAAAGAATCTGGAAAAGACGGAGAAATTAACTTAGGTAATCACCGTATTATGGGTTGCGATAATGTACCGAGGCATCGTGATGCACTATCTCTTTCCTCTAAGTTTGTCTTGCATCGGCAACAAAAATGCACTTTTTCACTGCGTCGGGTAGCGTTATCAAAAGTAATTTTTTGAAGTATCGAGCCCGCCCTGCCTGACGGGAATTTGTCACTGCCGCTCGCACTGTATGTCCGATCTGGACATGTTCCGCGTGCTAGATTTTCCCACGTCTTCAGTTGCTGGCGCATCGAGGCACATTAAAGACCACCGCTCTAGCAATAAAGGACTGAATTCTTCGGGACTGCGTACGTAGTGCGGCTGTCAAGCGGTCGCTTTTGGATTTGTAGTTTTTGGATGAGACCAATTAACTCGCAACAGCACTCAGTTCGTTTCAGTTAAAATAATTTTAGCTGGTCCACACTGAATGGGGCCCCTTACCAGCGAAACCAGTGCTTCCAGTGTCGAGGCAGAAGGAAACGCCGGATCTACAGTGCCTCTGGCGCTCATTGCTGACATCTCAAGTGGCGGGATATGCTCTCTTGAGATGAGAAAATTGACGAGGGGCAGCGATGCAAGCATTCATGATGATGATGATGATGATGAAAACAGTAGAGTAACATAGTGCACTAATATAACGGATTAAATGACTGCGTTCGTAAAGTTTGAGTACAAGAAAGTTGCCATTTTTAATACCATTACCCTTCATGTGGCTTGTTGATGGGGTATTCTTTTATGTATTGTTATTTGTTTTGCTGCCCAAACCCGTAGGAGAGCTCATTCAACGCCCTGTGTCTTAGCTTCCTATCAGTGTGGAAAAATATTCTCTGTTCCGGAATTTGCCCTCATTGTCAAACGGCAGTTCCAAATTATAAGGCGCCCACAGCTTAAATGCAGGTCATGAATAAAAGCTTCTTTGACCGGAGCGTCATCAACAATCAGATATTTCTTGGCCAATTTGCCAACAGGCCTCTCGCATCTCATCGAAAATCTGATATACTTAATTTTCTGCAATGTCGCAACGATTACACTATAGCGCACATTCTAGTTTCCGCAAAATAACGTCTTTCCTGGCGATCATTCGAGGCACTTATGATTATACTTTTGTCTCCCTAGGGGTAAAAAGCCTAACCTTGGTGCCAACACGAAGTGAACAAGGGAGGAATAAGCCTGGAGGTGCTTAGCCTGCGTTTCGACAGCAGGACGTGTCTTCGTCTTGGCAAAGCGTTCGTCATAGGCTGGGGTTAAGTATGCCCTTTGCTCCGAGGAGGAAGTTCCGGTGTGGGAGGAGGGTGTAAAGTGGGAAGGGTGGTGGGGCTATCAAAATCCCTCCTGTGCAAATTGGCTAACTGTGGTTCAGATCAGTGTTGCGGAGACGTGTTGAACAAGCCCCTGAAGCTGTTTCGTTTTATTTAACAAAATTACTGATCCCACTACCATAGTAGGAGCACCAACATCATCTTGGTGATACCTCCCACTGCAGGACAAAGTGTGCTATTTCCCTCCAATTAATCCCGTCCTGTGCCAGCTGCGGCAACCATACCCGTGCAAACTTCTTAATCTTGTCAGCTCACATAAATTTTTTGTGACCCCTGCTTTTATTGGTATCCAGTCGGTTACCATTAATGAGCAACGGCTGTCTTTTCTTCGCATTACAAGCCCAGCAAAAGCCTATTTCTTTTTATTAGTTTCTACTAGGATGCCAATAACCTGCGTTTGTTCCCCGACCCGGTCGCTTAATGTTACGCCTATCATTTTCCCTTCCATTTTCAAATGGCACCCCCCTCCCCATCCCCACCTATTGCACTCCCAACAAATCCTCTCTAGGCAACTCCAGACCCGAACTCTTCCCAACCCTCCTCTTCTATCCTACTCCCGCCCCGTTTCCCCAGAGTACACTCTGCGTAGAATCGCAAGCCACCCTGGACCACATCCTCTTCGGCTGCCCTACCGATCCTCCCCCACAGGGACAGCCCACCATTGGAACATGGGAGGCCCTCATCGCGTCGCAGGACTCGGACACGCAACTTCGCTGTGTGAACAGGGGTGCCAGTGCTATGGCCCTACGTGGCCTGGACACATATGCGCGTAATGTGATGGCTGTGCGGTGACCCTCAGACCCTGAACGGTCCAAACATGCTGGCTCAATAAAGTTTTTCATTCCCCCACCTATGCACGGAATTAGAGATCCTTAGCAACCTATGCTGCATCGCATGTCTCACCACCATCTTGGACAGTTGCTCCGCACCAGTTGGGGACTGGGGGCGGAAGGTTATTCGGTGTATTCATCCATATAAGAGGTTGTGGCCAAGTTCTACACCACGGTGGCCAAATCTTGTTTGTTCTGGGGAGTGAGTGCGTTGTTGGTTCTATTGACCAGTATCAGGCCGCGTGCTGGGCCTGGTTATGCTATTCCATCTGCACAGGCATTTTTTTTAATCCGGTCGAGAATTGCGCCGCACTGGAATCCGAATCTCGGTCCTCTTGAACGCAAGGCGAATGCTCCACATCCATGCGATCACTTCGTAAGAGCATGCTGTTATAACTACTTCGAACACCATGCGTAGTAGCCATTCAGTGAAATTTATGCGCGTGTACCAGCAGTTTGTAAATAAGCACAGACCGCGGGCACAGGAATCTTGACAATCCAAATCTGTCAAATGAAAGTCCCCTCTCCCACGTCCTGGTACGGTGTTCAGTTACGAAATGATGCTTGGTACCGGCACTACTTTCTTAAAGACAAATTTGTTAAACCGCCAAATGAGCAGAAATTTGTCCATCTCTTTATTTTGCATATATAGGAAGGCAAAGTGTTGGATATAGGGTTTAACTCCCAATGCCGCTAAAGGTGAATTAACTAAAGGTTACTGAAGGTTCCATCAGAACAAGCCCACTGCTAGAAGAAAAATTTTAGCGCGATGTCAATACGTGGTTTAATTGTTCACCATGTTTCTTAACATATCTGCTTTGAGTACTATTTGCAAAAAACAAAAAATGAAAACACAGAGATGCTTTGTATAAATGGATCGAATAGTGAATAGTTTATTTCTATAATTTCTAGATAACTATAGGTGTTTCTTAACGGCTCTTGGCACGGCCAAGGGTGTAGGTGAGGGGAGCGTGGAAGGCGACTGGGTGGGCAGCCACGGCAATTGGGGTGACGTGGTGGGCGGTGGCGAAGGACACTGGGGCGGCGTGCAGGGTGAAGGTTGGGGCAGCGTGCACGGCATGGACGGCCACTGGGGCAGCGTGGACCACTGGGGTAGACTTGACCACAACAGGAGCTGGCTTCACGGCGACTGGAGCTGGAGCTGGGGCAACGTCGGCGGCGTTGGAGATGTACTGGGCATCAGCTGGGTTGGAGGTCTTGGTTCCTGGCTCGTTGGTCTCGACAACGACGTGGAAGCCGTCAGCGTCAGCGGTGTACTTGACGGTACGGGTCAGGCCGTTGGCGTCAGTGTAGCTGTAGGAACCGACCTTGTTGTTGTTCTCGTCACCGGTCTCCTGCTGGCTGATGCGGGTGCCGAACTCATCGGTGTTGTCGTAGCTGAAGGTGTATGGCTGTGGTGGCTGGCGGGGAAGAAGAAAAAGCTTGAGTGGCCTCTCTTGGCGCACATAAAATAGTCCATCCTCATTTGGGGCCGATAAATGGCGAGAGAAACATTAGGGAAGAAGCGTTTATCATCACACTTGTCTCCGGACACTATCTCACAGATAATAAAAGGAGAATAAAAATTAATTACACAGCGCCGTTCACCTAATATATGTTTGTTACGATGCCCTGGAATTTTCTCCGTATGATAGACATGCTTTTCTCCAAATATCTTGTGCACGTTCAACGTGCAACGCAAACCTATCGATCGTTAATTAAGTGGAGAAAGGGCTCATTTCACCAGGGTTATATGCGTTCCAGTCCGATGTACCAGAGTTGGAATGCCGCTGCTTAGTTCGAAGCTAAGATCTTTTCTGGGAAATTTAGGAATTGCGAAAAAAGGAATGTTTTTAAAAAGAGCTACTCCCAAACTAAGCTCCCAAGTTGACTCTGTGCAGCTTCTTTCGAAGTAAGCTGCCCTCTTGCGTATAAATATCAGACACGCACCAACTCGCCACTGAGCTCTATAGGCAAGGAATTCGTCCAGGTTAACAAGATTTCGCCACTTGAAAAATTGCAAAATTGCGACATAAGCTCTCTATGTCTTGGCGAATGTTCGAAAGAACCTTACCCCGTCAGCGGCTGGCTGCTGGGCGGCAGCGAAGGCGAGGACGCAGCAGAGGAGGACCTGCGCGACAAAGCACAATGGACAGGCGTGAACACTGGTTCAGTACGCCACCACAACTAATGCCGCAGCGTTTGGAATTATGGCATCCTTCATTCAACGGTAATCCCAGCACGAAAGAACACCGGCGCTCGGGTACATGCCTTGGAGAACATGGTGTCGGCAGACGCTGGCTCCGGTTTGATGGACAGTGCTACCGTTCAGCACTGGGTTTCTTATATACCCCCCACCCTGGTTCATTACGGATCTGGTCCCCACTAAAGCCAGTTTCCGGCGCTTTCCTCCAATGAGAGGAAGAGGCGACATTCCACAACCACACTCACTCCTCTGACGGCAGCCGCGGGGCATCGCGTGTGTAGGAGAGGAGGTGAAACGGTGGCCGGTCAGTTACGAACGAATGCACAGTCAGTTGGGTACACTCTCTCCATCGTCGCAGTAGAACCGTTAGTGCCGCACTGTGTTGGGCGGTTTTCTGTTTCTTGACACGTTCCGCCGATCCTTATCTTGTTCTTGTCTAGAGAGACGCGCTGGTGTTGTACAATAGCGAATTCAGTCTTCGGTTTCTCTTCGTGAAACGTATCGCTATTCGGGATGTCAGTCTTTTCCTTATACTTTCTTTTGAACACGCATCTACCTTTTGCAATATGCGAGTATGCGTCTACGTGCGCGGTGAACAAGCGCAAGGTTAAAAACCGGCTTGAAGGTCAGGCCGGACACATGCATCGAAGCGGCCAGGAACAGTACCGGGCTTCTTGTTGAGGACCGCCTTGTTTTCTTTTGGGCGGCACTTGAGACGCGAAAGTTAGGAAATAGATTGCGTTTATATGATATTACTAGTGGTTGCAAGCCACACTACCTGCTCTTCCAGTCTAGTGCGTGACTGTGTTCAGTCAAAGCAACTGCCGGAAACGACAGCCTTTGGAACTCGCTGAGCTCGAAGATTTACGCTGCCGTTCTGAATGCTAGTATAGGCGGCGCCTCTAAGCACCTACACTAACTCAAAAAAGAAACTAAGGACGGTCACACAGGCTTTCGTTATTGCAGGCCGTTTATCAAGCGCTGTCCGATGGCGTAACTAATAGCGCGAACCGATGCCAAAGGTCGGTCTCTAGCTTCCTAGCTGGCGCTTTCTATATTGCGTGACCATCCTTGGGTCATCTGAATAACACCCAAGTTGTCGGTACTGCTTTTTCTTCTTCAGAGAATTTCTTCCATACAGCACGCAACGGGTTTCGCACCGAGCATGTAACATTGATGAATTGTAAGAAAATCTTTTCTTTCGTACCGGTACAATGCGAACGTACCGGGCTGATGCCTGATCGCCCGTATACCTCTCATGTATGTTTTATACGAGAATTGCTTGAAGGTAAGTTCACTGAACACTTAATATCCGGCATGTCGTGGCGACTGTATTTGTTGATAGTACGTGTCAGAGCGGTCACCTTTTTAAATGGCCTTCTTTATTTATTTTTTATTATTACCCTCAAGGTATAAACATTACAGAGGGGAGTGGGTTGTATTCAGTAAACAAACAAAAATATGCACAGCAATAAGAACATACAAGTAACTGTAAGTGACAGTTGAGGTTGGTTACAAAAGAATCTAAACAAAGTCCCATAACACTTAATTAATATAACACAATGAAATTCGCGATAACGTTTGAGAGTAGAGAGTGGTGAAATTAAATAATATATGAACACACAGGAAGAGAGGTAGGTTTTATACAATGTTAAAAAAAACTGGCATGGTCTATATTGCGCACGGCAGACTGAAATAACCAAGATTTATTGATTGTTGCAACGGAAGAGGGAAGGCGGTTCTAGTCTTTAGATTTGCGGGGTATGAATGAATCGGGGAAACATTTAGTGTTGCATGAATTTATGCCAACTTTGTGAACGTGGTCAATGCGTGATGATACATATGAAGGCGGAATGAGCAATTTACCGTGTAAGTCATCATGGTAAAATATCTTATGAAAGAGGCATAACTGTGCATGCTTTCGACGAGATGTGAGGGGTAGCAGATTGAGATTAGTCTTCACTGAGGATACACTAGCGGTGCGGTGATAATTAGAGAAGATGAAACGAGCTGCATTATTTTTAATCATTTCTAGCTGGTTAATGAGATCAGTAGTGCCCGGGTCTCAAACTGACGATGCGTGTTCAAGTTGCGAATGAACTAACGTTTTATCAAAGCGAAGCTTGGTGCTAGAAGGGGCCGAGCGAAAGTTCCGTTTTAAGTAGCCTAGCATGCGGTTAGCTTTGTTTTCAATGAATTCGACATGACTGTTCCAGCTAAGGTTAGAGGCGATATGAATGCCTAGGTACTTGTCTGACTCTACTGATTCGAGAGCTACATTGTTAAGGTGATACGTAGGTGAGTTGCTAGATGACCTTGATACGCGCAGGAATTTACACTCGTTAACGTTTAGCGTCATTTGCCATGCTTTGCACCAAGAGGAAATGTTGTTAATGTCAGTTTGGATTGCGCGTACGTGATCATCGGTTATTATTTCACGGAAAAGGACACCTTTTGATAAAGACACCTTTGTATTATCACGGAGCCAGCAACAAAACTCTGACCTTGTACTCTGCTTTCTATAAGTATTGAAGGTATTGACAGGGGATATGTCATTTTTTTAATTCACTACCCGCAGTAGAGTCCCTGATATTCATAAAACAGCGCCTTAAAATCCTCCGACAAACATCCACATTTTGCAACAATGGGCACATGCTGAGGCATCTTCTTTTTTTAATCGAGGGGCGTGCTGTGAGGCATGCCAAGAAAGGTATATAGGGATGCAGGACGTGTATTGGGCGCATGTCATGACAGCTTCTCGTAGATACCCGGAGGCATGCTATCAGCTTTGAGTTTTGGGAATACGGCGTAGAGTATGACGCTATACCATCTTCAGGAAGCTGAAATGTGGAAAAGTTGCAGCAGTTATTCGCGCATAAAATAATGGGGATGATTGAAATAGCGCAGGGGTTATCGAATTTTGTTCAATTAACAGTATAGCGTATGTTTCTTTTTGGGTGTGGGAAAATACTCCGCACTTTTATGTTTTGCATTCAGATGGATGCAACATCTAAGTTTAACAAGTCGAAAATTTCTTAAAGAAACTCGGTCCCGAGAACTACTCTCAACTTACGCTCATGCCACACTTCTCGAATAATAATAAAAAAAAAAGTAGTTGCTATTGGCTCGTGCACTTGGCTTCTGTTGTCTTGACCGCAGCAGGCAGTATTCAGATTGCCGGCCGTTCACGGCAATTCCATCATACAAAAATGTTTGGGAATTAGGTGTCGGATTTGCTCACGCCATTTGGAGTTTTCACATCAGCGTCAGAAAATTGTGAAACAGAGTAAAAGTGAAAGGTTCATCATCATCGTCATTAACCTGACTACGCGCATTGCAGGGCAAAGGCCTCTCGCATATCTCTCCAATTAACCCTCTCCTGTGCCAGCTGCGGCCCCCATGCCCCCGAAAACTTCTGAATCTCATCCACCCATCTAACACTGTGCCGCCACCTGCTACACTTGCCATAGCTTGAAATCCACTCCGTTACCCTCAACCGACCATCGGGTATCCTAGCTTCGCACTACACGCCCTGTTCAAGTCTATTTCTTCCACTTGATTCCGACTAGTATATCATTAACCCGCGTTTGGTCCCTGACCAACTCTGCCCTCTTCCTGTCTCTTAATATTACACCTATCATTTTCCTTTCCATAGCTCGTTGCGTTGTATTCAATTAAGCTGAACTCGTTTCCTAAGTCTCCACGTTAATGCCCCATAGGTGAGTATCGATAAGATAGAGCTGTTTTATACTTTTCTCTTGAGGAATACAGGTAAACTGCCATTCACGAAAGGACAGAGTCTGCAAAATTCGTTCCACCCCATTCTTATTCTTCTAGTTCTTATTTTTCTAATTTGACTCTCATGATCCGTATCTGCAGTCAAAACCTGTAGTACGTAGACCTATTCCCTACCGCTTCCAGCACCTCGCTGCCACTTGTAAACGGCTGTTACCTTGCGAGACTGTTGAACTTTTATGCATATAAATTTTTGAACTACCGTATTCATATTCATTGCTTTCCTAAGCGTGACAATACGCATCTTTTGCCTTCGACGCCATTTCAAATCTGCAGAAATGATAAAAAAAACGGCTACGCATGCTGTTTCAATCTGCAATATTGTCATTCGAGATTCCTTGCTGTAGCTATTTGAAAAGAATTTCTTTGCTACTCATAACCGGCTTTACGACAGATATAATCTGCCCTTAATAATCGATCGCACGATCTCCTTCCTGAAAAAGTGGTTCCGCTGCATCAATGAGCGGAGAAATGCTCACATCTTGGCAGTACAGCAAAATCCTGTACGCAGCCTATCGGACGGAAACGAACACATAAACGCGGTAGGAAAAGCCGGTTCCAACTGTCGCCACACGTTTCAATATACCCCTTCTCCCGAACAGGCGCTGCAAAAGTGACTTGTGACGCTATTGGCCAAGTATAGGTTTTGCTGCTAGAGAGGACAGCATGAGCCTTAGGCGCAACCATAGATTGCACGAAGACGTTGTCCTAGGTCTACCTTATGTTATTCCGAAAACCCTCGTGAACCTGCTATAGAGACAAGTTTCGTGGTAGCATTAACCCACTAGTACAAACAAACATACTGCCTTGTGGGGTGCTGCCACTGCAAAGTAACTTGCTTCAGAGTTGGGATGCGTGATCTGTGCAGACTTGTCTCCTTTACGCGCGGAGGTAGAGTTGGTGCGATGCTTTATGACCCATCTGAGCCGTCGTTCTATATAGGAAACGGCTGTGTTGACACCTTGGTAGCAATAGTACTTTTCCTCTCCTCCTCATCTTAATTCTGATCGTTTTCTCATGACCGTTTTTTTCCCTTCTCTTCACTCTTGTGTTCAGTAGCCTCTTTATTCAGTGTAGCATTTATGTTTTAAGCACATTTGACATCATTTATGATGAATTCCGGTGAGCCTGGAGACGACCAGGATGTTAAGCGTACGCGAAGCATTCCGTACTTTTCCGTCAAGATACTCGCAGCATAAAAAAGAAAGCTTCATTTCTCGTGGCCTGTTCCCGGTTGGTAAGCCTACCGCCCGTAATATGTTTCCAGCAGCAAAACTCATATGCTGCCGATTATTTACAGCACCAGAATTCATATTCTCCGCTTTAGCAGACTATTTGGGACTTTTGTGTGGATTACTCCTTGTAGCTCATGGGACGTGATAGTATTTTTGTCATCTGTTAGAGCTGGTTGACTTGGCATAGCCCATTTTTACTTACATCAGACGGTTTCCCGCTTTATATTTCTGCCGCATTCTTCCCACCTCATAGTTCGCGCGTTCTTACAAACCAGTGTATTCAGTGCTTTGCCATCACTGGTTGCATGTTTAATGATTGTGACAGTCATTTTTTTTATGAGAGTTTTTGCATGAACTTATGTTATTGTGCGCTCTCTCATTGCCTGTTTCTAAAACTAATTTTACTTTTCAGGATCGCGAAAACATTTCTGCAAATATTTGGTTTCAATCCTCTTACTTTCGCGCATGTATACTTTGCTTTGTCAGGACGTTATGTGCAATAAATGCCATTTTCATTTTGCACCAAGACCTTCGTCTGCAGGCTGCATGAGAAAACTTTGTCCATGAAGATATATATGGCTTCGGAAAAAAAAACTTATTTTGCGCCTGCGGTGAATTAGCGCCCGTGTGATGTTCGCGAAACTATTGAGCATTTTTTCAATTGCTAACGCGTAATCCAGATCTGGGATGCACGCCGGTGGACTGCTGCAGCGAAACAATTTGATTTGTCATAGCGCACGGCAATTTGCTGCCCTGTAATGTACTGATGAGCCCCAAGGTAATTTTTTTAAATTTATTTTTTAATAGAAAATGCATAGAAATTGCTAGATAAGCAAAAGTGCATTCAAACAAATAAGAAAACACAAGAATTCTAACAAAACAAAATTAACCGGCAATTAATTCAGGTTAATGAAATTTGTGAGCTTAAGTGAGAACTGCATTAATAAATTCGTTTAAAGGAAGGAAGCGGAATGTGGCAGGCAGCACATTCCAAGCCTCGATGGTATGAGGGTAAAAATATATTTAAATGCATCGGTTCGAGCTTATAAAGGGACGAGGTTAAGTTCATAGTAATATCTTGCGGTCTTATGTTGAGCTGAAATAATGGTACATGAAAGTCGACAATGATCCTGTGTGACACAATACAAAGATTTCAAAGATTTTAAATGGCGGCGTCTTGATAACGTAGTAGTTGCAGTGTAGGAAGAGCGAAGGTTTGGACAAAAATTGCGACAGTACTGATGACAAATGAAGCGAACGGCTTTTTTTTTAACACCTTATAACTTGGTAATATCATTTAGTTTGTGAAGTTCCATATAACGCAGGCGTAATCAAGTAGGGGACGGATTAATGATTTTTACGCAGGCGTCTAAATAGCCGGATTCTTAATGATTGGTGCACAGACAAGGTCATACCAATTATTAAAGCTGGCGATCGCACATCTCCTCTTAAAGGGCCCCAGAAACACAATCGTAGTTGACTGTTTTGCCTGTTGATCGCATACAGTGATTACAATGGTGCTATTAGCGTCGGTAATACCACGTATATTCCGTTTTTTATTATTTTGATGTGCTCCCAAAAACAAATTCATGGCTCTGATGGTGTCCCCACACAGTGGCGGGTTTTAGCAGCGGATATGACATCACCTGGCGCGAGCTTGATGATTGAAAAAACAGCAAATATACTGCAACTTGTGTGAATAAATAGAGACACATTTTGTCACCTGTCGGTGTTTTATATTAGATCAACAAAAACAACTTGTTCGTCTTAGATAAAAGCCCTGCAAAGCAAGCAAAATAAAAATGCACCACCAGGGGCTCTGGCATGGAAACGACGCTACCAGTCTCGGCAAGAACGCGTTACAGAGAGCAGGCAACCATGGAGTGCAAATTTCCGCGACGTTCTCTGGCAGGCTGTTTTGATTGGTTGCGCCAGGTGCCGTCAGTGGGAGAGCGAAATAGGAGTGGGAAGCCCCGCCAAAATCGAGTTGAGGGCAGCGTTTTGTTTGCTTGTATTTTGAAATTTCTTCATTGAATAACTCCCGTTCCTGTGCATCGATTCCTGTAATTCTTTTTAAGTCAGCATCTGTGTGACATAAGGAATCCACCTGAAGTATAGCCGGTATCCTCCCATGCAGTGTTTCGCAGCCTCTTTAACTACCGACCCATTTCATTAACTAGTATCTTCTGCAAACTACTGAAGCACATCATACATTCGCAAATCACAACATATCTAGAAGAGCATAACATAATCTTCAAATAACAGCACGGCTTTCGCAAGGGATGTTCGTGCGATAGGCAGTTAGCGGAATTTACTAATGACTTGCCATCCTGTATTGACGTCGGCAACCAGGTCCATGCCATATTCCTAGATTTTTCTAAATCTTTTGACCGCATTCTTCACCACAGGCTACTAACGAAACTAAAACATCTTAGCATTAACACATAAGTTGTTTTATGGATAAAAGTTTTTTTTGTAACTCCGAACACAGTTCACAAATATCAACCACTGCAATTCTCCTTTTATTCCAGTCGCGCCCGTCGTTCCACAAGAGAGCGTCCTTGGTCCATTGCTTTTTCTAATATATATCAATGATTCAAGACTGTTCGCTCATAACTGTGTTATTGACCGTAAAATTACTACCGAAACTGACCAACAATCGTTGCAGCCAGACCTAAACGCGGTAATATGTAGTGTTCTGACTGGCAAATTACCCTAAATCCTACCATGACTAAGTGCATGTCATTTACACGTTCTTTTTCTGGCATTCTAACCTCATACCTTATACATAAGAACATTGTCGAGCTTACTATATACTTCATACGAACACCTACGAGTAAATTTTCAAATGAATTTAACATGGCATCATCACATGAATGTTACTCTTGCGACTCCTAATCGCCCATTCGGAATCATTCGGAATCACGAAATACAGACTAAGGCAAGCACCCACACATTTAAAAAAGCTTGCATACGCCACCTTAATCAGATCTAAAATTGAATATGCATGTGCAATGTTGGACCCGAGCCAGGATTACATGATACGTAACAATGAATCCCTGCAAAACCATGCTGCTCGTTTCATTTTTTTCGGACTATTGCCCGTACCCCAGTGTTACATCTTTAAAAAATTGCGCCGAATTAGATCCCCTACTACTAAGACGAAAACACGCACGCCTACCTCTGTTTGACAAGCTTTATCACCCCGACGTTTTGCATGACGACTTCTTTCAGCCACCTTGCCTCATTTTCCCTCGCCGTGATCTTCCTTACAAAGACCGTCGCCCAGTGTGTCAGTCATCTCTCTACTCGCAATCATTCATACCTAGAACCATAAGTGACTGGAATAACTTACCATCAGATATTGCTATCAAGCTTCACCCAAAAAAATTTCACAAAGTGCTGTATATTCACATTAGAATGTGACATCCATGTGCACCACTGTACTTTTATAGAGTTAATTTGTACCACAGCATTTAACGCAGTCAAATGCTAGTTTTATTTGTAAACTCAGAGAAATTAACAATGTTATGTGCTATGTACAGGGCCGTATCCCACTTACGTAAACATTAAATAAACATTACGGTCTTCTCTGGCTCAAACCTTGGCAAGCATAGTGCTGCATAAAGGTGTCATGGCAACACTCTAGTTAGGCAGGTATGCTTCATCCCTCAGCAGGGCAGATCCAGTGGGCAGGAGTGACTCAGGATTCCTCAACGCGGTCAATGAGCACCTTGAGGTGAGCAGAGGGGCATGCCTGAGGCACTCATGATTGACAAAGGAACACGGAGCCCTCCTTCATGCAGAGCGTGGTAAGGGGTTCCGGATCTTCCGGCGAGACGTTCGCCCCTACCATAATCGAGCTCAAGCACCGACACAGCGGGTCCCCACTAGTACTTGTGTGCAGCAGGTGTGGAGAACAGGCGGCAGCGTAGTGTGGAGGACCGGACGTGAGGCACTCATGCTCAACAAAGGAACACGGAGCTCTCGTGTAGGCAGAGCGTGGTAGGGGTCCGCAGGACCCTCCGATGACGCCTTCGTCCCCACCCCAGTCGGGCTCAAGAACAGGATCAACGGATTCCCGCTGGTGAATGTGAACTGCACAGGTGGAGAGCTAGCTGGAACACAATGTGCAGGCTACGAAGTGAAATATGTCCAGAACGCTGCCCAGGAAAAGCGGGCTGCAAAAAATATAACAAGAAAGCAGCAAAAAAGAACAAAATAGCAAAGGCTATTAGAGGCACTGGACTGAAGTAGGAAAAAAGAAAGAAAAACAAAGAGTAAATTGACAATACATACATCTGCGCGCGCTCGAAGTAAGAACTTTTAGATGAAATAATGAGATTTTAAGAAAAAAGGAACAAAAAAATGCCTTTGAAGTTTTAACAAGCGAAAGCTAGCAACAGAAAATGACTACTGATACAATAGAAAACCACAATTCTTGGAGCCTGAGTTACCGGGGAGTGTAACAAAAAAACTAACTATTCGGCGAAGTGTTCTCTGCCCATTCGTAACTTCGGCTTGCAACAACGGTTTAGTGAAAGTGGGACAGAGATATATTGTATTGTAGCCGTCCACTAATTGTGTCCTTGTAGTCGAGCAATAGAAGTCCCAAAACCATTCGTTTTGGAAGCGCTGCTTTATGGCAGTGTTGATAAGTTTCAAGCAATAACTGTGTCCCTCCGCAGCGTTGCGAGGCAGTGCGTGCGCTTTTCAATTGAGACCCAAAAAGCGACGACAACGACCTTCCGCGCAACCTCGGTGGCACAGTGGTTACGGTGCTCGGCTGTTGACGCCCAAGACGCGTGTACGATCCCGGCCATGGTGGTTGCATTTAGATGGAGGCGTGATGCTTGAGACCCTAGTGGCGTGGAATGTCAGGGCACGGTAAAGAACCACAGGTGGCCGAAATTATCCGGACCCCATTGCCACGGCGTCCCTCATAGCCGGAGTCGCTTTGGGACGTTGAACCCTATGAAACAAAATCAAACCTAACTATCTCCCTAAAGTAAATCCAAACAAACTAACACCAAAAGCAAATACAAACAAATTACAAACTCTTTCGAACTTGCGCTCGAGAAGAGAACAAAATTTTTATTTCAAGTATAAATCTCTGCTTGAATTCATTCTTCAGATCAAGTGAAGCAGCGTTGCCTTCCCCACGTGCGCCGAACTGTATATGTGTACTACTGTACTACAGACGCCAAGAGCCACTTTCTGAGAAGACAGAGCAGCTGTCTGTTGATACGCCTTTTTCCCCAGAGATGGCGCCTCCAGTCGGCAAATATGCGTGACGAGGAGCACATCTGTAGAGCACGCGCCATCCGGACTGGCTCAGCTCGCCGTATATCTATCTCCTCTTATTTCCTCGTAGTTTGAGAGCTTCATTGTTGTTTCATTTGATCTGCATAGTTTTTGATCTCGTTAATGAAAATGTCTGCTTTCATATCCTTTAGAAAGCAAGTCTTATTGCGCTGGAAAAGTGCAGATTTTATTTGCAGCGCTCGTATACCATTTATACGCAGCGGATAATTAGCTTATCATGCTATGCACTTTAAAATTTTAAAAGTTTGTCTCGTAGGCTAGTTCAGAAATCTCTAGTTGCTTCGCTAAATTCAGAGTTCGAGTTGCGTGTGGTGCCTTTAAAATAAAGAACTTTGACTTCTAATGAAATTTTCTCCTTTGCCTCTTTTGATGGGATCACTCATTGGCCGCAAATGCGGGTGCTTGAAATAGCTTCAAACAAGCAGCCGGTCTGGTAGATCTGCACTACTCAAGCTTTGAGACAAATAGCTCCGGCTGAAGGTAGGTTAACACGTTGAAATTGTACGCTACATATCGAGGCAAAGAGAAACGAAGACACAACGAAGGCTGTCTATATGAAAACTGAGTTGATAGTCAGCACTCTTCGCTACACTCAGAGGAGAACGGGGAGGCCTTCGAGCATTTTTTTTCCGGCAAACGACACGTACACTATGACGCGATCTATTTTCTTGTTTAAATGTCTCCTCATTTCTTAGTTGTCCACTCACGTAAAAGGTGGAGGTGGCTCCACAGGCCAAGCTGCCATGTTTTGAACGTATTTGCTTCTATGAAAGATGCGCTACTGCAGTACTTCTACCTTGGGCACTCTTCGAAAGCCCTTAGAAAAGTGCCATTAAAGAGTAGCTTCATGTAAGCGCTCAAGCCTTTAGTATTTAAAGCTTCTCCGCATATTTTTATTGACATTTCGCTGCTCAAGCGAATAGTTCAGAAATAATTTTACCTGGTCTATTAAGTATTTCGTCAGACTGAGAAATACCGCCGACTTGGTGAAGAGACTACAATCACTCCTCTGTTGGTTTTACTAGAGTAGGATGATATGTCTTTTTAAAGTCTTGAATAAGTGTAGGTGACAGCCTGTGTGTGGTCGTTGTGATATATTTGTACGCAGTCAGATTGGTATCTCTTTGTTATAAACAAGTTGCTCTCACAGACGCTGTGCCCCGAAATCCTTTCTGTCGTATCATCACAATCCTATCACCGACTGCTGCCTGCAAAAGTGGAGAGCAAATCGAAAGTTATAGAGGAATAAATGCACGTTTCTTGGCACAAAGAAGCGAGGGGTATCTTTTTCGCAATCTCCAAGTGAAGTTTACAAGCTGGCGTAGGGCATCAAACGTAGATTTCCTCGAAAAGCTGCGCGTGGGACGTGCCCCAAACAACAACGACTAAAGCGTCGCTTTCTCTGGCTCTGTGCCTGCATGATTGTGGACTCTTCGAAGTGAATGGAAATGCAGAACTCGCTCTGTCGTATGTGTGGTATCCATTTCTAAATTAAAGCGTCAGCTTAAGAAGTGTCCGTAAAAGCGGAAATGGCGACAGCCGTCTGTCAGGTGCCAGTGACAGACGGCCCACCTGCTACGGTGGGTAGGCTGTCGCCTACCCACCGAACTTCTTAGGGCTACGTAGTAGGGCTACGAACTTAGTATACTACATATACGAGCTTACAATGTTACTCGGGATATAGCGAACCTTCGTATGCCACCTCGGATACATCGACATTTGGTGTGCAAACCTCTAATATAACGAACATAGCGCGCTAACCTCGGATATAACCAACCTAAATATGCCACCTCGGATATAACAAATGTGTCAACCTCGGATGTAACGAACATTCGGCTGCTTACACATGCAAAGGATCCCCCGAGACTCACCCAAGAGTTTTATATTTTTGCATGTCCGCACTGTCGCAAGGCTCTCGCTACGGAAAGGGTGCCTGACCTTCGCCTACAAAAATGGGTACAAGCAGCCCCTGTAGAAGTAAAATGTAGAAGGGTATAATAAAAGACAATTCATTTCTTCAACAATGGGCGTTTGGGCTGCACTTCCATTGCCATTGTGAAAGTTTCACTGCAACTGATATGTTTCCAGTCAGTGACGTCATTCTCTTCGCAGAGAAACGCGACCACAAAATGCGCAATCAAGGTAGCAACAAAGTTACAACAACAAATAAGAAGAATATTGCTGAGATGTACGTAGTTCGTTTGAAACAAGCGCGATAAAGGCAATTATTGATGGACTCTTAACAGTGCGCATGCTAGAGGGTTCCATTCACGTATACTCTGCGTAAAGAATGAAACCGGAAAGTGCCAGAGAGAATGGAAACTTGTTTAGTTTGGGCGTGAGGTGATAACGTACATACTTACGTCCTTTGAGATCTTGATAGGTATCTTAATTGCCCACTTTTAAATGACTGCGCATAAGTTGACACATGGTTTGAAAGCGCCCTAGTTTGGCTCTTTTTTGAAGTGTTGGCAGTCCTGAATGAGCGAGTAATTGTCTCAGTGAGTCGATTAAACTTTGTTTGTGATGTACACAACTTAGCGCCTTTGTTTGTGCTCCTTCAAGTTTTTTAATTAGCTTCTTGGTGGAAAGAAACCAAACAGCAATCAAACGCACTAGGTCTGGTCTGAAGAATTTTTTTCATGTAAGTAACATGGTTTCAGGTGGGGCCAATTCGAAGCGCCTATTAATAAAAATAACTGTTTAAGGGCGGTTGACGCGTCATTGCTAACATAAGTATCCCATCTGAGGTCAGAGGCAAGTACTACGTCTAGTTGTTTGTATTCGCTGGCGGATGGAAGAGGAATGTTGTTTAAGGTGTAGTGAAAAAGTGTTCAGTGCTTCTTACCGCTTACAGATAAAAGAACAGAGTCGTTAGCGACCATAGACACCTGCCATTTTCCGCACCACTTGCTCACAGCTGTTACGGTGTTTAAAGCTATACGTCACTGACAGAGTTATTTTCCTGGTAATGTACTCGATCACCGGAAAAAAGTCTAATATTGTGGGAGATGCTAATAGGCAGGTTGTTTATAAAGTTAAGACCAATACTGGAACTAGAACGCTTTGTTGCTGTATATCAGTTGTTACATTAGCTGTCGCGGACATCTAGTTGTTAATTTGGGCAAACTGAGAACGGTCAGTGGGGTATTTACTAATCCAGTTTAAGATAGGGCCTATTCCTAAGGTTATTTTAAGTTTCGAAATAAGTTTGGTGTGCGATACGCGGTCGAAGGCTTTCGAAAAGTGTAAGAAAATGATGTCCACTTGTTTCTGCTGATTAATAGCGATGGATATATCGTGCGTAAGTTCAATTAGTTGAGTAACGGTTGATAGCTTTTTAGGAAATTCACGCTCAAAAGGTGTTATTGTTTGGTTTTCTTCTGATACGCTGCTGTGAACTTGAGGACAATGTGTTCAAGTAGCTTGCATTCTGAACTAGTTAATGTAACTGGTCTGAAATCTAAGGGATTTTAATTGCTACTTGATTTCTATACACGAGTTATTTTAGCTTTTTTCCGGTCTTTAGAAAGGGTAAGGGATGATAACGCCTTTCTAAAAGGTAGAGCCGAAAATTGTGTTACCTATTCGACATATGTGAGCAAGAATGCGTTGGGAGTGCTATCACCTCGGTCCTTTTTTAGTATACAAATTTAGTAAAAGGTCTGACTCCCATTTAATGTATTCAGCGGTTAAAATTTCGCCACACTAACAAATAAAAGCCACTGAGCCAAGTATTCGGAATTTTCAAAGCTCAGGGTTAGCCTGTTGTCTTAATTGTTTTTTACTCGAGAGCTCCGAAAGAAACTTCGATCTACGAAAGTGGCTCCATCAGCGTCATCGTAGCATGGCGGAATGAGACAACACCCTAATTCCGAGACTGTCTACTAAAAAAGAAGCCTAGTTGGGCATGGCCCTTTAGTTAATTAGGATGCAAATATTCGGATATATCGAAGAATGAAAAGGAGATAAATTCCATCAATTACGCCATCTCTTAGGGCAGAAACTCAGAGCTTTACCGCGCAAAAAGCGTGGACTACCAGTACACACACTCCAAGTTTCACGTGAACCCCAGAGCGCGCACTCCCCACCTGTTTGCCCCGCAAAGCTTAGGATTACCTGTGAAACACTGTTCAAAGCACAGGAAATCTCGACAAACACTTCTAGTTTGCACGCCTACCATACAATACCGCTTGGTGCTGAACACGCAAAAAAAAAAATTACGGACGGCAATAGGGGATATTCAAAATTCCGCAAGTGCGCTTTCCCGCATAACAATGTTGCCCCTAACAAGATGGCCGACTTCGCTATAAAGGAACTACATGGGCTTCAGGACAGGCGCTAAAGGTGTGGATAGAATGTAAGAAACGTATTTTGGAAGAATCAAACAAAAAACCAGTCTTTCTTGCTTTGTTTCAGCTGGAAACGTATGGTCCGCCATCTTGTTGGGGGCTACATTGTTATGCGGGAAAGCGCACTTGCGGAATTTTGAATATTCCCTATTAAGACTACTTAAGTGCTGCGAATCCGAAAGCATTTGAGTCTCATCATGGGCTACTAGTTAACTATGATTATTGGCAAGTACTGGTTAGTAAATGGCGTCAATGGCTCAAAGGCCATGAGGGTAACGGCCTTTAAGTCAAAGGCATTTAGGGTGAAGGTCTTCGAGTCAAAGGCTTTTAGGGGCAAGGGACTTATGTATAAGGCGTTTGCCCTCAACGTCCTCACCCTAAAGGCCCTTGACCTAAGGGCCATTGCATGCCTATACATGGATTAGGTCCTTTGTTGACTCTTGCTTGCTTTTCAAACCTTTGTGCGTCCCAAGCTTGAGTATGCTAACCCTATTTTTGATCCGCACCACAATAATCTTACTAACGCCCTCGAATTGGTTCAGAACCGCGCAACACGATTCATTCTATCTAATTATTCCTACCACTCAAGCATCTCAGCACTAAAAGCTCGAATCAACTTGCCCCCCCTAGCCTCGCGCCGTAAGATAGCACGTCTTAACCTTTTTCATAAATTTTTCCATTCTTTGCCTCTTGATAACCCCTACATAAAAAGAGCCCACCGCATCGCCCGGTTCAGCCATAGTAACGCAGTGTATCCCCTACATGCCCATACTGTGACATTTCAGCAGTCATTTTTTCAGCGTACTGCACGAGACTGGAATGACCTGCCCACCGAAGTTGCCATTATCATCAACCCACTAGAATTCAAGCGGAGCGTCGCCAGCCTTTCATCTTAACATTTTTTACCATTGTTTGCCAGATACCGTCCACTCCCTCATGTAATGTCTCAACCGAGACCTTTGAGGAAATAAATAAATAAATAAATAAATTATGGTTGCTATGGCAGCTGTGCTGATGCCGTCATTCGAGCTTTAGAACCGTTTCGTCTGGACAACAGCGCCGAGCTTTGTTGCGGATAAGCCATATTATGCACTGACATTAAATCCCCGCAGGAATTGCGATTGTTTGGTATACAACCCGCTGATTTTCTATGGCCGCCGGAAATAGCAGGTGTGACCGCAAGAAGCATTTTATAGGTCAAATTTTGAATCGATGACCAAGAGTCGACCATTATAATCACCATGTTCGTGCAAAATCTCACGGGACTCTAGATTTTTTTTTAAGAACAAGTTTAGATATCACAAATGAGTTCTTTGGCATTTGCTACCGGTAGCCAAAAGATGGCGTTAGCTGCTGATGTACAGTAAAGCCATCTCGTCCCTCCTGCTCCTATGCCGGCACTCCTTCTCTTGGCTCCTCCCGGGAGCCGATGGTGGCGGCACCTAGGCCGGGTGAAGCTAGCAGACGCTCCCAATGCTGGCCCTTTGGCGCGCAGTAGACCCCGCGTGCGTTTTCTGCCTTGGCTTTACTCGAAATGAGATCATGGCATGGGAGATTAAAAAATTCGCTGTGGCTTAGCTTGGTTAAGCCCGGTAATTGCGAAAGCAATATCCGTACCTACGCCATGGTTCAGCTGGTGGTGTAGCTGGTGGTGGTGCTTGTGGTTAGACACTTGGCAATGCATCTGTTATACAGTCCAATCCAATCCAATCCAATGCAATCCAATCCAATGTAATCTAATCTATTCTAATCCAATCCAATCCAATCCAGTCCAGTCAGGCCGCCGTTCATGTGCACCGCCGTCGCACACGGACGGCGCGAGATCGCGAAGCAATGTTAAGCCGCTGGTGGTTGGCACAGCTACTGCTTTCTAGCGACGTGAGTCGAGCCTAATCTCTTCAGCGTAACGCCACAATCGCGCTCCTAGCGGAGAGCGCAGGAGTTAGGCGCCGGTGGTGGCACCGCCGCGGCTTGCGACGGCGCGAGTTGGTCGCCCTTCTCTTCGGCGTGATGTCACACATGACGTCACACAGAGGTCAACTAAAGGTCAATGGTGGCACCGCCGCGCCACGGCAAAGGCTGAAAGTTCAAGTAGTAAAGCTTTCGCTTTAAAAGTTAGTGATCAAAATAACTGCCTCCAGCAGCGTTGGATTCATTTATCGAAACTTTTTGTACTGCCGTCTATTTGATTGGGTGCAAGCGGTGGAGGTGGCGTGCGCAGCCTAGAATATCCTCAGAGGGTTGTTTCTCAACGCTGGCGCTTTGACGCACAGTGGACCGCGCGCTCGAATCAATTGTTTTCATCTTCGGCCTTCGATTCAACCGCAATGAGATCACGGTGTTGGAGATTTAAAAATTATAGGTGGGGCTAAGACAGAAAAAAACAAGGCTTTCGTAGCCCGCGAGCGAACGAATCCATCTAAAACCATGCCAAACGGCATTAACTGTGAAGAAAGACTGTACTAGTACGAGCTTCACACCAAATCCTCCGAAAAACAAACGAAACGACTGACAACTGAAGAGCGGCACTCGCATCGTAAATACGGGGATCCAGCTCATTATCAATGCTTTCCCGGCCGATCCTATGTAGCCAAACCTTTCGGCGAACCGCATCGCTTTTTGCGGACGGAATGACGAAAAACCTTTCCCACTGCCTCCTCGGTTGTTGCACCCGCAAGCGCAAGAAAAGCTCGGCGACGCCGGAGCGCGTAGACACCATCAAAGCTAGTGAAACACTTCTGTCAAAACTGTGTTGCACCAAAAGGAAACACGAAGGAAATATGAACGTCGGTGCTCGTGAGTTTTAGTGCACAGGAAGTCCGCAATCGGCTCCTGTTGAGTCTTCGTCCATGTTTCAGTCTACGTTTGCCTTCGATCTTTTCCAAGCAAGAAAGTTTAAAGAGACATTTTGTGTATAAACAATAGCATCAGTAAACTAACGTTACGCTTTCAATTTTCAGAATCCAAAACCAAGCGCAGATCTTTGAGATTAAATTTCTTGTCGCAGCAAAAGAATATACAAAATCAAAGGAACACAGAAATAATTTTAATCATACTCATACCAAACAGTTGTGGACAAAAGTATTCCTGAACGAGAAGAAGTTTGTGAACGCCATTTTTTCATACATTGCAAGATTTCACTATAACATCAATATATCTGTAGATTTCTTGATGGCAGGTTTGTACTTTTTTGCTGTTAACATTTTTGCTGTCGTCAAAAGCATTCCCATTGGTTTTTTATGGAAACCTTAAATTTTTTGTAGTCAAAATATTTTCTTAGAAAGTTGGATATGGCCTGCCGATGCCATTGAAATGTTAACACGGGTTTAGATTGTAGAATATAAGTGGTCAGATTATTTCAAGACCATGAATTTTTAGAAAGACGCTGCTTTTGAGCTACTGCGGTTCTTAGGTTCTCCTGTTTTCCTAGGTCGGCTAATTTCGCCTGCATGGGCGCTGTTTTACATGTCAATGTTGTTTTCCAGAATCTTTGTAAAATAGCAAGCTTATGAAAAAAAATCTATTTTGTTTAATAGTAAATACAGTTTGGCTCTTAAACATTAATATAACATAATTTAATATTTGTTGTCTTTCTGGCCAACACGGAAGCAACGTTTCTCTGTTACGAGAGAAACAGCGTTACTTAGATAATGGTGTAAATCTTTTATGATCAATGTAGGCGTCAGGTATGTCAAACCTCTTTTCTTGAAGAAGTCTCATGAAAGCGCTAATTTCCCATATCGTTCGATATAGTTTTCTGGGTTCACTGCAGTATAGGGCATACACAGCCGGAGTGCAAGAAGAAACGAATGCAAAAGATGTTGCGCTTTTATTGTTCTCCCCAACAAACGAGGAAATCAAAAGCACCACAGATAGACGAATGCTCTTCGTTTCGAACAGTGTTCGTAGGGACAGCACACATAAGTTTCACGAGAACAAGATGAGCATGAAAGAGATAATGAAGCAGGTTCCGTCGTTTCGCGAAAGTAAAAATCAGCAGTGGCGGTATTCATTGAGTATATGCGGTGTTGCTGTGAACAGCCGCTAGCCTCCACAGACAGTGCTTTAGCAGACAGGCTTCAGTACAAAATGTTATTTAACTTACATTTACACAAGCAGCCTTGCTGTGGACTCATCACGAGGACCGCGCAGGGCTTCGTCGTTGCATATATTAGCTTATGTACAGTGTCAGCACCTTAAGATTGTACGTGTCGTTTAAAGGAACTCTTCCAAGACGCTGAAGGATAATGATTGTGGCACTGCGTACTACTAGATCAAACATTGCCAGCAGAGAACAAAAGGCAAACAGACCAACAGAGCAAGAGAAAGCACCAGCCGATGTGTGAAATAGCTGTGCATGGCTGTTGTGCATGCTATCCATTCCTAGCGTTCAATG
The DNA here is from genome assembly GCF_055824585.1 of Amblyomma mixtum. NCBI lineage: Eukaryota > Metazoa > Arthropoda > Arachnida > Ixodida > Ixodidae > Amblyomma > Amblyomma mixtum. The sequence goes on along the minus strand of NC_143016.1, from coordinate 51,300,214 downwards.
GCTGGGAAGCGTCTACAAATCAGAACCAGAAAGCAAAGACCGGGCAGAAGGAAGTACAGGAAGTCACTTAGCTCTTGGCACGGCCAAGAGTGTAAGTCAGAGGCGCATGTGCGATGGCGATCGGGTGGCCACCTACAGTCACGGGGGTCAAGTGCTGAGCGGTGCCATAAGAGATAGGCGCCGCGTGGATGGCGAAAGGCGTGGCGTGCAAGGTGACCGGTGTGGCGTGCAGGGCGTGGACCACAGGAGCGGACTGGACGACATAGGGCCTTGGCGCGGGTCTCACGACGGCCGCTGTCTGAGCGGGCCTGGGTGCGGCTGGGGCCGGCGGGGTATCGACGGCGTTGGAATAGAACGGAGCGTCGGCCGGGTTGGAGGTCTTGGTTCCGGGCTCGTTGGTCTCCACAGTGACGCGGAATCCGTCGGCGTCGGCTACGTAGCGCACAGTACGGGTGATGCCGTTAGGGTCGGTGTAGCTGTAGGAGCCGACCTTGTTGTTGTTTTCATCGCTCGTCTCTTCCCGAGTGATGCGGGTGCCGAATTCGTCCGTGTTGTCGTGGCTGAAGCTGTATGGCGTGGCGGGCTTTAGGGTGGTTGGGGCGCGAAAAAAACAAAGTGCAGGTGGTGAATGCATTGCAGGCAAATGTACGACTCTACCACTTCTACTCATTTGTTTTGGTTTATGGGGATTTAACGTCCCTAAGCGACTCAGCTATGAGGGGCGCCGTAGTGAAGGGCTCTGGAAATAGCGACCCCTGAGGTTTTTAATGTGCACTGGCATCGTTCAGTACACGGACCTCTGGAATTTCGCCGCCATCGAAATACGGCCACCGTGGCCGGAATCGAACCCGCGTCGTTCGGGTTCAATGAGCCACCGCGGCGGCCTGCCACTTATATTGCTTGCTTTGCTCAAATATCCATCGTTTACGAAAATAAAATATGACCTCTATCGCTAAGAGAGCTTCGTTTGGCTATTCATTTTAGGACGTAACAGGGCTTCCTTGCTATCGGTAGAACTTAATGGCGCAAAAAACTGAGAAGAGATTTTCGAACACTAATTCTGCGCTCGTGCTTTCCTTAATTTTTCTTATTATTATTATTTTGCTACCCTGAAGCAAGAAATGTCTCATATAGTCTTACTGCGCGTTAGCACTAGGCAGAGGCACAATGTTTCCGGAAGCATACTCACGAGTTCTCCCGGAAGCGCCTGGCCGGCGGCGTAGGCCACCAGGCAGCACAGAAGCACCTGGAAGAGTACACAGTGCACGTTACATAAATGGCAATAACGTCGTCCCGCTGGTCCAGGGCCTGTCATATTTTTCGGCTTTAGGCACACACACAAACACACAAGCACACCGCACGGCAAATTTCGGCACAACTCCACTCTTGTCGGCGCACCTTGCTGAGCATGCTGAAGGCGAGATGTCGGGGAGGGTATGTTTAGACCGCTGGGGACACTGGAGTCCGAAGAAGGTGTTCCTGCTTCCGCGTCGCGTGAGTCAAGGATGTTTGGCGGTCCGTCTTAACCCGTGCACGTTTTTATACCCCGCTCCTTGAACGCCTTGCTGAATCCCAGAGCGAGCAAGCTTGAGAATTTTTAATTTCTTTACGTTTTTCTGTTGGGCTCTCACTAGGACGACCTTCCAATGAACGGTTCGGAGAGGGGCGAAATATTTTTTTTTTTAAACAGGTGGACACGCTATAATGTCGCGCTAGCGACGTCCACAGAGCAAGAGCCAGAGGACAGAAGTCGCGTAGAGGGGAGAGGGCACGGGATGTCCAGTCGCCGCGTGATCCTTGCCAACTTGCACGCATTCCGTTCGCCTTCTGCTTGTGGCACTTCGAATACTATACCGTCCATCCGGAAACTAGTTTCGTCAAGTGCGATGCGCAGCCAGATATTGCGCTATCTCAGTTGTCGCCGAGAACTGCAGTGGAAACGGGATCTATATGGTAATGGAAGCGGTTCAGGCAAAACGCGAGCCGCTTTGCCTGCGTCCGAACCGCCGATGGAATTGTTATTCAGTGCGACCATTGTGCCCTTCGGTGGAGTCTGCGAGTACGTGCTTGGGGAAGCAACATGCGTATATTCGAGGCCGCAATTTGGGCAGGGAAGGAGGAAAGAGAATCCTCAAAAATCGCTATAGTATTTCAATTTTTGTAATCTATTACGACTGAGGGTACCCACTGCGAAATACATTGTGCTATTGGGTGGAGTCCGCTTCATTGATTGGTTGTCTCAATGAAGGCCCAGACGATCACTATCGTGCCATTTGTATTCACTCGAAACTTAAATATTTGAGAATACTGCTGATAGCGGCAACGTTCGGGAACTGAGCGGCATATTCAAAGATTCTGATTAATGAACCGTTCCTTTCAAAAGAATAGGGTCTGAAAGGGCGGCAGAAGAGGTTTTCCGCGGAATTCTGTATTTTAGTCCTCTAGGGCTCACTTTTAGATTAAACGTGCGTTTTTACCCTTGCTTGCCAGAGCGTTCTCTAAAACACGTACAGGCGCCCAAATCTTTAACTGGCGAAATAAAAACTGGTATGGCGCAAGAAACGGGGACACAGAAGGCACACAAAACACAGGACTGACGCCAACTCGTCAGTTGGCGTCAGTCCTGTGTTTTGTGTGCCTTCTGTGTCCCCGTTTCTTGCGCCATACCAGTTTTTATTTCATCATGAACCAACTCGCCCAAACTAGAGTTTTACTTGACCATATTTCTCCTACAATGGGCCCTTTCCTCTTTCGAAGCTTCCGCACCGAACCTGCCATTACGTGTCTCAACCTGATTGCTGTCTCAACCTGCCAGTCTCGAGTTGGCGTCAGTCCTGTGTTTTGTGTGCCTTCTGTGTCCCCGTTTCTTGCGCCATACCAGTTTTTATTTCATCATGAACCAACTCGCCCAAACTAGAGTTTTACTTGACCATATTTCTCCTACAATGGGCCCTTTCCTCTTTCGAAGCTTCCGCACCGAACCTGCCATTACGTGTCTCAACCTGATTGCTGTCTCAACCTGCCAGTCTCGAGTTGGCGTCAGTCCTGTGTTTTGTGTGCCTTCTGTGTCCCCGTTTCTTGCGCCATACCAGTTTTTATTTCATCATGAACCAACTCGCCCAAACTAGAGTTTTACTTGACCATATTTCTCCTACAATGGGCCCTTTCCTCTTTCGAAGCTTCCGCACCGAACCTGCCATTACGTGTCTCAACCTGATTGCTGTCTCAACCTGCCAGTCTCGAGTTGGCGTCAGTCCTGTGTTTTGTGTGCCTTCTGTGTCCCCGTTTCTTGCGCCATACCAGTTTTTATTTCATCATGAACCAACTCGCCCAAACTAGAGTTTTACTTGACCATATTTCTCCTACAATGGGCCCTTTCCTCTTTCGAAGCTTCCGCACCGAACCTGCCATTACGTGTCTCAACCTGATTGCTGTCTCAACCTGCCAGTCTCGAGTTGGCGTCAGTCCTGTGTTTTGTGTGCCTTCTGTGTCCCCGTTTCTTGCGCCATACCAGTTTTTATTTCATCATGAACCAACTCGCCCAAACTAGAGTTTTACTTGACCATATTTCTCCTACAATGGGCCCTTTCCTCTTTCGAAGCTTCCGCACCGAACCTGCCATTACGTGTCTCAACCTGATTGCTGTCTCAACCTGCCAGTCTCGAGTTGGCGTCAGTCCTGTGTTTTGTGTGCCTTCTGTGTCCCCGTTTCTTGCGCCATACCAGTTTTTATTTCATCATGAACCAACTCGCCCAAACTAGAGTTTTACTTTAACTGGCGTGCGCGAGCGAAGACTTTTCTGTGCGCCAGCGCCATACGACGGAGCGAAGTTGGAAACAGAATGAGGCTAAGCGCACGCTCGCAAAGCACGCTCAGCTGGTCCCATCGTCTGCTGGGCTGTTCCTTCCTAAGGACGTCGCCCCTTATTATCGCGTTTCGACGAGTAGGCAGCGTGAGTAGCCGAATGGTTTTGGTCGCATTTTATGTTCCGAGTACAGCATTGCAGCAACCAAGAGAGGAAAGAAAATTTAAAGATAGGCCGAACACGCCCAATCATGCGATAAGCCGGAGAACATAGATCTGTCATTTGTTACTTGCTGACGCGAACGCTTTTCTTCATCTGTATGAAGGGCGCTTATCAACTCTGCAGGCTTTATGCTTCAACGTGGCGACGAAACTAAAAGGATGCTGTGAAACTGAAGTGAAGCAGCTCTACAGCCGTTCTCGCGGCATTTACTATTTCATACAGATGAAGAAAAGCGTTCGCGTCAGCAAGTAACAAATGACCGATCCATGTTCTCCGGCTTATCGCATGATTGTGCGTGTTCGGCCTATCTTTAAATTTTCTTTCCTCTCCTGGTTGCTGCAACGCTGTTCTTCGGAACGTAAAATGCAAACAAAACCATTCGCCTACTCACGCTGCCTGCTCGTCGAAACGCGACAATAAGGGGCGACGTCTTTAAAAAGGAACAGCCTAGCCAACGACGGGCCCAGCTGAGCGTGCTTTGCGAGCGTGCCCTTAGCCTCATACTGTTTCCAACTTCGCTCCGTCATATGGCGCTGGCGCACAGAAAAGTCGCCGCTCGCGCACGCCAGTTAAAGATTTGGGCGCCTGTACCACCCCACTTTATTGGTTTTTCTTCAGACATTTTGACTTAAATAATTATTTGCACATCATAAACCCAGAAATCATGTAGTCTGTGAGCCTCTTCAAGTTGCGTAAAAAGTTGGCACTGTGAACTTCACAGCCCGAAGCTGTTATAAATCTGAGAGCCTGACAGCGGGAGATCCAAATACGCTTTTATTTATTTTTTTTTGTCTAAAAGCTACATGCCGTATCGGAGCGTAGAAGGACTGGAACCAGCAAGCACGAATTCTTGGCCATCCAGCGGCGACGCGGGGAGAGTGCGTGGCCGTAATGTCGTCTTATCAAGAGATTCTAAGCGATCAGCTTTTGCCAGAATCGTTTATCATGTGATGCAGGTGCTTCCTAGTGACACGCGGTTTGTTTCCTGATAGAATGCTTCAACAAAGTCCCGGCTGTTTTTTCTGCCTGTTGAAAACAAAGAACACTGAAATGGATATGAAGGAAAATGTAAAGGAGGTGATAACAGAAAAATGACTACTTATTGACATTAAGAGCAAATTACAGCATATACGGCCATGCTGCAAAACTGGTTTTCTTTTTGAATCCACTCCATAACGGCCCTGAATAATGGGGAGTGAAACGCGTGGTCTGCCTATATGTTAAAAAAAATAAATTCATGACACCTTCGTGCTCCTCTTCATGCGCTCTCAAGGATACCTATAATTTCTCTTTCAGACGCAGTGACATTTAACAGGACAATCAATGCCTTGCTTTCACTCCTACCGAATATTGATGAAATGGGATAAAAAATTCGGGTTTTTGATGATTTGAGAGCTCACCGGTACAAGTGGACCATTTGGACTTCTTCTGAGGAGCTGAAGCAAATGCGAGAATCGGGTGTTCAACTGAAGCGACAGCAGCGACGTAATATGCTCAAGCGTACACTAGAAATGGCCAAGAAGCATAAGCTTTGCGGCACCGCGTTTTAAGACGCTAAGGCAATGTGGGAGGCAAATCACTGACCACTGCCAAAAAAATGGGTAATGCGAAATCATTTTTTCTTTTGCATCAAATAGAGCTGTTTCATGCACTTCCATAGAGGCAGCGCTTCAAAGAATCTCTCTTGGCGAGATTCAATGAACGTTGACAAGGTCAGCGTTCACGTCACCTCGGTGGCCCCAATTCCTTTGAGATAACTCTGCCGAGACGCCAATAACCGCTGCTTTCGTCGATACCAGATCCGCCGCCGTTATTCACATAAGAGAAAATTCTTTTTCGATCTAAAAACGCTGTTTCTGAGGAAGCTAAAAGCTTGCACCTATATCTGGCACTTACAGGAAGCGCATAAATAACTACCAGAAGATAGAAATATATGCCTCAATGATTATAGCCTACATCTTTGGTTTTTATATCCAAACAGTTATCTCTCCCGCAGTACAGCTTCTCTCAAGCACGAAACTTCATTTTTAGCACAAACGTGCGCAGAGGCACCGATGTTGGGAGCGAGGCATCCTGCATTACACGATACCGCAAGTGCCCTATAAGCATATTTAACGCATCAAAATGTTGCCGCATGATCAGCTAAACGCAATGTTGATTGGCGTTATAAGAAAACCAGGCCGTGCAAGCAATAGGACCTCTATATTAGCGTGATCACCGCCCACGACTGGGCGACTGGTATCATTGTGTTTGTCCGGAACAATGAATAAAATAATTCTTGTTTCTTCTGGCGCATTCAAGTCCATTTTCTTGTACAAAAATTTTGAAAATTGAAATATACTCTTATGGAAGTATTGAAGGCAGTGGTACATTCTTCTGATAGGTAGCAAAATCTTCCTTTTAAAGTGTTTCCATCGATCGCATCGAACAGTTTAGACTGCCATAAAAAAGCAACAGGGAACACTTTTGACGATAGCAAAAACGTTAATAAAACATAAATTTAAGACTCGTCGGGTGATCTGAGGATATATTGATTGCTATAGTGAAATCTTACATTATATGGAAAAATTTCTTTCATGAACAGTTTGCCGCACAACAATGCTTTTGTTCAGAACTGCTGGGTACGTTAAAAGCAATTCCATTTCTATGCTTCCTTTCCCTTCTGCGTGTCAAGAGCCGGAAACCGCAGCAGTAACCGTGAGTGGTGAGTTTTTCCTTCCGATATTCGCAGTTCCGCCAGTGCATTTTATTTGCATTAAAGCACGTTACGCTGCACTTCGTTGAGCCTGCGAAGAAATAATTCTTGGGAGGAAAGAGCGTGCCTAGCAGCTCTGCCCAGGAGTAGCGTGTGTTGCTGCATCCACGCATGTCATTTTCTCATTTTCGCACTTTGGTTGCAGCTTGCGACAGCCTAGCTGTCACAGGCGGACGCGGATAAAAATAAACTAACAGATAAAAAAAACGAAAACGTAAATCAAAAGCCAATGAATAAAGTAAAAGAGGCGCAGTGTGCCTGAAGTGAAAGATAAATTGAGGACCAGGAAACGCGTGGAGGATTCTGATTTATGTGACAAAAAGTTAAAACCTAGGTGAGAGACTCGGGCAAGGAAAAAAAACAAAACCAACGTCCTGTAAAATAAACTGTTTGAACCAAAGAAGAGTGATAAAGCAGGTAGGGAGCATGCAGTGCTTGGAGCAGTCGCAGTTCCTATCGATCTTCCACGCACAGGGGCACAGATGAGGCAAGCACAATGCGCCATGGAAGAATTGAACAGTAACAATTTTTTATTTCATAAACTATGAAAAAAAAACATAACAGCTTTAAATAAAAGAAAAAACAGGGCGTAGATTGATGCTTGAGTCCCGATTCGTTTCCTTCAGGACTGGCCAGCCAGTGACCACCTCATCCTGTCCTTTTCCGTTGCGCAACTGAGACAACTTAGGCGCTCTTGGCGCGGCCCAGGGTGTAGGTGAGGGGAGCGTGGGCGATGAGTGGGGTCACGTGCTGGGCGGTGGCGTAGGAGATGGGGGCGGCGTGGACGGCGAAGGGAGCGGCGTGGACGACTGGGGTGGCGGCCTGGAGGACGATTGGCTTCGGGGCTTCGACCTTGACCTCAACGGGCTTGGCCACGACGGCGGCGGCTGGAGCTGGGGCGACCTCGATGGGGTTGGCGATGTACTGGGCATCGGCTGGGTTGGAGGTCTTGGTTCCTGGCTCGTTGGTCTCGACAACGACGTGGAAGCCGTCAGCGTCAGCGGTGTACTTGACGGTACGGGTCACGCCGTTGGGGTCGACGTAGCTGTAGGAGCCAACCTTGTTGTTGTTCTCGTCACCGGTCTCCTGCTGGCTGATGCGGGTGCCGAACTCGTCGGTGTTGTCGTAGCTGAAGCTGTAGGGCTGTGGTGGCTGGGGAGGGCGGCAAGAAGCAAAGAAAGCGGTCACAGCCCCGTTCTTTCCCACACGACACGATAACTCTAAAGCAAGAAATGAAGCTAGCAGAAAACTGTGATATCACTTTTTTTTGTCTTCACATTTTGTGCTTTTGTGTCTGCGCGTCATTATGAGAGGAAAGAAATATAAACGAATCTGACACTTGTTCACTAATGTGACCACTTAGAACTTCTCGTCTCTCTCAGATCGAAGCAGTATTATTAGTGAATCAGGAGATTTGATGGAGAATATGACGTGTTCAGCAGCTGCATAACAATGACAATAATTTCCTGATCAGTGAATGATTTATGAGAAAAAGAAGGGAATGCACTTCATATGCTGAGCAAAATTCACTTTGAAGATAAACAGAACTCCATAGCCGTCACTGCGCTTACGATATAAAAGGCGTCAGGTAGTAGACCACGGTCTCCCAGACAAAGGCAATTGTTTTCACTCGCATTTCTTACAACAGCAGCACATTGCATTTACATTTGAGCCTCGAAAACATTTCGCAGTCGGCCCTTGCGGCGCCTCGGAAAGAGAATTTAGCCCGAAAAGGCATGGCAAAATTATTTATCTGCGCAACCTTCTTGCACCACTTCCGAGCCGTGCTACCCAACTTCAGTGAAAGGCTGCTGGCGTTTGCTGTGTAAGCTGCTTCCATACGCAGAGCTTAGCGTCAAGTTTAGAGGATCGCTGGATAATTCCCCTTCTCCACGCGAAGCCTGCTCTTGTGCAGGCATGTATTCCTCTGATAACTTCCTTCCTTCCGAGAAGCTAGCGGCATTGCAGTAGACCTGTTTTCTTACGTTAGCCAGGAGACAAAGATGATGGCGCCTTGGCCGGCGGCCGTGGGATTAGCTCCCAGAGAGCACGCATTCCGCTGCTTCTTCATTGCGTACACGCATATAAATGCTCCAGCAGTCTAGACACGCAGGGCACGTAGGGCCGACCGCCAGCTTTTCTTTTTTGTCGCGAGCCAGCTGGTTTTCGTGCTTTGAGGTTTGCCCTGGAGATTCGACGCGGGAAAGGAAAATCCAGACCAAAGCGCACTCACAGCTGTGCTCCTAGCGGGTCTACTCCGCAAGCCGGTTTTTCTTCATGCGATGTTAATCACGCCTCTTTATTCTTCATTTGATTTAAGTCAGAGCTTTTTCCGTTGATTAAGATGATATTTTCCTTGGCTAAGACTAATTTACATTGCCTTTTTTTTTCCTTTCTAAGGCAAACAATGTAAGCAGCCGGAAATTTTGAGCTCTGTGACAACATTGTAAAGGATGCTAAATCTAAAAATATGTCGTCCTTACATAAATTGTACAAATACAAGCTAGCCCTGAAAATTTCTCGCCATTATGGAACAGGCGGCGCATTTAGAATAAAATATAAAGCTGGCTACAATAGCTATGTTCCGCAAGACAAACGGCAATGAAAAACTACGCTTTTTGAAAGCATGCTTACTTGGTGTAGAGGCTTTTTCCTCAATGAGGAATAAAGGCAATGCGTGGCTTATTTAGGGGGTTTCGTTTTCACTTTGGGTCATTACTTCATTATGGAAGTTGCAAAAATGATGCGCAAACTCCGCTGACTTCTGTTCAATTTTCTCTGTGGCGCTTTTAATGCATATAGTTGTACTTTATTCATCCCTTAAATCATTATGTCATACAAGTACACCACTTTTACTCTCTAATAACGCTCTTGTATTATGCAGTTGTCTTTCCTCATGCACAAGTCCTGCCTTTTGTGGCATTCCCCAAGAGATTTTTTAGGAGAATGCCTTTAATAAAAAAAATTGAACCGAGGTTCTTATTCCACGTGTGCACAGAAAAAAATGTGTGCACAAAAAAAAAAAGCCAGGCTACCGCAGTTTTTCTTTTCAAGTTAGCGTGTTCTGCGTGGCAATTAAAACAAGCCCTCTATTTTAGACAATTATATTGCGGTTCATTAAGTGCTATTAACCAATTATTATCATCAAGATTTAAAAAATACTGCAGCCCGAGGGCCAAGCATAGTGGGCAATATAAGAACAACCAAAGATCACCACAGCCAACTTCAAATGAAAAAAAAGGGAAAACAGACAAACACTACAAAACACCTGTATGATGAACATAAAGGCAGTCAGAAGTAAAAGGTTGCTGTATGAACAACATTGTCAAAAAGAAAAAAAAACAGGAAGAAATATTATAAAACACCAGACGAAGGAATGCAAACAGAACTCTGATGAGAGGGAACAAGCGTTCTTAAAAAAAGCGCGAAAAAGACGAGAGCTGCCAAGCTGTTCCACTGAGCGATAGTGCGAACAAAAAAAGAGTTTTTAAAGAGGTTTGTACGGGCAAAGTACGGCGTAAGGCTGTTGTCATGAACATTCCTAGTATGCCGGGTTAAGCGTGAGCGCCGGTAGTCCTTGGAAGAGAAATTAAACCGTTGATGATAAAGTGAAAAAAGAAATTTTAACCTAGCGAGTTCTCTTCTTTTATCTAAGGATGGAATATTATTTACAGACATGATGGCAGACGGTGAAGCATTCCTATGATAACTGTTGAAAATAAACCGGATTGCTTTTCTTTGTATCATCTCTAGTGAATGTATATCTTTTTTTGAGAAATGGATCCCTTGACACACTAGCATATTCAAGTTTAGGTCGAATGTATGTGTTGTATGCTAATAGCTTCACGGACTGTGGGGAAGACTTTAATTTGTGGCGGAGAAAGCCAAGTTTCCTTGCAGCCGCACAGCAAATTTTGTCGACGTGATTAGTCCAACTAAGGTGCTTATTTCAAGTTACGCCAAGGTACCTGTAGTTATCTACTTGCCGTAGGTTTTCGTGGTTCAGTATGTATGTAAACTGGAAGGGATTCTTCTTTTTCGTGACCCGTAGGAGAACAGTTTTATCTCTATTTACTTCAATTAACCATTCCACGCACCAATCTGCAACTGCGTTAACGAGATGCCTTAAATAAGGAGCCCTAAATCATTTAGATATAGAAAATCGGCGCTTTGGCAATGCTATACTAGTATGTAAATATTGTTTTCTCCTCTAATCCTTTATATCCAATTTGTTCTAGCCATAGCTAATCTAAATTATTATTTCATTAAATAGGGAGCCCTAAATTATTTAGATATACAAATTCGGCGCTTCGGCAATGCTATACTAGTATGTAAATATTGTTTTTCTACTCTAATCCTTTTTATCAGATTTGTTCTAGCAATATTTACGCAACTTTCTGTTCAAAACAAGCGTGATAGAAGAGATAAACAATAGCAATTCTTTAGAGATCTTAGTAGTCACCGCTAGCTTTCATGGTTCAATTGTACCATTCTATGGCTTTAAAGAATTTAACTTTCTCGACGCACTTGCATGTGGTTGAAAATACGCTGTAGACCAAGTTTCATAAAAAAATACCGATCAGACTTCATGACTGTTACTGAGCATGACTAAATCTCTCGATTTTACAATCCCTGTAAGAACTGTTATCCTGCGTCATAATGCATCCAGACGGGTTGCTTAATTTATTGCAGTGTGCTGGCCAGAAGGGCTGTCCGAAACATTGAAGCTTTCTACGATGCCTAGCACCACCGAATAAAGGTGACGAGGCCTCCGCGGACAAAAACGTGTCATTTTTTTTCTTTCGTTGTTTAGTCCGTAAACAAAATGTTTAAGCGAGGTACTTACGCCCTCCAGGCTGTCCTGCTGGGCAGCAGCGTAGGCGACGAGGCAGCAGAGAAGGATCTGAAACGAAGTGAAACAAGAGGCATCTCGTTAATGCACGTGGCGGACGCTCGTTCCTCTCGGTGAAGATCTACTCTGCGATGCTTCAAACCGGCTCCGATCACCAGTGGACTATCAAACTCGGCGACGAATACGAAAGCTGGCACCTTGGTGTACATTGTGGCTGGCTGGTTGGTTCCCTTGCCGGAGTGGTCAAATGAACTGGCGGCCTGGTGTCGGAGGCAGGAGCCTTATATACTAGTCTCGACTCATTCCGCTGTCATCACGCGCTCCGCTGATACGAGTCTCTTCGGTATTCCCGGCAGGTCGCGCTCGCACGGCGCGCCCAGGCCTGCCCCTCTTGACAACTTTCTCCTCGCACTGCATTAACCGGAGGAGAGACAATATCTCCGCTGTGGGGGAGGGTGGGATGCGACCTGCACCACGACACAGTGTCTGCAGGAAAAACGGCGTACCGAAAAATAATAAAAAAAGAGATCTTCTAGTACTGGAGCTATGCGATTTCTTCACTTTCTGTTCCTTTTGCCTCAAGTGTTGCCGACCTCGCTACCGTTCTTATTTTCCTCGAAACTACTGCTATTCAATATTCAACCAACTGTATTTTCAGAGGCCGCCGCATCTAAAGTAATCAACTAATGAATGTACGCATCAAAGCCGTTTATTTCTGCATGCCATTCCTGAGAGGGCAGTATTTCCCTGTGAGCTGCTTAAGAAATTCGGAGGGAAGCACTCGCTGGAATGCGCTTTCTTCACGCCGACGCCTGTGTCAAGGATTAAAAAGAAGAGCATTAGTCTTGAAATCTTTACCAATAATCTTGAATGATTGAATGCCCAGGTGTGATGATCGAAATGCGCCTTGGGGTTAAGCAGGTAACTTTAAAATGTGCAGTGAACTGACATGGCCTGAAGAACTTTTCTGTTAGAAAACTTTTGGCAGGCTAAAAGAGAAGAATCACTTTACAAAGTTTAGCAGTGTCATTGTCATAAGCTTTAAAAACGTTTTACTTGTACGATAAAAAGACTACCCATAGTAGCTTTTGGGATGCTAAAAATTAAAATTTGTGTTTATGAATTACACTGACTATTCACTGAAACAGTTGATACCATTTTAATCATTAATTGTAAAACTCATATGACTGAAGTTCTCTATAAGATATCAACTAAAAAAAATCGACATTTTGTTCTTTGTTCACGGTGAGAAGCAACTCATTTCTCCGAGACAACTGTAGAACGCTCTCTTCCAGCTAAAAGGTGTCCCAAAAAACTATGACATAAACTATGAATAAACCATGATCACTGTAAGAAATGAAGGTCCGATGCTTTTCGCCATCTATGCAAATCGAAAATATCAAGTTAGAATTCAAATTGCTCAGTTATTTACTCGGCAAAAATACCAAGTACAAAGTTAAATTTACAGGAAATGTTGAATTGGCCGAAACCTTAATTTCGCGATGTTGTAATAACGGCTTGTTTCTTTCTATGTGCCAAACATTGTACTTGAATACAAGTTGCTTTTAGGTAGAACACACGTGCAGGCAAAGACAACTGCACGGGACAACTTCCCTAGACGAAGTGCTGTGAAGCTCTCCCGTGCAGTTGTAACTATTTGTTTTGATTGCTTTATTGCGAAAAAAAAATACCGCATCCACTCATGATATTTCGCACTTTAGGCCCTCTGTAATGGTCACATTTTGGGAATTAACACGCTTAGTATAAGATAAGCACAAATAGTTCACAGATTTGTTATGCTATGTTCACAGCCTATTAAACAGAATTTTCTTTTATCACCGCATCCTCTTCAGCGATACAAACTTTTCAGCTAATGCCAAAAAAATGAGCGCTTTCCTGATCACGACCGTTAAGTGGTCCTAACTTTAAAAATATACATTTTGAGGTGCCGATTACTTAGCGTCTACGTAACACCACTATATCGGAACGGTGAGCTGGGTAGACGCTACGGATTCAGTATTGAAGAAATTGCTGCACACATGACTGGTCGTAGTGCGGAAGAAGCGGCACTCAAGGCAACTCCCTCTGGTATTTAAGAAAAAGTCCTGATTTGTGTCTACACTGACACTAGGCCATCCGCCCACATGTCAACGCCCTCGGTGCCATGTTTCTCGTAGCTGCGCGCGTCGACCCCCGATGTGAATAAGGAATCCAAGTGGAATCGCTTGCTGCTCTGGACGTCAATGCACCGCTATACAGCATTTCCCTTTAAACCAGGACATCTCTCTACCACTAGCTAGGATGGGGTGCATCAAGCCATGGGGTGCACCAAGACGACAGAATGACGAAGAGTTTGACGGTATAGAACTCACACGGTTCAGAACAACACTTCCAGAGAACACTTCTAACACCCAGATATTCGAGCGGGGGCAGAGAAGACTGAACAATGCTCAGCCCCATAGATCAGCCCTATAGGAGTAGAGATCATGGAAAGGATTTTACCACGCTCTGTGCTTCAGCGAAGCTGTACCAATGGATACCTAGTGGTGCCGGAACCAGCTTGGGGAGATTAACAGTTATTGCATTTGACCATACTGCACTGTGAGCAGACAGACGCCAGCGAACATTCTTAAGGTTACGTTAAAGACAACATAAATACCCCCGAAAGCAGGATAATGAATAGACGCCACTGTAATTCCTTTGGTAGAGCCCCAAAGCACATTTCGCAGATTGTGGGCTGGGTCACACCGCTCTCATGCGGTAATGTTTTTTTGGCTTGGTAACCAGTTACCTTTGGCGTATAAAATAACCACACTGTTTTATTCCATTTATTAACACCAGAAATTTAGAGAAACGAATAAGAGAGTTAACATTCCTTATGCAATCCTTGATTTCACTGACTGTTGGCTTCTTTGATTTACTGCTCAGTGTGAGATAGGCTGGCACATCTACACTGTTGTTTTCACCAAGTTTCGGAAAAATTTCGGACCTAGAATTGAGTAAAACATTCGTACCATCCATCAGCTGTAGTCACCAAAGCTGTAATTTATATTTCACTTACAGGGGTACAAGTGCGAGCATTATTAACGGAACAGTGAACAGCATTGCTGGCCCCTAGCTGCAAATGCCAGTCGGACAAAGAGCATTCAGGAAATATTTTCATCTAGAAGGGCATTGCGACAGGGAAAATTTCGAATGTTCCTGTGACACGAAGATTTGCTAAGACTCTTCATGCTTTAATTACATGGCAAAACTAAGCTTTCGCATTCGTTTATTCTTTGCCTCTATGTACCTCTGATGCTATGTGGCAGAGCTATACAGCGAGAAAAAAGTGGACATAAAAAGACAACACAAGAAGTGCTGTAGTTTAAACATTTTTTGTTGGAGTCAAGCAGCAACACAAGCAAAACAAAGAAGAAAATGATTTCAAGTTTTCACGCGCAGTAAAAGCTGCTGACCATAGCCATGATTCATAAATAAACCTCGCGGTGGGTTAATGCGACAGACGGCTGGCTGACACATTCGAGAACTTTTCGTAAAATATGCATTCCCCCAGTGATTTCAGGGCTAATTTCGATAGAAGAAATTGCCAAAAATACTGTTGACCGGATCAGGAGACAACCTTTATAATTGTTAGAATGGATTTCCTGGTTGAGGTCACTACTAATTTCTAACGAGCACTTATGCTCCCGCAGACGGAGGCGCGGACAAAAGTAAACGGAGCACGCAACTGTCTTCGAATATTTTTCACGCGTCACCTAATTGAAGTTTCCAGCAGTGGTACACGAATGCTGGCAGAGGAGGTTGGTGGGCTTTCTTGTAGACAAACAACGATTCTTCATTACCCATGGAGAAGGCGTGATTACACTTCGAACGCAATAGCGTGCTCCGTTTACTTATGGCCGCGCCTGTACACTGATACACCGGTCAGACTGGCCCAGGAATACTTTACTGCATGATAAGGGGATTAGATAAACCACATCAATTTTGCAAGGCAATAAAACTTTCAGATATTATACCGCACATGTATTCAACCAGGTTACTGCGTTTTACTTTAAACCTCACAGATTTACAGAGAATCTATCGCGCTGTCCAAATATGCAATATGAGATCACACCAATCAGTCAAGCTATGTGTTTATTTATTTATTTATTTCTTGTACACCTAAAATGCCCCTGAATAGGGGTATTACATGAGGGGAAACAATACACAAAATGAATCTTAAATGAATGACATGGGGCTTAAAACAGAACATTTTCAATGGCTTTTTTAAAATGGACGGGCCTGGTGTGGAGTGCGGCATCGGCAGGCAGGCCATTCCAGTCTACTGCAGTCTGGGAAAAGAAGTAATGAAGGTGCGCAGTGGTGCGTGCGCGGGGGGGGGGATAAACGGCTTTTCTGTGACTGGTGCGAGGGGACATGTGATGAGCTGGTTTTAGATCTGCAAGGGATGAATGATAAAACTTGTGGAAAAGGATGAGTCGGTAGATTTTGCGTCGCAGCTCGAGGTCAGGCCGGTTAGCTCTTGACTTCATAGCAGTCACACTAGAATGATACGAGTTGTCTGAATGGATGAATCTAGCTGCACGGTTTTGCACTGATTCAAGTGATTTAGTTAGATAAGAAATGTGAGGGTCCCAAACTGCGCATGCATATTCCAGCTTGGGACGAACCAACGTTATGTAGGCGAGAGTTTTAATAGACGAAGAAGCTACTGGCAAATTACGTCGTAAGTAAGACAGGACACGATTAGCTTCATTAGTAACGGCAGCGATATGGGTGGACCAAGAAAGATCATGCGATATGCTAATTCCCAGGTACTTACATGTTGATGTCGGAGAAATAACGGAACCGCAAAGTACGTAGCAAGGAGTTGGGTAAGTGCGTCGCCGATGAAAAGAAATTAACGAAGTTCTTTTCACATTCACCGACATTAACCAGGTTTTGCACCAAGTTTCTATGTGTGAAAGGTCAGTTTGGAGGGCATGAGCATGGGCTTGATTGTTAACAGGACGGTAAATAATGCAATCGTCGGCAAATAGGCGAATGGAAGATGAGATGTTAGATGATTTATATATATTAGAAAGAGTAGGGGACCAAGGACAGTACCCTGAGGCACACCTGAAAGTACAGGAGACCTGGAAGAGGCGGTATTGTTAACATACACGAACTACTGGCGGTTAGTTAAGAAATCACATATCCATTCATATATGTGCATATCAAGGTTAAGACACGAAAGTTTTAAAAATAGCCGTTTGTGAGGAGTCTTGTCAAAAGCCTTTTCAAAGTCTAAAAATATGGCATCAACGGGATTGTTATTATCGAGGCTAGAACTAAGATCATCAATGAATAATGCTGCTGAGTGTCACAAGAGCGACCCTTACGAAACCCATGTTGGTTGGGATGAAAGAAATTATTAGGTAATAGAAAATTTACGTCATGTGAGTGAATTACATGTTCCATTAGTTTAGAACAAACGCAAGTGTGTTTTACCTCTGGTGGCTATTTGTCTCTCTCGAATAGTATTCTGAGAGAAGAGTGTAAATTGGCTGGCGTTAGCCATGCCTTGAAATGTGGAGGTAAAAATTCACTGATTACCGGCCCTTCTTGCTCAGCTCAGCCTCATGTACGCATCATGAAGGCATCATATCGTCCCAAGTCATGCAGTACTTGATGATTATTGATCTCATCTGTTGTAATCGGCATGTATTTAAACGTAGACATTTACTGAATTCCCAGCTGTTTGAGTTATTCTGTGATACTTACTGTTCTGGTTTATTCGGCTATACCTATTCATGCCAGTTTTATTCACTTCGCTACAGCTTTCGACCACGTTTCGGTTAATCGACCACAGGCGATTAATCTGCAAGCTGCCGAAATTGAACTTAATTGCGGACGTCATCAGGTTGACCAAAAGCTGTATCTAATCGTTTTCAATTAGTTATTATCAACAAAACTCCGAGGTACTCCAGGGCTCCGAGCATGTCTAGTCTTTCTTCTCTGTAAATGAGTCAAATTCTGAAACTAACTCGTGTATTCGAGTATTTGCCAATCACTGGGTCATTTCGCGTCAAAATAACAGCCCTTCTGGTTACAGTACTTGGCAGAATGACGAAAACCCTGCTTCTGCATAGTACAGGAGGTAGCTCACTAATACCCCATCAAACACAAAGCACTAACGCTTACTGCAAAAAGACACCCAACTATATCAGAGAAGTCGGCATTGATTATGTGTCAACTGAAATTTCATATAGCTTCTGATCTGACATTGAAAGTTTAACTTGGACGTTTCCAGAAAAAAAAAAGCTTCTAAAACTTCAAGCTTCCGCAAACGTATTTTTTGCCAAGATAACCCTGGAACAAACATTTTCGCCTGCACTGCGAAGGCTATAAGCCCGAACATGAGCACATGTCCTTTATCTGAAATCCGCTTTAAGCATACCGCAGTTCAGAACAAAAGATCCTTATATTACTACTCCATGACTAATCTTATCTAACTAGCGTAACAAAACCTAAAAGAAAGGTCTAAATTTTGCTTCTTCAAACTAGAAGGAGCGATGCCCTCCATGTGTCATCGATATACTTTAAAATGGCTTGTTACGCTTTCGAAAAACATCTTTGTGCCCTGCAAGCCACATAACATGTTTCAACCCGTTATGTAAAGTCAGCTTCTCATTGGCATCCACCGATGTATTGAAATATTCACATGGGCGTTTGGAATCTAGGAGTGAAACGGTTCCCCGGCAGATATAGCATCGGTAATTGAACACGAATAATTCGTGAATGCTCCAAATAAGGTATATTGTTAAAAGCGTTTTTTTTCCTTTGATTTCCTTTTTTTCTCATCTTATGTATTTGGTCGTATCTTGCTGTAGTGTATGCTTTGTATAATAGGCGATGGGCAACCTCTTCTCTAAATAAGTTGTTAATATTCTTTAATATTGACTAATATTTTGTAATACTTCCTTATAATAATATTTTTTATAGTGACTTAAACATCTTGAAATTGCTGTACACTTCTATTATTTTCGGAAATAATTGCGCACACACAAGGCAGGACACCAAAAGGCACATTCATGGGCCCAAGCTTAAGCTCAATTTTTATAGCTTAAGCTCAATGCGAGTTTGTCTTATCAGTTCTCCATCAAAGAATTTCGATTCCTTATCCAGTAAAGCTACTGATGGAGCACCCAGGCAACCAGGTAGATATATAACATATATAACAGTTTCCCTCTCCGCGACAATCTCTCGAGTCAGCTGATTCCTTACTACAAAGTCAAGCAACTCTTAAGGAAGTCACTGCACCCTGTCCATCACTGCCTTGCCCTATCTTGCGATGATGTTCGCAAAATAGGGCGATCACAATGAAATCTAGTTGAAGTACTGCCTGTGTGCATTCCTTTTGTGGTCTGTCTTTTGTGTGCGCAAATATATCTTAAAGTGTGAAGTACTAACTCGCCCAAAATGAAACACTTCTATTGTACGCCGTGGTTTTGTCCTGCGGGGGAATTTTTCTTCCCTTACATTCTGTGCATTTCTTGTTTTTGTCTGTCATCGGACAGCATTGCCTTTCTAAGAGCGCTTACCAACCCAATTCGCGCAGCAACAAACCTTGCTCGAATTTTCTTACAAGTTCTAATTTAAACAAACTTTTCCGCTCCCCTATATGTTGTGCTTGGAAGTGACTTCAGGCACATAAGTAAATCATGACCTGAAAGATAAGAGCCCTATATCTAGTATAAGTTATTACTGTTTTTCGGTATACTTACCAATCTTACAACATGAAGATGCTAGATATTATGTAGAAAATCTCACAGCTATCAACTGTTAAAGGTGATCAAGGTGCCCGGTCTACACAATTTCTGTGCGTGGCCTATTGTGTCAATTTGCGAGGTTAGCGTCTGGGTTGAGATTAGTACTTCCCTCCCTACTTTTTCTCACTGCAGCGCTATGTACATTTTGATTGCCAATTTGATTTCACATTCCCCCCCCCCCCCCCCCCCCATTATATAGGCGCACTTAAACGTGGTAACTCCACTAGAACACGCAATCAAATTTTACGGTGTGCAGCTTTTGAAGCTTAACGGGTGGTGAAGAGTGCAGATTGGAAGAGGTTTCTTAGGGACATTGCATGGATAACGTTGCATGATAAGTGCTGAAAAAAATTCGCCGCAGCTACCAAAGCCTACAGGACAATTCGCTGTGAAGTAAGAAATTACTATGAATTTCCTTAAGAAATATGTCACATGGTCTGTGCATCTTCTGCGTGCTTCTTTCGGGCTGCTCAGGAATTGCAGTGAGAAGCGTCTTCATATTATATTTGAGCCCTAGGCAGATACAACAGATCTAGTGTGGACCATGCATTTCGCTAACGGTACTAATAGGGAAACCTACAAATATATCTTGAGATTTTTTTTCGTGTGTGATGGCTAGTACTAAATTTGAGAGCTCAGGAGTAGTCTCATTAAAAACTACAAAACCTTACAATTACACACAGAACAGCTTTATTGTCAGTAATTAAATAAGCACATCTTGTTAAAGTTTGCCTGTTTCGTTAATATAAAACGCCGGTTTTAGATTGGCCTCCGGCCATAAAGCTTTGCTTTGTAGCCGTTCATAAAGCCTGAAAAGTTCGAGTGCGCGGCGAGAAGCATAAAAGTAAGCCTGTAACTTTCAGTATATAGGTCACTGAGAATCATAGTTCTCACATATATACCTTCTAGAGACACACGTCACAAGCATGATTTTACGATTAATGAATACTTTTGTGCTAACAACACATATTATTTTTCTTTCTTTCCCCGAGCAGTAAGGGAATGGAACGCCCTAGGTAAATCTATAACTGCGCAGCATTCCTTAGAAAAATTCATAGATCTTGCAGTCTCATCAGTTTTGTCATCAAGCCAGATTTGATGACCATCCATAGTCTGTATTGGTCTTATGTTGCTTTTTTTTTCTTTTTTGCTCACTCCATTATGTACCAAGTGTATCATTGTATTAATGAATACTTTGAGACGTGTTTGAAGACATGTTTTGAAGGCCAGAGTTGACTTTCTTCCGTTTTCTGTTTTTTATTCGATGTGATTCCGCATATGAATGCTGATTTCTTGTCTTTTAAACCTGATTGCTGGCTTTTGTATTATTGTGTTGTTAACTTGCATCTTTGTTATTTATAAATCCACTCCTGTAACAGTCCCAAGAAGGGACTAACAGTATGTTCAAATAAAAATAAAAAATAAAAATAAATATGTTGCCGACATCATCTACCTGGTCGTTTTCTTTAAGAAATACGTTATTTTTATTTATTTCATCAATGATTTATTCTTCATATGTTTCCATTTAGGCGCGTATTAGGCGACACCTTTCAGCTCTGGAAACACTGTGTTCCGGCTTCCATGTCATTTCCTGTTGGAAGTTGAGTGCAACTAGTCATATCAGGATATTCAAGGTGAGGCGCCTGTTACAGAAAATACAGAGTTTCTGGTACACTTTTTCTGTAGACGAAATGTTTGTTGAAAGGTGCCTGAAAATATTCGTTTCACAATATTAAGAGTGCGCGCCGCATTTGCTTGTCTGTGGAACGCACAACCGCGCTGCATGCAAGACCTATGCTTCCGTTATAAAAGCACAGCTGCTAATACAACACCTTTAGTTTACGTAGTCGTATCTTGTGCGCCCGGCTAGGCCTTCTTACTCACAAATCCAACTCGTAATAATGGCCAGTTGGAAAAGAAAAGTTTAACGCCGCATGACCACCATATGACTGCCGCCAGCAGCGCCAAGGCGGTCTGCAAGGCTGCCATTTGTGCACAGCTCCTCGTTTTGCAGAAATGGTAGTTATTTTCGCTTTCCGTAGAGACTTTAATCTGTTCCCGCCGCTTCTGCGCATCTTGCCGACTGCTGTTATTTGCACAGCGCAAAATTTCAAACCCGTTTCTATGTGTGTTTCCGTTTTCCTTGAGTTTTTCTGTTTAGCTTCTTGAGATATTCACTACACGATTCGAACAGGCGATGCACGCCGGAATAATAGCGACCACAAACGCTGTCGGGTTTGCACTGTCACTGCTTTAAATACAGTGCCGAAAATTCCAGAAGCTCTTCCACTCGAAACGTATTGCGGAGTCTCTGTCGTCATCACAGGTCTGATTGTTTTGGCATGCAAAAAAAAAAACTTTATAATGTTCACAGCTGTGCGAATACGCACGCCCTTGGTTCCTATGGCTATTCACTTCCTATGGCAAAGGCCTCCTCTTGTACAGTATTGAAGGCCGAAGACCGTACCCCTCCCATTGTTTAACGCACGAAAGTGATAACACGTCGTGGGCCACAAAAATTATCATAGATTCAAGTAAATCAGTGGAAACTCAAGTAATCTAGAAAGCTATGGTGACGTTTGTAACCCGCACGGGTTGGCGAAGAAGACTGTAATGGCTACGCTTCATTCGACAGCAACCGCATATTTTCCTCTAACACCAAAGTAATGAAACATCATCTTTAAAAAATTGCTATTAATGAACATTAATTGCGAAACACACCGAAGCACAGAAGTTAAAGCAATGGATGATGAGCACTGGCTTATTCAAGACACGCCTGCAAACAGCGACGTCTGTATAGACGCTGATAAGTCGGTGCAATGACCCATGAAGAGTTGGCAGGTGGGGAGAGATAAATTATGCAGGATGTGTCACCTAAAAGTAATCTAGAGATTGATGTAAAAAACTAATCTAAAAGGAATGCCGCGTCCTCCACTATTTAACTGAGAGCGCTTGGGAGTCAGTTGGCCTAGACTGCAATAAATTTGTAACTCTGCATATCCAACTAAATAATTAAGGCTAATTAGACAACTACTGAACTTTTGGGCTTGAGGAACGACATGCCAAAAGGAAAGTCGAGATTACTCTAGAAACCAAAACGGCTACAGTGCTTCAACTAAGTAGGCTGCATGTGCCATCTTCGCCAAAAGTAAGCAGGCTGCAGTTATCCGTGAAAAAGACGAATAGGTAGCGGATTGATGCTTGTGTCGACAGCCTTTTTCTGCTACCAGGAAATAAAATCAAGCCGTTCGGAGAAGGCAAGTCTCCTGAAATAATAAGATGGGGTAAGGGGAGCCTGGTTGCTTTCGGCAAGAGGGTAACTGTTTTTACGGTCTTCATAAGAACGCTCACTCTTCACGGCCTCAGAAGAATGCTCAGGAAAAACGCAAACTAAACTTCCACGCACTGGCAGAGCTCCCCTAGTGCTCACATAGAACTACATAGATCCTGTACCTTGCGGGTTTTGTTATTTTCTGTGTCCGCAAGAAATACGCCAGTAGTGTGCAAGACCAGCGCGCTTTGCTTATGAAGCCGGCAAGGTGTTAAAATTAGTGAACTTTGCAATTTTTTTCAGAACCTTTGCATGAAGCGCTAAAAAGTTTGCTCAGGCTGTTGTCAACTTTTCAATGTTTTGTATTGTGGCTTCAGTTCATAAGCGAAACGGGCCTCTCCAGCAATGGTAAGTTTTATCCAATGTTGCGTGGAAGCGTGACGGCAGGCATGGGCAGTATGGAAGCGACAACAAAAATTAGGGGTTTTTGAGGGATAGAGAAAGTGCAGTAACTGTCTCACTTCTAGGTGGGCATCTCAACTGTGCCGTAAAGGAAGGGAGGAAAGTGGGAGTGAAATAAGAAAGTGCGAAAAGGGTGCCGTTGTGGCCGTAGTGGAGGGCTCCGGTAAAATTTCAACCACCTGGAGATCTTTAACTTGCACTGACATCGATTCGCACACGGGCGCCTTTAGCGTTTCGCCACTAACGAAACGCGGCCGCCGCGGTTGGGTTCGGGCTCGGGTACTTCGGCTCAGTAGCCGATCGCCCTCACTGTGGGCGAAAAATGATTCTTCGATACTACCGTTAGATGCATTATATGCATCTGCAACAGCTGCCGCTTGGCGAAAAAGGAAGTATCAAGGTTTCCGTATCGAAAATACATTAATGGAGTATGGTGTATTTTAACCATATTCGATACTCAAAATTACGGAATACCGAAAGAGGACATTTATACTCCAGAAAACCGGAGTGCTGGCTCCCTGCCACTTGTAGAGCTTCCAAGTGGCTTCCTTTTCGTTTTTGCTCCTTGTATGGTCCGGTTCAAGCAGGTGGTGGTGGTGAAAACTTTTAATTGATGAAATAGAGTTCGGGAGCCACCCGCTACATGGTTGGCGTCCCTAGTCCGGGACACCGCATGACAAGGCCCGGTCTCTCGCCCGTTTCACCAGAGCCCTTTGGGACTCAAGCGAGGAGCAGTTGAGGAGGGCAGTCTCCCATGCCTCTCTGGAAGGGGTAGGGGAAGGAGGAGGTGGGGATTTTGAGTACATGCCCACACCATGTGGAAGATATCACAGGTCTCCCCACAGTGCGGACATCGCCCATCCGTGTTAGGATCGTAATGTTTTATGATTGCAGGACAGAGTAGAGTACCTGTCTGCAGGCGCCTTAAAGTTCGCTCCTCCGTCTTACTCAGCCCGTTTTCTGGGGCCGGGAATAGGCGGTGGTTGTCGCTATAATGCATGACGGACTGCTTCAAGTAGGAGCCATCCTGGCTTGGATGTGAAATGGTGCAGCCTGCGTTCTTTTGTCGGAAAGTATCTTCGCGCGAGAAGAACATGGCTTCCCGCCTTAACTACGAGGCACCACTAAACCATGCAACATTATTTTTGTTGTGTGTTCAGGAAACACAATGGGGTTGTAAATATAATATTTGATGAAATAAAAAATAAGAAACAGCTGTCGACGAGCTCAAATAGTAGGTACCAAATGAATATTCCATGGAAGTTGTACTAGATGAGGTTCAAGGGATGAAATTAAAAGCAACATTTTAACGAAAACTTTCAACTGATTTCATGAGGATATCAGGGCTAGAATTCAAACCGGTGGTAGTGAACTCAAGCTGAGCTGAGCAAACCCTATAGTTTTACACATTAGTAGTTTTACCGAAGAAGGAACGGAGAACCATGTCGTCTCACATAACCGATCAGGTGGTTAGCAAGAGAAATACGTGCCATTATAGTTAAAACAAAGATTTCTGACATGCTTACTTAATACGACTAACATAAATGAAAAGAACATGGACCTTGTATATGCACTAATTATGTATTTTTCTCTTTGCTGTGTTCTGATTTATTTTTATTCACGCAAATACCGCTCATGTTTTACACATTCCGTTTTTCGCTAGAGCCAAAAATGTCAGAAAATGAGCCCAACGTTATTCAATAAGAGTTCCAGCGCTGCAAAACCGTTTTTGTTACTAATTATTGTAAACCTTGAAATACTTGTGCATGTTGTGAGAAACAATTGAAAGGAACGTTTCTTTTTTTCCCTCATATGTAATCAAAGACTGCTTGTCCTTTGAGTCGGAGGCAGTGCCTCATCACCATGAAGGTGCTGAACTCAGCTTGTCTCGTGCAACCGGTCGCATATGCATTGCATCCGCTGATACAATGCTTGGCGCATGATACAGCTTGGCGCATGATAGCGTTAGCTGCTTATCCGCCATTAAACCCGACACAACAGAACACAAAGAAAGTGAACAAGGAAGAAATGAGCCTGGAGGTGCTTAGTCTGCGTTTCGACAGCAGGACGTGTCTTTGTCTTGGCAAAGCGTTCGTCATTGGCCGGGGTTAAGTATGCTCTTTGCTCCGAGGAGGAAGTTCCGGTGTGGGACGAGGGTGTGTTGTGGGAAGGGTGGTTTGGCTATCAAAATCCCTCCTGTGCAAGTTGGCTGAGTCCGGTTCAGATCAGTGTGGCGGGGACATGCTGAACGAGCCCCCGAAGCTGTTTGGTTTTATTTAACAAAATTACTGATCCCACTACCATAGAAGCAGCACCATCATCACCTACTATGGGACAAAAAAAATACCGACGATTACGTTACTTCCGAATGCGAAATTTGAGCGCAGCAAATAAGCTGTTTCACCTTTTCGATAGATTGAGGCAAAGAAATCGAGCAACACATGTATGCGCTATCACAGATTTTTTTTTTATTTTTCACACGTATTCGCAATTTCGGCTCGGGCGGTGCACATATACAGATCCGCCGCCACCGATCTGGCTCTCTGATTGCCACCGCACAGGGGTTGCATTGGAGGAGGAGCGAAGAAAGGAATTAAGTTCGAGCCGGCGCTTTGACAACCGGAGACTCGCAGGAAGAGGGGGGAGGGGGGCGGCGTGTACACCCAGCGGCAAACGATGGGGGCAGAAGCGCGCGCAGCAAGCGGACAACACGATAAAGGGAGGAGGGAAGAGATAGCAGCGACTGACTGATGCCGCTGACGCCGATAGCGCTGGGGGGATGAAAGGGGGGCGGAGCTGGTTACGAGGCCGACGCCGACGACGACGCGAAACCCAGGAACGGACGCCAAAGAGCTGCGCTCTAAAACGTCTGCCGTTTCTCTCCAATTGACCCCGTCCTGTGCCAGCTGCGGCAACCATATCCCTGCAAGCGTCTTAATCTTGTCCACCCAAATAACTTTTTGTTACCTCTGCTTCCTTTGGTGTCCAGTCCGTTACCCTTAATGAGCATCTGTTGTCTTGCCTTCGCATTACAAGCCCAGGAAAAGCCCATTTCTTTTTCTTAGTGTCGACTAGGATGCCATTAAACTGCGTTTGTTCCTTGACCCACTCTGTCCTCTTCCAGTCTGTTAATGATACATCTATAATTTTCCTTTCCATTTTCCAATGGCACCCCCTCTCCACCCCCCCCCCCCCCCCCCCCCCCCCCCCCTGTGCCACTCCCAACAAATCCTCTGGAGGCGACTCCAGACCTGAACTCTTCCCACCCCTCAGCTTCTAGTCTACTTCCACCCCGTTTACCCAGAGTGCACGCTCTGCGTAGAATTGCAAGCCACCCTGGACCATATCCTCTTCGGCTGCCCTGCCGATTCTCCTCCACAGGGATAGCCCACCATCTGAACATGGAAGGCCCTCCTTGCGCCGCAGGTCCCGGACGCGCAACTTCGCCGTGTGAGCAGGCGTGCCAGGGCCATTGCCTTACGTGGCCTGGACACATGCGCGTTATGCGATGGCTGCGCGGTGGCCCTCAGAGCCTGAACAGTCCAAACTCGCTAGCTCGATAAAGTTTTCCATTCACCCACCCATGCACAGAATAAGAGATTCTTAGCAACCTACGCTGCATCATATGTCCGACCGCCACCTTGGTCAGTTGCTTCGCACCCGTTGGTGACTGAGGGCTGAAGATTGATTGGTGTATCCATCCATATAGGAAGTTGAGGCCAATTTTTACACCAGGATGGCCAAATGCTGTTTGTTCTGGGGAGTGAGTGCGTTGTTGGCTCTGGTGACCAGTATCAGGCCGCATGCATGGCCTGGTTATGCTATTCCATCTGCACAGGCATTTTCTTTAATGCAGTCGAGAATTTCGCAGCACTCGAATTCAAATCCCGGTCCTCTTGAACGCAAGGCAAATACTCTACATCAACGACATCGCTTCACAGCAGCATTGTGCTATAAGTACTTCTAGCACCGTGGGCAGGAGCTATTTAGTGAAATTTATGAGCAGTATTTGCCGTTTGTAAATAAGCACAGACCGTGTTCTTGACAATCCAAATCTGTCAAATTAAAGTCCCCTCTCCCACGTAGAGCGAGAAACCTAATTTCAAGAGGAGGGAGGCTTACTGCTGTCATCTCTGTGGTGTCCTAGTACAGTGTTCAATTACAAAAGTATGTTTGGAAGCGCCACTACTTTCTTAAAGTCATATTCGTTAAACTGCCAAATGCAAAAGTTAGTCTTTCTCTGTATTTTCTCCACATGCGAAAGTAAAAGTGTTGTTGGCGATCTGCTTTAACTCCCAATGTCGCTAAAGGTGAATTAACTAAAGGTTACTGAAGGTTCATCAGTCTATCATAACAAGCCCACTATGTATGCCAGTATATACCAGTATATACCGGTCTATGCGAGTATATACGTAGCGTGAGGTATTGGTGTATCTTGATTAAGCTTGTCGTTATTAGTTAGGTTTCCCCCCTGTTAAACCTTGAAATTTCGGTGCTTGTCATCATCATCATCATCAGCCTGACTACACCCACTGCAGGGCAAAGGTCTCTCCCATGTCTCTCCAATTAACCCTGTCCTTTGCCAGTTGCGGCCACTGTATTCCCGCAAACTTCTTAGTCTCATCCGCCCACCTAACTTTCTGCCGTCCGCTGCTACGTTTGCCTTCTCTTTGAATCATAGAAGGTTGCGGCCATGTACTACACGAGGGTGGCCAAATCCTGTTCTGGTGAGGAAGTGCGTTGTTGGTTCTGGTCACCGAGATGAGGGCGCACTCCAAGCCTGGTTATGAGATTCCATCGACACGCGGAGAATTTTTTTTCCAGTGGAGAATTGCATGGCACCGGGATTCGATCCCCGGTCCTCTTGCACGCAAGGCGGATGTTCTACCTCTACGCCATCGCTGCAGTTATGGTGGCATCCAAAGATTCGCGTTTCCGCAAGGAGGCAGCGTTTGGAAGACTCCACAACTCCCGGAAAGGAGCGGGACAGGGCAAGCTAGCCGTCGTTACTTGTAACCGTGACTAAATTGAAGACGAGACAATGTACAGTATCAATTGTGAAGCGTTTATTTATTTCCTGTGGTTTCTGTTCTTGTTCTCCTCGTTGGTGAAGCCATAGGCCCTCGGCGTTCGTTGTGTTCATTGGCGTTGGCGTTGACAACGTTTTATACTCTGATCATTTTAAGGAAAAGAACTGCGCAAAATGGTTCTCTGGGTCAGTGGACGCTTGAATCGTGCTTATTGATACGTGGGGTGATGAAAGAGAGATGTGGGCTGCAGGCATTGACAAGATTGTGCCAGAAACGCGGCGCTAAAACCATAAGCCATCGGCATTCATTGTGTTCATTACAGTTGGCGTTCTTCCTTCATGGAACACGGCGCAGTAGCTCTGTATCCCTCCACATTTATACACGCGGCGCAACCTTCTCACGCATGCGCAGTAGCCCGCAACGGCGAGCGAGCGCAGCGAGGTGCGCCAGCTGTGCGTAGTGACGCCACTTGCTCCTCGCGAATGCGCACTTTGGTCGAGCAAGAGAGCATGCGAAACGGCGAGGCTGTGGCCAATGTAGCTCACGTTACAAAATTGGAGCGGGATGCCAATGGGTGGTTTAATTGTTCAGCATGTTCCTTTACATATCTGCCTTGAGTACTATTTGAAAAAAAAAAAAAAACAAAATAAAAACACAGGGATACTTTGCATAAAAGGATCGAATTCTGAATAGTTTATTGCTATAATTTTTAGATTACTCTAGGTGTTTCTTAACAGCTCTTGACGCGGCCAAGGGAGCGTGTGCACTCACATGCCCGGGTACGTGGTGGGCGGTGGTTAACGGGACTGGGGATCTGTTTATAGCGGTTGATGCAGTATTGAGGGCAGACGGCTTCACGGCGACTGCGGCTGGAGCTGGAGTTGGAGATGTACGGGGCGTCGGCTGGGTTGGAGGTCTTGGTTCCTGGCTTGTTGGTCTTGACAGCGACGTGGAAGCCGTCAGCGTCAGCGGTGTACTTGACGCTACGGGTCAGGCCGTTGGCGTCAGTGTAGCTGTAGGAACCGACCGTGTTGTTGTTCTCGTCACCGGTCTTCTGCTGGCTGATGCGGGTGCCCAACTCATCGTTTTTTTTTCATAGCTGGAGGTGTATGGCTGTGGTGGCTGGTGAGGAATAAGAAAAAGCATGATTGGTCTCTTTTGACGCACATAAAATAGTTCATCCTCATTTGGGGCCGGTAAATGGTGAGAGCAACATTAGGGCAGAAGCGTTTATCATCACACTCGTCTACGGACATTATCTTACAGCCAATACAAGGAGAATGGAATTTAATCACACAGCGCCGTTCACCTAATATATGTTTGTTACGATGCCCTGGAATTTTCTCCGTATGATAGACATGCTTTTCTTCAAATATCTTGTGCACGTTCAACGTGAAACGCAAACCTATCAATCGTTAAGTAAGTGGAGAAAGCGCTCATTTCACCAGGGTCATATGCGTTCTAGTCCGATGTACCATAGTCAGATTGCAGCTGCTTAGTTCGAAGCTTAGATCTTTGCTGGAAAATATAAGAATTGTGAAAAAAGAATGTTTTTAAAAAGAGGTACTCCCGAACTAAGCTCCCAAGTTGACTCTGTGCAGCTTCTTTCGAAGTAAGGTGACCTTTTGCGCATAAATATCAGACACGCACACACCCACCATTCTGCTGTATAGACAAGTAATTCGGCGAGGTTAAGAGAATTTCCCGTCTTGAAAACTTATTTAAAATTGCCAAATTGAGACATGAGCTATCTATGTCTTGGCGAATGTTCGAAAGAACCTTACCCCGTCAGCGGCTGCCTGATGAGCGGCAGCGAAGGCGAGAACGCAGCAGAGGAGGACCTGCGCGACAAAACAGAATGGACAGACGTGAAAACTGGTTCCGTACGCCACCACAGCTAATGTTGCAGCGTTTGGAACTATGGCATCCTTCATTCAACGGTAATCCCAAGGTCGCCGATCGCCACCTAACCGTGGGGCATCCCTCAGAGCGTGAGTCGCTTTTGGATGCTTAACAACATCGACAAATCCAAACTTGAGCTGAAAAAGTTGAAACAACGCCAGCATTTAACCGAGATCGCGGCACTGAGAACACAGGCCGCTTAGTTGTGGTGCGTGGCACCAACAACAACGCGCTGCAGTGAGTGCAGTGCGCTTTCCCGCAACGCCATCTGAGCGCATTTATTTTGGGAGCGCCTACGAGCAAAGCAAGCACGGTGCGCTGTAGCAGACGACGACACGAAGCACCGCCTCCGGGCCCATGTGCGCCTGAGCCGCGAAGCTTCGATGTGCGGCCACACCGGATGCTCTGACGCGCCGCGGAGCGCGGCCACGCTGAGCCGTGTTCGCACATATTTAGGACGTCCCTGTACCCCGCGTAAACAAAACTGGCCATTCTGAGGCAACTTGCATGAAATTAGGCAATTACGAAAACTACTGCAAGCGATTATTTGTCAACATGCAGTACAATGAAGCTACCTACTAGCTTCCGCGTACAGAGCGGAAGTTCCAACGGGTACGAGCAACTACTTATCACCTAGCATAATGAGCCCAATACAAAAACATATGTGCACTTACTGTCTCGAAGTTATAACTGATAATCGATATGATGAGGCTAGTTTGAAAACCGGCACCGAATCACAATTGCTCTAGCCACGTGAATGCAGCAGGACTTTAGACGCGGAAACGACTGGGAAAAATCTTCTGTTCAGGGTAAGCCGGTGAACTGCAGCTTCTTCGTCGAGCGTGCCAGTCCCGCCGACAAACAACAAGCAGCTGAGGCTGGATACGATGCAACGCGCGGAAGACTACTTGGCCAACTTGGAAGAAAAAAATTTAGAGAGGCCGCCACGTGACATTTGTGAAG
Organism: Amblyomma mixtum; assembly: GCF_055824585.1. Taxonomy (NCBI): domain Eukaryota; kingdom Metazoa; phylum Arthropoda; class Arachnida; order Ixodida; family Ixodidae; genus Amblyomma; species Amblyomma mixtum. The sequence goes on along the minus strand of NC_143016.1, from coordinate 51,269,138 downwards.
CCGGAAACAAGTTCGGCGCCATCTTGTTCGGGCTGACGTCATGCTGACGTTTCCCCGCCGCGCCGACTGCGCGCGTTTCAAAGCCAACGAAGGAGCTTGCTACCGCATGGGCGCAGGCCCCCGCAGGTTTGCATGTATGGGATAGAAGTTTTGACAAATGCCATTTGTTTGCAGTTGATGACTTTGTTGTAGAGCAGAAGCTTTTGTGTTGTTGTATATGATGTGAAAATATTGGAAATAGCCGTGTTTTTCCGTATGAGTTGTTTTTTTATGAATGAAGGCCTCGGGATCCTGTGTGCATTCGTATCTTTATGTAGATATTGCAGTGAACAAAACTAACCGTTCGCCTTTATTAAAGAAGAAAAATCTCTAAGGTATTGTTTGAGCGCAGGGTCTCTTTCTTTTTGTTTTTACCGGCGGCGTACAACACTCCCCGAAAAATATTTCTGCCTACGCCACTGGTAGTGGCTGTACTCTGAAAAGAATAAAAATTTACTCATCTGCTTTGGCGTACGTGTCTACCTTGAGTTTAGAATAACCTAAGGGCGCGTGTGATCAATGAATACGTTAAGTCGGGATAGAATTAATCGCATGTATAACCAAGATGCCGGTAGAAACTACAGCGAGTGCATAAAGGTATACGCAACAATAGTCGCATATAAAATCAACGGTAAATTTCACATTCGATCGAACGAGCCCCTGCATTCTCTTCTGAGTATTGCATGCAATAGTCACCGGTAGCTCAGGTTTTTTGAGTCATTTCTGCAAAAATATTTTGTCAAATTTTATAAGTGCTTTGGGGAACGTTCTAAAATTAAGAGATTTCCCATATTGATTGCCTGAAAGCACTTTCTTTTTTCTTCTTTTCTTTCTTTTTTTAATGCTGTGTGTCTTGGATCTCACAGTGTATTTCATGAAGCTTCCAAACAAACTATCCCACCTTAATGCAGTATAAAGTACTGCCTTTAAACTTAAGCTTCCTGAAATGTTTTAGTATATGGCTACCCTGGAAGCCTTTCATGTCAAGCTTGCTGGCACGAGGCTTATATTTGAATGGTACTCTGCAACACTTTCTATTTGAGAGCATAACGATTTTTAAGTGAATAGCTGTCAAATGTGCTCATGAGGTTGTAAAAAAAAATCCTTCTTCGCTAGAATGAGTTTAGAGGTTTATGCATGAGATCCTAGAGCAAGGTTATTGATATTGGGTTGTTTGCATGGTATGCTCGCAAAAAAGTGTTTCACGTACGTGAAACACTTTAATCGCGCTCTCTAGTGGATAGCACAAACCTCTCAGTTTTATGCTGAATGAGTGTGCACTTGTCTGCCTTTGGCTGAGTCGTGAACAATGCTGACATGCATGGTCACACCCCACCTTAGTGTTCAACCTGCCTTTTAATGCAGCTCTTGTTGCTGAATATTTCAATCTGCTTCCATTGCACATGTTTGGGAAGCTGGCTGTGTCAACAGTGCCTTCTGCTGCAGAAGTGAGGGTACGAAAAATTCTGCAGTACTTTGTTGTTGGTCTTAAATACTATACCTATCTTCATAACATGTTTTCGTGCGGCTGGTGATGCATGGAATGCTTCTCCTGTACATCAGTGAGGATGGGCAAGTATACTAAAAAGTTTGAGTTCTTGACCCTGAACGCAAAATGTAATATCATAACGTGTTGTAATGGTGGCCGTGCCAGCAATGACTTTTGATTCACAACTCCAAGAGCCACTCACACAGGTGACAGAAACGGAGAGGGCCAAAGTGCATATAGTAGACGGCAGGGCAGGATTTATCTGAAATTTTACACAGGATAATCATTCTGAACATCTTTTTCTCAATGAAAAAAGTCCAAGAAATACATGTTCAAAATGTGGCTGCCCCCCTCCATAAATCCACCCTTTGTAGCATGGCAACATAGCATGTTTCACATATCCATAGATCTAGTATTGTGCATAATATATATTACCGTAGCTTTTCAGACTTCTAGAAGTTTAGGAGTACCCAGTGGCTGCAGTGTAAGTTTCACGGTGTTGTGCATCATTTCAATGCTGTGTTTCATGTTTAATGTGCAGAGCTGGAGCTTTGCGCACCGCTTTTCGCTACTTGATGAAATACTACCTTGTAATGTCACTGCATAGTAGCACACTTTACTTGTGATCGACAACACATAAAATGAAAGTCGATCTATTGTACGTAATGAATGCATCAAATTATTTTTCTTCAACATAACCACAGGCATCAATGAAATTCAGCGCACATGTGGATCCGCATTTCACTAAGTACTTTTTACCCCAAATAATACTATCACAGGACATAGGCACAGTAACACGTGAGAAATGGCCTCCTAATTCAGTTAGAGCTTCACCTTTTTCGCACTTCTTGACCATGACACCAGCTATAAAAGCAATTGCAAACCTGCAACAGGAAACCGGTCTAAACATAGCGCGCGACCAGAAACACAGACTTGGCCACGATATGAACGAATACACTTGAGCCCAGCTCGTCCCAGAAGCTACAGCTCGCTAGACGCTTCAAATGTTACACGCTTCAAACGGGCACGTAACAAAGTTTCTGTATACTAAAAGCAAAGCGAGCGCAGCTGCTTTCTTTAAAACATCGCCCTCCACCCATGTCATGGCCCCCGCCGCTCACACACAAACTTTGTTCAGCTGCGCGTTTCGAAGGCTAGGCTCAGAAACTGTATGGACCAACGGGCAAAATTAACGATGACGACAATTCAGTGTTCACTTCTTTTTTTTCCTTTTTATGAAATATCAAGGTAGAGGACATCCTTTAATTTTTAGATACCTTTTCAAGCAGTACAATGCCCCCGTTTATAATATATTAGAACATTTGACATGTCTTATATATTTAGACTGTCATTACTAAACGTGTACCTAAAATCGCCTGGCCAAGCAAGCTAGTTGAAGGAAAGGCATTCAAGTAGCTGTTGCTTTTCTAGTAGCACGCGCCTGCTGCGTTCTACGTGACGTGTGATCAGTATTCATCTCGGGTACGCGCCTGCAACAATCAGCCCATGCATTTCATTTTGTTCCGAGAAACAACGCACATCAATATTTAACCCGATTGTCCCGTCTTACAAAGCTGCTATCTTCACTAACACTTTCGAAGACTGCTATATTATGAAAGAAAAGACTGGAGGTGTATGTGTTCCTGCTGATTTTGCCGAGAAGTTTGTGTGCATAACAAAAACGTGGTATAGACTTCACAGATAGTGTGCGAACAAAAAAAAAGTAAAATGGACGGAAGAATGGATAAAATTTAATGCCAAAGGATATAGCCCCGTGCCCAGTACGGGAGGTGTTTGTGTTGGGGAGCGGTAGAAAGAAAAAAAAAAGTCAACGGATGTTTTATCATTGCGGTAATGTGAATTTCAGTGATAGTCGGGGTGGTGCGAAATGAAAATGGCAGTCTGAGTGTTTAGTAACCCCGGATATGCGTGCGGGATGTAGGCTGCGTTTATGCCGCTATGTACCTGCATTAGCGCCACGGATAAATGAATGCCTTTTAATGAGTGTTGGAGTAGCCGGGTGTAGAGCCAGACATGAGGCATGGGATCGGTGCAACGCCGACTAATCGCCGCGCTTCGGTGCCCAATCCGATGTCGTTTTGTCTCGATGTCGGTGGCCCGTAAGTATATATAGAGTCTTTGTCAAAAATATACACTCCAAGGGGTTTGCTTCTGAACCCCCGAGAAGAGGGGTAGAGCGCATTTGCAAGTTCCTGTACTTGGGAGTGTTGATGGCGCGAGTTCCTGCCACCTTCTACAGATTAGGATCACAGGAATGCAAAACGAGCCACGCTGTAGCGTTCAGACGCAAACCCGTTGGGCTGTGTATTTTTGACAAAGGCTGTACATATAGATCAACGGGGTCATGTCGCGCAGCGCGTTTGCGGCCAGCGTTCTGAACATAGAGTTTCTTACTATTACCTAGAGGGAAAGGTGGCGGCGCTGCACTTCAGCCGCCATGGACGCTCAAAGCATCATGGGGCGGTGAGCTACTTGTTGCGGAACAGTCGTAGTTTTTCAGGAACACGGAGTGTCATTACTAAGATGTTTCATTCCAAAAACGCTGTCCGTGTGTGCGCAGACGACTTTCGCGCGAACGCAGTGTGCAAAAGCCATAGTAGTGAAAACGCGACGACACACGACGCTAATAAAAGGTTTCACTTTTCCGAAATGCCATTAAAAAACCTCTTATAGTATTTAAGCAACAACATCTTTTTTGAAAACATATATACTTTCAAAAGTGCGCCTGTTAATTCCGAAATATTAGTTTTTATAGTGTTCACTACTTGGCCAATAGGAGAGCGAGTCGTCTCTTATTTTGGGCAAACTTTGCACTTAAATGCTTTTCTGCTCGTTTGTTGCAATCATTAGACAAGATATTGAATATTAGGACGTTTGTAGTTATCAAACAACTTAATTTTTCTATTATTTTTTGGCCAAAAGTTGCAGTTCCGCAACAAGTAGCTCACCGCCCCATGATGCTTTGAGCGCCCATGGTGGCTGAAGTGGTCTCGAGGGGTCGCCATGCAAACTCCCATAGACGGGCTGCTAGCTTTCCCTCTAGGTAACAGTAAGAAACTCTATGGTTCTGAACGAGACCGTCCTTTATTGCACACGCCGCACGTATGCGGGGCTCACTCTGGCCTCCCGCTTACGTGAAGCGTGGATTCCTGCTGGACGAGGCGTGGATCGGACGCTGGGCGAACGCTCCTCGCTTCAACGATGCCCACCGCTGAATTCCGCGACGGTCAACACCGCTCTCGCCTGGATTTCGTCTTTGAAGCTCGGGTAACGCCGTCGGACGCATCGGTAAGTCCCTTTTTGCCTGTTTCTGCTGACCTTTCTGCGTTTCGGCTCTCGCCGGTACGCACGGCCCGCTAGGCCTACGCCAGGGCTAGCGACTCCGCTCTCACGGGGCTGTGGCATTTTCTTAGTGGGATCTTCGCCGAACATTGGACATAGAAGTCACCGTGGAGGGGACTGATATAGCGCCTGAAGAAGTCTCGCACCAAAATGGTTGGTTCACCGCCGGTGAATGGAAACGATCCGGTCACGAACGCCAAAGGAATGACCCCGCGGCACACAATGGAACCGATCGCGCCCAGGGACAGGGCAGCATGCGGCGCCCTGTCGACTCCTGTGCGAAAAAGCTTGGCCGACGACTTGCTCGACAATCGGGGGCGTCGAACCTACCCCGCCTACCCAAGGGCCTAACCAAGATGATACTCCGGCCATCGGGCGGCCTCCGTATACTCGAGAGCTGTGGCCAACTCGACATCTTTCAACTCATTCGTGGCGCCGCGGGCCTCACCTTGGCGGAATCTTCTGAAGACTGCATGCTACTGAACTTCAAGCAAAATGTACTGGTGTCCACCCATTCCGCGGCACGAGTGGAACGCTACTTAAGCATCCAAGAGCTCACCTATGGCGAGTGAGTGAGTGAAAAACTTTATTAAGCTCTAGATTCGGTTTTCTTCTGCGGCTTTCAGATGGCTTCGGCCATCAACGTGTACAGAGGTTGATTGCCCTTAGTCCAGGGCTCCGCTGGAAGCTGCTGCCAGTTGTGCTCGCCGAATCAGAACTTCTTGATCTACTCGGCGATCGCTGGAGAGCACTCCCTCCCATTGCTCCGCACTCGGGTTTGTTATAACGGGTACTACGCTTGTTCTCTGGCATACCCACGTTATGCGGTACAGCGTGGGTGGTTCTTGGCACCAAGGGCATTTGTCAGTGTATTGTGTGGGATACATTTTGTTGAGTACGTGTAGGTTCGGGTACTTCGAGCCCGTTTGTAGCTGCCTCCACGCGACAGAGTCCTCTCTGCTGAGGGAGTTGTGCGATGGTGGATACCGCTTTCTGCAGCCCTTGTAATAGTTTAGTATCGCCGAATAATCTTGGGGTACAGGTTCGTTCCCCTCGAGGTCGCTGCTTTGGATGCTCGGTAATAAGTGTACCCTCGAGCTATCCTGTCCGCCTCTTGGTTCCCTGTTACTCCCGCGTGTCCCGGCGTCCATACCATCGTATGCCTGATTCGTTCTTCATTTGGTTGTTGCTGTGTTATGTGGCCCTTAGAGCGGAGTATGCGGAACGCTCTGTGCCCTATTCTGCCGCGTAGGTAGTTGCGGCATGCTGTTTGTGAGTCTGTAGGGATTGTTAGAGACCGTTTAGATCGATAGCCCTCCGCTGCCGCTAGAGCGACGGCCGCTTCCTCAGCCTCGACTATCGTACAGTCTTGTAGTGATGCGCTGGTGATCTCGTGTAGGATCGAGTCAATCAGCGTCAACACACACACACGCACACGCATGCACGCACACACACACACACACACACACACACACACACACACACACACACACACGCACACACACACACACACACGCGCGCGCGCACGCACGCACGCACGCACACACACACACACACACACGCACACGCACACACACGCACACACTCGCGCACACACACGCACACACACGCACACGAGAGCACAGCCACCGCGGTGGCTCAGCGGTTATGGTGCTCGGCTGCTGACCCAAAAGACGCGGGTACGATCCCGGCCGCGGCGGCTAGAATTTCTTTGGAGGAGAAATTCTAGAGGCCCGTGTACTGTGTGATGTCAGTGCACGTTAAAGAACCCCAGGTGGTCGAAATCTGCGGAGCCCTCCACTGCGGCGTCTCTCATAGCCTTAGTCGCTTTGGGACGTTAAACCCCATAAACCAAACCAAACCAAACACACACACACACACACACACACACACACACACACACACACACACACACACACACACACACACACACACACACACACACACACACACACACACACACACACACACACACACACACACACACACGCGCGCGCGCGCGCGCGCGCACACGCACACGCACACACACTCACACACACGCACACACACGCACACACACACGCTCGCACGCACGCACTCGCGCGCACACACTTATGTATACGTGTGCAGAAAACTTAAACGTTGCCGGCCATATTCTTAGCTTAAATGTGTAGGATTTGTGTAGCACGGCCACTTTCCGAGTTGTTTTCCTACGCATTTGAAAGTCAATGCGCATAATTACGCAAGTGAAACCATTACGTCCGGCTAAACACTCCTCGCTCTCTGGCGCAGCTGTTTCGTATGGCGTTTCGTCTGCCAACAATGTAGATTACGCAGATAACGGCGGCCTCTTCACTGCCAGCTAGGGAAATCGAAGAAACGTCAAGCACCACAACTGCGTCACAAGAATGTGGAGTTTGGCGCCGATTGTGAACGCTTTGCATGAAGAGCTATGCGCTTTGACTTTGAAACTTGGTGGATATTTTCTCAGAACGCGTGTGTGTTGCGAGACTTGTAACAGACTGAGCATCTGAGAATGTGACCTACTTTTATTTTCAGCTAGAGAAATGTGCGGGAGCTTGAGTAATTACAAAGAGTATTAACTCTCGTAATTATTAGGAAGGACGGCGACGGCCATTCTTGTCTCATCTTTGGCCTCCTGTTTGCAAAACTTGCTTGGAAAAAATGTTTTCATGTCTTGCTCATCGTTTACCTTTAAGAAAATCTTGTATTGAAATATTTTTCGCGCTATATATTAGGCGCAAGCGGACCATATGCTGTAATTTATTCATTTATTTCTTCTAGCCGCAGACCCAGGCTGGTATTTCTGATGGGGAGAGGATACAGGACATAAGTAGAAGATTTCTGCCAGTTTTTCAAGAAGCCTCTGTTAATACCAGCATCGAAGCATTAGTTGGAATTCAATACACATCAAGTTCGGCACGCTAACAAAAGCACAACATGCAGATCATCTACTGCAATTTATTGATTTTTTTTTTCACGCTGAAACTCACGATGTTATTTGAGAGGGGAGAAGTTGCAAGAAATAAAAAGCAGATTTGCTCGAGTTTTCCATGAAGCGTTAGTTAGTACCACTGTCCAAGCACTAGTCGGTATCCAATGCACGTTAAGCTATGCACTCTAAGAAAAGCACATTCCTGAATCACCGGAACTGCGTGTTTGATGAATATGCGCGCACTGATTTCCGCCATTTCTATGGCACTAAGCTTGGTGAGAGTATCGAATGTAATCCAAATCGAATGGCTGCTAAATGTCCAATGCGAGCTGCCAAGGTATTAGTTAGCCAGGATGCATATACTACCATCAGTTGCGCATCGCCAGGTGGCTACACAGAAGGCTATAGAAATCAATGGTGCGTTAATCATCTTGTCTGTTATTTACAGTCGTACTGGGCGCGCTGAACTGCGTTCAGCGCTGGCGTGTATTTGACGGCGCAGATTAAATTTGGCTAGATCTTGAGTTACAATCAATAATGTGACTTCTTATCACAGCCGGTTGCAAGATGTGGATGTTGCCCTACATGAAAATCAACGTTTGAAGTTTATGTAAACGATGTCCCTTGCATTAATTAAAGCTGTGTCCGCAGCAGACTACGTTAGTAAAGACTCAACCTTTTCAACTTTTTGGCAAGTAGAGAAGAAACATGACAGCTTCTTACTACCTTATGCCCTTGGAACTCCAAGCAGGCATTTACGCGTGGGTACCTATCATAGGAACAGCGGACAAGTGCATAGTTCCCCTTTCTCACCGAGATTAAGTGGGTCAAAAGGCAAGGGGAAAATTGTTTCACTTTTTTGGTGCCAAAAAAGAACATAAACCGCGATCTTCTCGGTGGAAAGTTGCCCAGCCAGCCAGCGGCGCAATGATAATGCTTAGGATGAGCGCATACCGTTGTCACGCAAGGCTGAATGTAATGCGCGACCCAGAGCACTGGCTTCGATGCGAGTTACCGGTTCTTATCACGCGATGAGTATTCGCAAAGGCCCTGCACACGTACTGAGAGACGTGATGCAAGCTCCATGCGCAAAGTGTCCATCTATTTACAATGCCTCTACTTTTCAGAGAACCATTTCTATGCTCATTTGGGGTGTTGCGACGGGGTCACTTAAAAAGCTATTGTTCACAGTAGAACAGGCCGAAGAGCAATAACAGAAGGAATACAAAAATCTCAAGCAATAAAAATTGGGAAAACATCGATGCCATGTGATTATTTTACTTGGCAGTTTTCAATCGCTTTCGCCGTGAAAACTATAGAACATGGATTCCATTCAAAGCTTGTTTAAGAAAGATTCTGGTCAGGAAAAGTCAGATCAAGGGCACAGCTGTAAACAAAGAGCAAGCCGCCGCGAAAACATCGCATGTAATAGCGGCGAATGTGAGAAGGGACGCTTCTTGGGTTAGAAGACGAAAATGCAGATGGAATAATTACGAATGGGAGCGGTTCATACCCAGAAATCCTGAAGAAGTGCATAGGCAAATGGGAAGTAGTTTACGAGCATCCCTTTATATAGCGTAAAATTTCATGATAGCAATCAATATTTCAGCAATCTTCCGCTGGCAGGCTTCCATTCTTTTTTTTGCTATTGACGTTTTTGCTAACGTCAAAAACCTTCCCCACTGGTTTATATGGCAGTCTGAGATACTCGATGCAGTGATGGATCGACTTAAAAACAAAGACTTTGCTACGCATCGCAAGAATTGACCATTGACCTAAATATGTCTGTACCAGAACCTTGCAATATTCCCATGTGGTAAACTGGTGTCCAAGAATCCTGGGCTTGCATTAGGTGCAAAAAACAAGGAGGAGATGGCTGTTCACGAAATTTAAAGACGAGAGCTTTAACATTCTTTTTGAAACCAGCAGCTGAATTCCAAGACGTTATCTTGAACATCTTAAGTGAGAACAAGAATTAATATTCTAAGCTCACAGTTGAGCCCTGGTTTGTCATGTCTGTCAGGCTTGTAGTTGCCGTACCGCTTACGTACCCTTTCACTAACACTCTTGCACTACCGTGCAGCAATCTCATCATCCCGTCCACAGCTTCAATGCTGTTGTACAGGTTTCGGATTTCTAGGCACAGCCTGTTTCAGAGCAGGCTAGAATAGATGCGACCCACAGAGCTTAAGGGGCCTGTTACGCGGCCCCCGCTAGTCAGCTCTTCTAACCTACCATAGTCTCACGGTCGCTGGGTATAAAATGTGGGCGCTATAAGGATGGCATGTTAAACTCACAGTGTTTAAGTATATCGCGGATTTCATGAGTCCTTATTTGATTAAAAAGGGTGTTAAGTGCTTGCACTGTCGTTTGTTAAATTAGAGAAGTCCAACTACTGGGGGTGTCCTGTGCCGAGAAAAGTTGTTGAAAATTGCGTAGAAGTGTCAAGTGGGCGCTTATTAAAGTATAGGGGTTAGCTTGATATTGAAGCAGGTAAAATTTTTTGCGTAATTTCTAATGCGTTTTGTGGACAGCGGAACTACCAAGTTAGTGTTGTGCAGTGGTTTTAATTTTATAGATATCATGAAAAATAAAACGCTTTTATATAAGAAAATATAATGAATATGACTTTGCAATTGTACTGAGCCGTCCACTCTTTTTTACCCGTTCAGTCCAAGCTCAGCGCTATCTCTTCACTCTTCTCATTTTATGCTTTTTCTAGCCACACAAACACATTCGAACGATGTCAGACCGACTGAAGATTTCATATGCGAGCCGAACCGAAAATTTTGCCTCGATTTTTCTCTCACTTTCAGAAGTCTTGAGGGGTTCGACTCTGAACATCGTAGTAGAGTAAGAAGGCAACAAAGCACTCTAGATGTTTGTCAATAACAATTATATTTATTCCATTCCTGCAGAAACAGCAACAACGGGATATATAATCTATGATAAACCAATGTGGATCTGCAAATGAACAATAAAACTTAACACAGACTAGATGATAATCTGAGCCGAATAACAATTCTATAGCGGGGATTTAGAGAATTGGTAGAGATTATCCGATGGTTCCACGCAGTCGCTGGGCACCGCGGGCGGATAAGTTTGCATTTACTCTGAGTTGATTGGACGCACTGTCTTTCTGCTGCTTAGGCGCTCTTGGCGAAGGGAGCGGCGTGGACGACGGCGACTGGGCCGACGTGGTGGGCGTAGGTGAGTGGGGAAGCGGCCAGGGAGAACTGAGCTGGGTGAACGGCGTGCACGGCCACTGGGGTGGCGTGAACAGCGTAGGTGGCTGGAGCGGCCTGAACAACAACGGGCTTCACGGCGGCGACAACGGGCTTGGCCACGACGGCGGCGGCTGGGGCTGGGGCAACGTCGGCGGCGCTGGAGCTGTAGAGAGCGTCGGCTGGGTTGGAGGTCTTGGTTCCGGGCTCGTTGGTCTCAACGGTGGCGTGGAAGCCCTCGGCGTCGGCGGTGTACTTGACGGTACGGGCGACACCGTTGGCGTCGGTGTAGCTGTAGGAACCGACCTTGTTGTTGTTGGCGTCACCGGTCTCCTCGCGGGTCAGGCGGGTGCCGAACTCGTCGGTGGTGTCGTAGCTGAAGCTGTATGGCTGGGGTGGCTGCGAGAAAGAGGAGACGCCGTCGGTGGGTCTTAGGTTTTGCTTGGTCCCGTTTAAAGGTACAACAGCGCGTAACTTCAGAAGCATATGAGAGAGCTGGTATAAAATGTAAGGGCAGTCCAGAATTAGCGAACAAACCGATCAGTAGTCGCTCTCTGAAAAATCGCAGAGTGCAACGGCATAGTGAAAAAAAAGTTCCGCCACCAAAGCTCTAATGAGCCGCCACTTTCAACTTCGTTTCAGTTGTCCTGCACTCCTGTGGTATAATAACCATACGATCACCTTTAGAGTGCGAACATCAACGCGAGAACAAAAATAAAAAATAAAAACAAAATAAAATATAGCATCTTATGGTGCATGGGTATATTTTTGCTCCTAATACGAGATTGGATATTGCGTATCGTGAAATATTTAGTTGTTTCCTATGCAAGATGTGATTTTTACTGCTAGGAGCACAGAAAAAGCGCAGTTTATCAGAAAATGCGTTCTTCAATAGGTTATTTGACGCTCTAAGCGAAACTTATCTGCGCACTCAAATGCATGGTGTCAGGAAAGTTCGCACCGCAGTTTCGTTTGGAGGCGTAATGTCAAATATGCTATCAGTAAAACATAGCTCGTAAACAGCTTCAACACTCAGCTTTATGAGCTATAATAGGAAATGAAAATGATGACGCAATGTTTAATATTGTAGAACTATGTTATGTAAGCAATACAAGTATTTGCTGAGAAGGAGACACCGCATTCAATTTTTGGAAGTGAATGTGTTCACGATAACTCTGTTGAGCGATGCGAACGAGTACTTGAAAATCGAGGGTAAACTTTTTACAACCCTGTGCCGTAATTCTGTCCAAAGATAAAGAGAATCATAAACATGAAAACCTGAGACATTGTCACATTTACGCATTGCACCGCATGACTTAATTCGAGGATTGCTCCGTCATCAAGGAAGGTTTTTCTCGTTCCTTCATAGCCTGAGTTGCTTCGGGAGGTTAAACCCCAATAAACGAATAAATGAAACTAATCTTTTTGTGCTCAGAGATAGTCCATCTTTACTGCTCTCCTATATCAAACTTTCTCTTGAATAAGGAAATATCATCTCGGCAAGAAGGCGTAACGAGATTGTTACGGTCATGATGATCACTTACGTATTCCTCAACTGGAGCCGAGACGGCAACAGCGACGAGGCAGAGGAGGATGGCCTGAAAGAAAAACCGGGCAAAGGGATAAGATACCAACGCCTCTCAGAGGCTACTTCTTAAGCCAGGCATTTGAGATCAGAGAAGTATCCACGGCACCTTGGTGAACATGGCGGCTGGTGTTAGCTGTTCTTGGAATCAGAACTGAACTGGACGTTCGCTGCAAACTGACACCGCTTTTATACTGACCAAGAGCGCATTCCGAAACTGCTTAAGTGAGGCGTGGACGTGATCCGCTAATAAAGCGAGAGAAAGCAAAAAAAGAAAAAGACAGCTGCCTCGCGCAATGCTTCGACGCAAAAATCTCTCGCGCGATGAGCGAGGGTGCGCATGGCAAAGACCTTTCGCAAGGACGTCCAATGCCGATACGGGTGCGGAGTCAGTGACACCTGATCGAGCAAGTTTTGCTCGCTAGAGGGACGTCTTCGTCGGTGCAGCTGCTACACTGCTGACAGCTTGCCCTGCGAGCACATTCCACAGTATCCAATAGAAGTAAAGAAAAAATAAATCCTGCCACATTTGCAGTGCTTCACACGCTTGCTTGCGCCGCGTGCTTTGACCAAGGGGTTATCTGCTGTACAATCATCTAGGTACCCATCCGCCGCAAGTGTGCTATGTTTTTTTGTTGTTTCAATGCGTAGGTTTGACCTATAGCTACTGTAGCTAGGGGTACATTTCATCACAGTACGCTAGAGGCTACGTTGTCTCCTAGACGAGTAGTGTTCGGTATGGTTGTTCTTGGCACCAACGAGGTATTCACAAAAGGCAGTAACTCATAAACCGTAAAAATGAAATAACAGTGCACCAGCTGTTGAGCCCTCGTTCACGCATGTCAAACACGACGAGTTTTTGGCGTTCGCTTCGGCAAGCTATCTTCCTGTCTTGGCTTGAAAAGGAGGACTAGCGTTTACAAGCTTTATGTGCAGCAAAAACTTGGAGCCTTCCTGAACATAATCTTGAAGAAAACGCGTTAGCATTTTGAAGGTGGCCCACCCTAGAAAAATGTATTAGCGTAGACATAATAGGGGTTTGTTGTGTATTAAAGGGAATTAGTAGGTGGATAATGTGGTAGATTGAGGTGGATTAGTTGTGATTATTCGGTCGATAGGGCATAGTTCTCATATTCTCTGCGGTGAAGTTATTCCTGTGCTCTCCAGTGGAATGTCTCTTCCTCTCTGTTTTTGCATTCCCTCCTAGGGCTCTGCACGGGTGAGCCCAAAAACGCGAGCTTGGCCTGCGCATTGGACAGGCATATACACGGTCATGGGTTCGGAACCCCATGCGCGCTATGTGGTAATTATTATTCCAATTTACTATAAATTGTTGCTCAGCTAAGAAGATTTCTAAATTTCTAATTTTCAAAATTTTCATTGATCAAAGAAAGAAGTTAAAAAAAATGAACGGTGGCTTAGCTCGGTTAGTGCTAGTCCAAATGCGAATTAGGTGTGCTAGCACTTCGGTTTTCACTTGGTTTTGGTTTCGGTTAAGGGTAGGATTTGAAGGCCGAACAGGCTTCATACAGTGATCGGCGAAAGGCGTGAGGGAAGAGGTCTCAGTGCTAGGGCACTGTAAACAAAGGGGACGTTTAGGCTCCGCCTTAAGGGTATGAAGCGATAGCGTAATGGGCTTACTGCCCATATATGCGGAAGTGGTCATTCTCTGCATTCAAGATCTCTGGCAGTCCTCATTTCACTCCTGTCGCAGTGTACCAGCGGTTAAGCGATGCCCCAGTCAATGCCCTATGATGGCAGGTGTTGCCCCCGTGGGGCTTGTGCGATCCAGATTGCTGTTCCTGAGGAATCCGGGTCGCAAGACAGACTGTGGCGAAATCTGTGAGAGAACGTTTTAGCGCTAAAGCACAAAACAGAAACATTCCCTTATGCTTTCTTCATGTGTGTTTTGTCAGGAGCCCTCATTTCCCTATCCTTGTCTACTAAGTACCTTAACGATAGCCTCGGTTCTGGCAGTCTTGGCACGATAAAATGCGTAACTGGGTTCTCGCACAGCTGCCTCCCTCACTTCTCAATCGCGTTCTACACGGTACTTGCGGTATGACAGGAAATTTCTACACTTGCTGCTGTGGTCGAGGGAGGCACTGGTGAATACTCTGTAGGTTACGTGACGTGCACATACGTAGACACTGTTGAAAGTAGATTTCACTAC